>NC_064856.1:104882161-105182161 GCF_024139225.1 Suncus etruscus
TTTGGGTCACACTCAGCTACGGTCAAGCCTTCCTCCTGGCTCTGTGTTCAGGAATCCCTCCTGGCAGGTTCAGGGATGGATCCCTTCCCTCCTCCAGCTATGAGAGCAGGCAGGAGGATATCACAAATATCACACAAATATCATACACCTTGGCCATTAGGGCCATATCACAAATATCACACAAATATCACACACCTTGGCCATTAGGGCCACGGGCTCAGCCAAGAGCCCAAGTAACAACAGATGGTTGATAACAGAAAGTCATTAGAAAGTTTAAGGGAAATCTGCCGCCCCTGGGCCCTTATGCTCCTGTGAAAAGTCACTAAAGAATAAGAAAATTCAGGTCTGGAGAGAAAGCACAGTGGTAAGGCATTTACCTTGCACACAGCCGATCCAGGATCGACTATGGTTCAAATCCAGACATCCCATATGGTCTCCCAAGCCTGCCAGGAGCAACTTCTGAGTACAGGGCCAGGAGTAGCCCCTGAGCACTGTGAGGTGTGTGACCCCCGAAAAAATATTGAAAAAAAAAAAGAATAAGAGAATCCCCTGGGTTTTCCTGAGAAACTTTTCTATGGCTGAGCTCAGTCTTTTCTGTGGCTATGGGTGTCCGCAGACGAATGAGGACTGAGTCCTCCAGCCTCTCCGAGCCTTCATCCCTGCTGCATTCAGTGTGGATATGTGACTTATGAACATGAATCTTGCTCCATGCATCATTGTCATGGCCAATGCATGAGCTGACAATGCCCTTCTCCTCCCAGCCCCCCCACCCCCCGAGACATTGCAGAGGGTAAAGTCCCCATCAGTCTGCATCCCCTGAGTGAAGGAAAAAAACCAAATCAGAGCCCCAGACTTTCTTCACAGACCTCTGGGAGAGCACAAAAGAAACCCCATTATTTCCATTTTGGTTTTGTTGGGGTTTAGATGTCCATACTCAGCTGTGCTCAGGGCTTACTCCTGGCTCTATGTTCCAGGGATCAAGCCTAATAAAACTCCGGGGGTGGGGGGCATATAGGGTGCCAGGAAAATTGAACCTAGGGTGAGGTGTGCAAGGCAAACATTTTTCCCAGCTCTACTGTTCTTCCACCTTGAAATCTTACCATTTGCTGGGCCCGGGGAGATAGCACAGTGGTGTTTGCCTTGCAAGCAGCCGATCCAGGACCAAAGGTGGTTGGTTCAAATCCCGGTGTCCCATATGGTCCCCCGTGCCTGCCAGGAGCGATTTCTTAGCAGACAGCCAGGAGTAACCCCTGAGCACCGCCGGGTGTGACCCAAAAACCAAAAAAAAAAAAAAAAAAAAGAAAGAAAAAAGAAATCTTACCATTTGGAGGTTTTAGTGTTTTTATTTATTTATGTATTTATTTGTTTGTTTGTTTTTGGCCAGACCAGGTGGCGCTCAGGAGTTACTCCTGGCTATGCACTCAGAAATCGCTCCTGGCTTGGGGGACCAAATGGATGCCAGGGATCAAACCCAGCTCCGTCCTGAGTCAGCCTCGTGTAAGGCAAACGCCCTCCCTCTGTGCTATAGCTCTAGCCCAGAAATTTTACTGGTTTTTTGTTTTGTATTGTTTTGTTTTGTTTGGGGGGGGGGTTGAGCTTTTGGTTTTTGGTTTTGTTCTTTTTTGTTTTGGTTTGGTTTGGTTTTGGGTTTTTGGAGCACGCCCAGCGGCGCTCAGGAGTTACTGCTGGCTCTGTGCTCAAAGATCTTTCCTGGCAGGCTCGGGGGACCATATGGAGTGCCGGGATTCAAACCGTGATCTGTCTTGTGTTGGCCATGTGCAAGGCAAAAACCTTACCGCTGTGCTATTGCTCCAGCACTGTTCTTAAATTGGGTACAGCTTGTCACTATTTATTCTGCCCAGGCCACTAGAATGTGGAATCTGGAGCTTTGAGCCTGGCAAGCTCACCCGGCCAGAAGACTTACAATCCCCTGATGCATTAGGATGCCTGAAGATCCCTCCTGGACCATTCCAGGGCCCAGGGAATAGAGTCTTCTCATGCATTGGGATGAACCTGTTAGTCAACCCTCCGCCTGTATTTTGCACCTGTGGAGCTTTGAGCAGCCATTTCCTGTATTGGAGAGGAGGAAAGAGGCAAAGGAACATGGGAGAAGGCAGCGGCTTTGCAGGATAGTAGCAATCTTACTAATCAAGCGAACACACTTAGAAGTTTTTTGTCTCCAAAGACTGCAAAATCTTTCACGATCTCACCTGCCAGCCAAATGGTAAAATTGCCTAGAGGTGTCATCATGTGCAATGTTTAGATAGTTCCAACACATTTTTATCCCAAGGATCATTCCTTGTGTAGCTCCTGGGAACAATAGGCAAGTGAGACACAAATTCCTGGAGGCAGGGGTGGTGGAAAGGTGCTCTGGTTGCCCAAGGTTAATAAGTACTTTTTCTTCTAATTGCCTGTTACACTCACGTGCCTTTCTCGGCAGCCCCAGAAGGCTCCCAGGACATTCTGGCCACTCCTGACACTGTCCCCTTCACTACCATGCCGCTACTAGAATGTGGTAGGGTGTGTGTGTGGGGAGGGGGTCTCCAGGGAATAACTTTCCCACAGAGCACCTCTCCCTGTCTTCTGGACAAGTTTTGCAAACATCCCCTCTGCAAGAAGCATTTTGCAAATTTTTTCTGGAGAACTTTCAAGGTGTGGTGCCTGAGGAAAATGCATTTGTCTTTAAGCACCTTAGTTTACAAAAATGTTACTAGTAGGGATCATACATAAAAACTCCAGCACCTGGGGCCAGATCGATAGTACAGCAGGTGCAGCTGTACTTGCCTTACACACAGCTGACCTGGGTTCGATCCTTGGCATCCCATATGATCCCCTGAGCACCACTAAGAGTAATTCCTGAGTGTAATACCTGGGTATTGCAAGGTGTGGCCACAAAACAAAGAAACAAAAAAAATTCCAGCACCTCACTCTCCATCAGACCATCCACTTCCCTCCACCTTTGTCCCAGACTCTCAGCTCCACCATACCCCATTCTCCTTTGTGTAAGCTTTTTCCTAGTTCTACCCAGTTCTCAGGTTCTCTTGTCTTTATGCATCTGTTGTTCCCCTATGACATTTCTCTATTAGCCCACTTAGGAGAAAGAGTGTCTGTTTCTCTCCTCCTGGCTCACTCAGCATGATACTTTCCAGATCCATCCATGCAGCAGTGAACTGCATGATTTCATCTTTTCTGATACCCGTAGACTATGCCATTTTGTCCATGGGTCAGTTTCTTATGTTTTGTTTTGTTTTGTTTTGTTTGGGGGGGGGCACACCCAGAGGCGCTCAGGGATTATTCCTGACTCTGTGCTCATAAATCACTCTTAGCAGGCTGGGGGACCATATTGGATGCCAGGAATAGAACCCATGTAAGTACTGGATTGGCTTCATGCAAGGCAAACGCCCTACTGCTGTGCTATCTCTCCAGTCCCTAGATAAGTTTCTTTAGCCAGTCACCTGTTCTTGGACACTGCACTGGTTCTATATTTTGACTACTGTGAGCAATGCTGCAATAAACACAGACATGCAAATGTCTTTTCTGAGAAGAAGTCTTCGACCCTTGGGCCATTGGGGTAGATGCCAGGAAGTAGAGTTGTTGGAAGGAGTTTTTTTTTTTTTTTTTTTACTATTAATAATTGTAGTGGCTGGAAAAATAGCATGGAGGTAGAGCATTTGTCTTGCATGCAGAAGGATGGTGATTCGAATCCTGGCATCCCATATGGTTCCCCAAGCCTGCCAGGAGCAATTTCTGAGAGCATAGCCAGGAGTAACCCCTGAGCGATGCCAGGTGTGGCCCAGAAACAAAAAAAATAATAATAATAAGGGGCTGGCAAGGTGGCGCTAGAGGTAAGGTGTTTGCCTTGCAAGTGCTAGCCAAGGAAGGACCGCAGTTCAATCCTCTGGCATCCCATATAGTCCCCCCCAAGCCAGGGGCGATTTCTGAGCGCTTAACCAGGAGTAACCCCTGAGCATCAAATGGGTGTGGCCAAAAAAACAAAACAAAAAAATAATAATAATAATTGAAATCATGATACAGTGATAAAGATAGGAAAACTACCCATTTTTTCATTGAGCATTGTTTTTCTTTTGAGGGTCTCCAAAGCGAAATTTATTTTTACCATTGTGTTTATTCTATTGACCCACAGAATGATCACAACCAATTACCCTAGGTTATCATCTCTATTTTAAAGCAGGGAAAGTTAAGGTATAGCTTTGATTACCCAGTGGAATAGAGATTAAGTTTCTGCTCTTAAAATTATTCTAATGGTTTTAATTAGAAAATGTTTTCTTTGGGGATGGCGAGGTGGCACTAGAAGTAAGGTGTCTGCCTTGCAAGCGCTAGCCAAGGAAAGATCGAGACCGCGGTTCTATATAGCAGTTCTATCCCTGGGCGTCCCATATGGTCCCTCGAAGCCAGGGGCAATTTCTAAGCGCTTAGCCAGGAGTAACCCCTGAGCATCAAACGGGTGTGGCCCAAAAAATACCAAAAGAAAAAAAAAATTTTTTTTTTTTTAAAGAACCAACTCTTGCTTTCGTTGATCTTTCGGATTGTTTTTTTGGGTTTCCACTTCATTAATTTCTGCTCTAAGCTTTATTATTTCTTCTGCCTACTTATTTTGGATTCATTTTGTTGATCACTTTTTAATTTTATAAGCTGTATCATTAAGCTATTTATGTAGGCCCCTTCTTCCTGATGTGTGCTTGCAAAGGTATAAATTTTCCTCTTAGTGCCGATTTTGCTGTGTCCCACAAATTCTGATAGTTTGTGTCTTCATTGGCATTTGTTTCTAGGAATCTTTGATTTCCTCTTTGATTTTTGTCTCTGACCCACTGGTTGTTCAGTGGTGAGCGGTTTAATTTTCAGGTGTTAAAGTTTTTCTTCTGTGTCCCTTTGTAGTTCACTTCTAATTTTAGTGTCTTGTGATCTGAGAAGATAGTCTGCTTGATTTCTTTTTTTTTTTTTTTTTTTTTCGGTTTTTGGGCCACACCTGGTAGTGCTCAGGGGTTACTCCTGGCTGTCTGCTCAGAAAAAGCTCCTGGCAGGCACGGGGGACCATATGGGACACCGGGATTCGATCTAATCACCTTAGGTCCTGGATCGGCTGCTTGCAAGGCAACACCGCTGTGCTATCTCTCTGGGCCCGTCTGCTTGATTTCTATCCTCTCGATTTTATGGAGTTTGTTGTATGGGCCAGTGTGCGGTTTATACTGGAGAATGACCCATGTGCATTGGAGAAGAATGTATATCCAGTTTTCTAGGAATGAAGTGCCCTATACAGACCTACTAATCCACTTTCTTCTACTTCTCTTTTCAGAGCTAGTATATTTTGTTGGGGTTAAGTCTGGTTGACTTATCAAGGGGTGACAGGGCAGTGTTGAGTTCTCCCACTCTCATTGTGTTGTTATTGATGTTTTCTCAAAGCTAAATTTTTACTGGTGGTCTGATCTAGTATTATCCAAGATGCAATTTTACATTTAACATTTTTATTTATTTTGAGGGGGAATTAGACACCTGGTAGCATTACTCCTGGCTCTGTGCTCAGAAATGACTCCTGCCAGGCTCAAGGAACCATATGGGATACCAGGGATTGAACCCAGAGCCACCATTTGCAAGGCAAACACTGTGCTATCACTCCAGTCCAGGAGGCAATATTTTATTGATATATTTACTTTTTCCTTTGTTCCTTAGACTTTAAGTAATAGGGCTGTGAAAGTGCTGACCCTTATGGTTTTGATATACAGTAACTGCACCCCCTACCACTACCACCAAAGTGCCCACAGCCACCTCCAGTCCCAGCTACTTTCTCTCTAACTCATTTTGGAATCCAAGGTCAAGAGCTGAGCCTTCTTCTGTACTTCTGAGCCCCTTGTTGTATGAATAGCCCAGAGATGAGAATGAGCTCATTCAGCTTCTGCTTAAATTTTTTTTTTTTTTTTTTTTTTTTTTTTGGTTTTTGGGCCACACCCGACGGTGCTCAGGGGTTACTCCTGGCTGTCTGCTCAGAAATAGCTCCTGGCAGGGACGGGGGCCCATATGGGACACCGAGATTCGAACCAACCACCTTTGGTCCTGGGTCGGCTGCTTGCAAGGCAAACGCCGCTGTGCTATCTCTCCGGGCCCTGCTGAATTATTTTTTAACATGGTGTCCTCCAGTTCCATTCACCTTGCAGTTTAATTTTTCCTGAAGTGCAAAGGATTCCACTGTGGAGCCATCTATTCCTCAGGTCCTTTTTCCATCATCTGTTTCTAGCCATCGGGTAGTTTCCACATCCAGGCTGCATAAACTTGCAGAGACTTTTTTAAGTTTGTGTTTCTCTGGTTAGGGGATAGACACCTAGAAGTGAAATATTCAGGTCTTCTGGAAGCTCCTCTATTGCGAAGCCCCCAGTTTTTCACAGGGGCTGAGCCACCTTTTCCTCACATCCCTACCAACTTGGGTTCCTTCTGGTCTTTTTCAGATCTGCCTTGGGAAACCCTTAGCCTCACCTGCTCTTCATTCTTCAGCTCAGAGGAAGGAAAGGTTCGAGGACTGTTTGTCCTTCTTCCTTGTGGGAGCAAGAAGCACATTTCCTCTTAGTTCACTGAAAGACCAAGCAGGACAGGCCTTCTGGAAGCTTCTGTTCAATCCCTAGGACTTTCTACAAGGCCAGACTCGCCCATGGTTTGTTCCCTCATGTGACTCTGTTGTGAATTCCATCCCCTTCTCCTCCAAATACCAGCCCAGCCTGCCAAAACCCTGCCCATGCCCAAAGGATGTTTTGAAGGAGAAGCTGAAGAGAAGGGGGATTTGACCTTTTCTCCTCCCTTCCATCTCCAGATCTTGCTATAGCTCTCCAATCTCAAGGGCAACCCACAGAGAAGATGGGGTTTGCAAAAATGGGGAGATCCACACAACTCAGAAGTGTGTGTGTGTCCATGGTCTCTCTGTGTGTCTGTGTCTGTGTGTGTGTGTGTCTATGTGTGTCTGTATCACTGTGTGTATCTGGATTCATTCAACTACCAGCCCTCTCTGAAGCTGGGGTAGGGGATTCAGGGAAAGGCTAAGTGAAGCCTCCAATCTTCAAGTGACAGGTTATCTTTCCTGGAAACGAATTCTCATTTATACGTCCTTCCCCCCCCAGATCACCTTGATCACTACATAAAAGACCCCTGTATCATGGTATTCAGCAAGTCCCAAGAGTCTGGGGAACTTGAACCAGGAGCTATAGATATTGACCAAATATATAGGAGGAATATCTTTTGGTCTTTTGAATGAATCAATCCTTTTCTGAGAGATTATGCATCAGTTTAGAATTTTTTTTTGTTTTTTTAGTTTTTGGGTCACATCCGGCAGCGCTCAGGGGTTACTTCTGGATCTATGCTCAGAAATCACCCCTGGCAGGCTCAGAGGACCATATGGGATGACAGGATTCGAACCACTAACCTTCTGCATGCAAGGTAAACGCCTTACCTCCATGCTATCCAGTTTAGAATTTTAATATCCATCAGGGATCTTGGTTGTGAGTTCTTATTTCATTGGAGTTCAAGAATCGCAAACCTTGGGGCCGGAGAGATAGCATGGAAGTAAGGCATTCACCTTGCATGCAGAAGGTCGATGGTTCGAATCCCGACATCCCATATGGTCCCCAGAGTCTGCCATGAGCAATTTCTGAACGTAGTGCCAGGAGTAACCCCTGAGCACTGCCTGGTGTGACCCAAAAACCAAAAACCAAAAAAAAAAAAAAAAAGGAATTGCAAACCCAGCTCCTAAGCCCTCCATTCCTTCTGCATTCAGTTGCTAGGATTCTTCCCCAAGGAACTTTCTTTTGTCAACTATCTGCAGTTATTGGAAATACATTATATACAGATGGTCAGGAGTTGGAGCTAGAGACCTCACCCAGGGTGGAAGCTATGAAATGGAAGATTCTTTGTTTACTTTATTCTTTTCATTGTATATTCTCTGATACACTATATTCCTCTAAACCAGTAGAAACCTTTTCCAAAGTCCTTAGACCAGCTTCCAGTGGGTTTTGAGCAGACCCAAACTTCTGACACATCTAAATGCCTGGTTCATCTTTTTTTTTTAATTTTCATTACATTTATAGTGTAATGAAAATATAATGAAATACAATTCAAATATAATTTGAATAGAGATCATCATAGGAACATTCTTCAAGGTTGCCACTGAATCCCATGCAAGAACGAAAGATGCCTCCATAGTTCAGACAGCGATAAATATTATGCCCTCTGCCCTTTCACTAACTGCTCCAGATGTGGAAAATGGAGGCCAGGGGAGAGCTCACATACACCAGTCAGGGTGCTGCATCCTCTCCTCAATTTAGACCATCCTGGTCATTTTCAAGAGACTTTCCTCTTCAAAGGTATCTTCTGATCTTGGTTACCAATACAGGTGTGAGAGCATAGTGCAAATAAAGGCAGCCAAAGAAAGCTTCCAAAAAGCATTTGTGCTTTGTTAGGGAGTTTCTGGGGGAAGCCACCCAGAGCATGGTGACCTGTAGAATTTATACAGTTGTCCTCACATGCACAAGGCAAGGAAATTGGAGGTCTTGGCAGTGTCTCTTGGCTTGAACTCAAGCCAGTTAAGTAGGTAAATAATAAAGCTTCACTGGTTCCTGGGAGCAGGTAAAAGAGGTGAGGAGATGTGGGTAGGAATAATGGAGATTTGATTTTATAACTTCATCCCAGAAGCAACAGGAAAGGGCAGCTGAGAGCTCCAGTCTAGACATAGGCAGACCAAATAGTAAATGTTAGGGAGCTTTATACAAATGCTCTTCATTTTTCTAATGAGTCAGATGAGGCTCAAATGATCTAAACTGTTGTCCTTTTTTCTGGAAGACTTTAGGAAGCAAGTGGGTCTCTACAAGGAGAAGCTGAAAGAGCAGAGACCCCACTCTCAGCTCACCAAGAGACATGAGCAATAAATAATAAGCATTACTTGTGCCATTGATGCCCATGGCTCTAGCCATTGGAGATTCCCAACAGCAAGGGAGGGGGAAAGAAACTGAATGGCAAGGGAGTCAGTCATATTTAAGTGAAGCCTCTCTGAGCATATTGGCAAATAAACCAGACACTGAGCTACTTTCCAGAGTCTTGGAAACCCTCTATTCTAAGCTCCCCCACAGCAATGGTCCAGATGCTAACCCTGAAATCAGTGAGAAATGCTTCCCTCCACCAACTGGCCCCTAGGATTTAGGGTACTGCTTCCCCCCCCCAACACACACACACATACCCCAAAGCATGGGGAAAGCCTATCAGAGCACTCAAAACTAGATACTGGGCTTATTACTTGACAAATGCTGGGTGGCTGAGGGGGGACAGGGTGTGTCTTAAGTCATTAAGGATAGCATGGTCAAGGAAGATTGTGTTGAAGGGAGTGCAGGCAATTGGAAAAAAGTTAATATGGAAAAGTTTTGTCTAAATTTCTGGTGAGCCCAGAGGCTGAGCTCTAAAATTGTTGTAGTCCTAGTACTGTTTGTAATTTCAGTTTTGTATCTCAAAGGATGGGCACAGGATAGAAGGTCTCATATTCGGGCTGTTGTGCCATGCCTGGTTCCTTGAAGGTTGGGATACCTGCCAGCTCTAACAGTGTGCTTTTTGTCACCCATTTTGAGAATTAGATGGTCTCAATGGATTCCCAAAGCTGTCACAATGGGATTGCATTCATTTGCATGTCCTTGCTGCCTCTCTTCTGACTAACTGGATCACAGAACCATGAGGAAAATCACTAGATCCTTTGCTTTATCTGCATCTTCTAAACAACGGGACTGAGGCCAAGCCTGAGTATTTGGGAATTAAATGAGATGCAGTTGAGCTGGCAGCAGAGGAAAGGGCATGGGGCCTGTGTCCTTGGAAGGTTCTGATTTCTTTCCCACATGAACTCCCCATGTGGACTTGAATAACTTTTTCTTTCTTCGTTTCTGTGTTAAGTTTTATAGATCACTCCTTTCTGTAGCTATTGTTCACTAATCTCCAACAACTTTTCAACTCTATATGGTGTGTAAATCACATATTGGGGGGCAGTCTTTTTTTTTTTTTATGCAATAAGCATGAACTCAAGATCAAGGTGTCTGGAGCATCCACAAGAAACATCTGGCAAAATTGAGGTTGTGCTTCACTAACCTGGCAGAAAAGAAGCAAAGTTTCTAAACCTATTGGCTGAACTCCCATATCACTTCCAAGCTGTCATGATCTGCCTATGAATCCAATGGGTCTACCAATTCCATACATTGGATTAAGGGGAATTGGGGAGAGACCCTAGAGAACACAGTCAAGTCTGAGGATTGAGATACCAGGTGCATCTTGTCTTTAAGAGACTCTTCTCATGCCTTAAAGAGAAAAGAGGAGAACATTTTGTGTCCTAATGCTAGGGATGACCCAGACACACCTGATGCCCTGTTTTGTGTTTATTGCCCTTCATGTTTTAGAGTCAGAAATCCTCAGCTCCCCCTCTAGCTACATTACTTCATGAGGGTCAAAGTCCAAGTCAGAAATCACACTCTTATTTTAGGAGGCCTAGAAGATAAAGAGTTTATAGCTTCTGCTCTATTGTCTCTGACAACATTCACCCTCCCTCCCTCTTTCCTGATGTTTTTCCCCACATCCCTACTTAATCCTGACTGGAAGGAGAGGAGATGGCAGGAATCCTGCTTGTTGTCCTTCTCCGAAGATCACTTTCTAACTCTTCACTCATTCAACCATCTTTGGGTTTGGCTTCCTATCATACATTCTTAGGCTTATCTCCCCACCATTTCATGAGGTGGGTGGGGCTGTGAGTGGAAGATGGTAGGAGACTCGGGGACCACTGGGCTTACCAGATCCATCACTCACCTTGTGCCTTTTTTTGGCTCAGCCCCAGAGTGGCCATCACATTAGGAATTCTGATCTGCTCATGAAAATGTTATGAAGTGCCAAAGCAATAGTACAGTGAGGAGAGTGCTTGCCTTGAATGTACCCTGAGCACAGACAGGAGCAGTTTCTTAGTGCAGAGCCAGGAGTAACCACTGATCATTGTGGGTTGTTCCCCTTCCTCAAAAATAGAACCAAGAGTGCTTGCTTCAGTAGCATATATACTAAAAGAAAAGAATCAAAAAAGAGGGGCCAGAGCAATAGCACAGCAGTAGGGCATTTGCCTTGGGCATGAGTGACCCATGGCGGATTCGCTACCCAGCATCCTATATGGTCCCTCAAGTCAGGAGCAATTTCTGAACGCCTAAGTTTTGTGGCTTTTCAATGAGCAGAGCAAGGAAATCATGTTTTCCTACAAAAAAGGAATATTAAGAGACCTGAGTGACAAGAATTAAGGAATTTGCCTTGCATGTAGCCAACCCCTGGTTCAAATCACAAGCAGCATAAAAGAAAGAAAGAAAAAGAAAGAAAGAAAGAACGAAAGAAAGAAAGAAAGAAAGAAAGGAAGGAAGGAAGGAAGGAAGGAAGGAAGGAAGGAAGGAAGGAAGGAAGGAAGGAAGGAAGGAAGGAAGGAGGGAGGGAGGGAGGGAGGGAGGGAGGGAGGGAGGAGGGAGGGCGGAGGGAGGGGAGGGGGAGGGGGAGGGAGGGAGAAGGAGGAAGGAAGGAAGGAAGGAAGGAAGGAAGGAAGGAAGGAAGGAAGGAAGGAAGGAAGGATGAGAGAAAGGAAGAAAGAGAGAGAAAGGAAGAAAGAGAGAGAAAGAGAGAAAGGAAGGAAGAAAGAAAGGAAGGAAGGAAGGAAGGAAGAAAGAAAGAAAGAAAGAAAGAAAAAAGAAAGAAGAAAGAAAGAAAGAAAGAAAAGAAAGAAAGAAGAAAGAAGAAAGAAAGAAAGAAAGAAAGAAGAAAGAAAGAAGAAAGAAAGAAAAAGAAAGAAGAAAGAAAGAAAGAAAGAAATAAAGAAAGAAAGAAAGAAAGAAAGAAAGAAAGAAAGAAAGAAGAAGAAAGAAAGAGAAAATGAAAGAAAGGAGGAAGGGAGGAAGGAAGGGAGGGAGAAAAGGAGGGAGGATGGAAGGAAGGAACGGAGGGAGGGAGGGAAGGAGGGAGGAAGGAAGGAAGGAAGGAAGGAAGGAAGGAAGGAAGGAAGGAAGGAAGGAAGGAAGGAAGGAAGGAAGGAAGGAAGGAAGAAACAGAGGGAGGGAGGGAGGGAGGGAGGAAGGAAGGAAGGAAGGAAGGAAAGGAAGGAAGGAGGGAGGGAGGAAGGAAGGAAGGAAGGAAGGAAGGAAGGAAGGAAGGAAGGAAGGGAGGAAGGAAGGAAGGAAGGGAGGAAGAAAGGGAGGGAAGGAGGGAGGGAGGGAAGGAGGGAGGGAAGGAAGGAAGGAAGGAAGGAAGGAAGGAAGGAAGGAAGGAAGGAAGGAAGGAAGGAAGGAAGGAAGGAAGGAAGGAAGGAAGGAAGGAAGGAAGGAAATTAATCCCATTGAAGTTTCCCATTCAAGTTTTTAGACTGCAGAGTTTTTAAGGTGTTTTTTGTTTTTGTTTTTGTTTTTTGTCTTACACTTATATCTCTTTTCTATTCCACTGAAACCCTTATTTTAAAAACCACATAAAATACACTTATGTATATTAATCTTTGTGTGTATATATGTGTGTGTTTGTTTATTTTGGGGCGCCACATCTGATGATGTTCATTGCCTATCCTTGGCTCTGCACATAGGAATTACTCTTGGTGGTACTTGGGAGACCATATGAGATTTGGGATCAAACAGCCTATCCACTGTACTATCATTCTGGCCCCAAGAATATCTTAATTCTTTTAATCTCTAAAAATCTGCACAGACAGTAGCTTCAAATAATGTGACCAAAAATAAAATTAAATGGTGCCATTTGGGGGCTTTAGACTTTGGTTTAAAGGTGTTTGTTAGTTTTATTTTGTTTCTTTCTTTTCTTTCTTCGGTCTTTGGAAAGTTTCTCATAGCAAATGGAGAGTCCAAATTCTGCATTTGAAACTCCTCTAAAGTAACCTGCTTTGGGGGTGGGCGTGCAGGGGTAATGCCGCTAAGGTGGGGATAATTTTCTTGGTCAGTTCTCACTGCTGAGGGCTCAGATTTTGTCATGATTACAGCGGTGTAAACGTTCCTGGTGCTATTCTACAAACTCTCTCTCAACTCTCTCTCTCTCTCTCTCTCTCTCTCTCTCTCTCTCTCTCTCTCTCTCTCTCTCTCTCAAACACACACACACTCTCTCTCTCTCCTGCCGAGTCCTGGGGTTCATGCATGTGCTGATGAGTGTGGAGACCCCCAAACTGAACCATAGTAATGTGGAGTAGGTGTGAAGGCCGACCAGAACCAGTACAGCGGGGAAGGCACTACCTTGAAACACATCTAAACATGGCTTCAGTCCCGGCACCCCACATGGTCTCCTGCGCCCCACCAGGAGTGATTCCTGAGCACAGAGCCAAGAGTAAGCACTGACCACTGTTAGGCATTGCCCTCCCAAAAAAATATAAATAAGGATAAGACACAGCACCCTTTCCACTTGCCACATATCTGGGGACCTCTACAGTCTCTTTAAGTTCCTACCTGAGAGATGGAGCGCAACAGAAGTCACATTGGAAATACAACACAAACTACACACAACCCGAAGCTTCCTGAAGGAGGTGTCCAATTCCCTCTTCCCCCCTTGGATTGCAATGACACGACATGGCATGGGTGGCCCGGCTGGTGGAAAGCAGAACAGCAGCGTGTATGTATGGTTCACTGTCACCTTCTTGGAGATGACACGAAAGAACGACTCCTTTGTAAGATGACTTTGAAGATCAAGTATTTTTGATTAGAGGCTTAGCAGGTGGATGTAGCTGTTGACAGCTGGTTTAGCCAAACCTGGTGGCCTTGCCTCACTCTGGTGCTGAGCCACATGGGTCCTTTGTCACTCACCCAGCACCGACAGCCCCGCTGCCCCTTCCCTGGACCCCCCCCCTCACCTCCCACCTCTATCTCAGCATACAAACCCTCTAGGCTGCAGACAGATCCCACCCCAGTGGCTTGAGGGTTGGCTCTAAGTCTGACCTTTAAAAAAAAAGAACAAATGTAAATTATTTAATATCCCAAAATCCAGGAAATTCCACATTGATAGCCAAACTCAACTATCTTGAAAAAGTAAGCAGCCAGCCCAGCACCCCGGGAATTGGAACTGACCACTTGTTTCTACCCAAGGAGCTGCGAGGAACCTCCATCCAGTTCTCTGGGGGAAGTCGGGAACTGGCCAGTAGGCTGTGAGCATCAGGGGAGCAAAGCCCAGCTGTGTGTTTCTAACTGTGAAGTCACAGTTTCTGGCCCAGACTCAAGCACACAGCAGAATCCTAATAAGTGTCATGAGGAATGAATGAAATAATCTGTGTCACCTCATATCACTTCCAACATCAATATTTTGGGGGGAGGTCACACCCGGCAGCGCTCAGAAATTTCTGGCTCTACGCTCAGAAATTGTTCCTGGCAGGCACGAGGGACCATATGGGATGCCAGGATTCGAACCACTGACCTTCTGCATGAAAGGCAAACGCCTTACCTCCATGCTATCTCTCCAGCCCTCCAACATCAATATTTTAGGGCTGGAGCAGCAGCACAGCAGAGAGGGTACTTGCCATGCACATGGCCAGCCCAGGTTCGATCCCTGGAACCCTGTAAGGTCCCCAGAGCCTGCCAAAAGTAACCCCTGAGCACTACCGGTGTGGCTCAAAAGCTAACATTAACATCTTGGGGCCAGAGCAATAGCACAGTGGTAGGGTGTTTGCCTTGTATGTGGCCAACCTGGGTTTGAGCCCCGGCACCCCATATGGTTCCCCCAAGCCAGGAGCGATTTCTGAACACATAGCCAAGAATCACCCCTGAGCATCACTGGGTGTGGCCCAAAAAAACAAAAACAAAAAAATCTTTCCAGGAACACTTGCCTTGCACACAGCTGACCCCGGGTTCAAACCCCAATCCCCTGTCTGGTCAGTCAGGAGTGATTTACGAGCATGGAACCAGAAGTGAGCCCTGTCAGACTCAAAAGTAAACAACCAACCAAATAAGCCATTGTCATGACCATGTTGATCTGGCCGAGAAGAGCAGTCTGGAGAAGAGCAGTCTCATAAATGCCCAAATTTGTGAGTGCTGCAACTGATACTAGAGCCACTTATGTGCCTGTGGGCTGCCCCCCAAATCTTCACTCAGCCATTGGATCTCCTTCCCTTTGCTCCAAAGAAAAGCAGAAAGCAAGAGACAAGGGCCGGAGCATTTCCCTTTCAGGACAGACCCGGGTTCGATTCCTGACATCCCATATGGTCCCCCAAGCCTGCCAAGAGTGATTTCTGAGCAAAGAGCCAGGATCAACCCCTCAACACCACCGTGTGACCCTAAAACAAACGAACAAACAAAAGAAACCAAGAGATAGAGCTGGAGGTAAGGTGCTTGCTTTGCAGGAAGTCAACCCATTTTGGCTATCTAGCACTGAATATGGTGCCCCTTAAGCACCCCCTGAGCTCAGGATATCAAGTACCTTGTGACTACTGCCAAACATGTCCCCCAAATCCCTCAAAAATGAGAAAGGTAGAAAGAGACAGGCCTCACTGAGGAGTAGGGAAGTCTGCAGAGGGGCCAGGAATGCTAAGTATGACATTTGGCACCTACTTCCAAAACATTATTCGCAGAGACCTTATCTCCCAGATAGGCGAGATCTATCTGTCCATCTGGTCTAGGTCTCTTGATTTGGGGAGGGAGGTGTTTCTTGTTTAGCTAAGCCCCTAGGGGAAAGATTGCAATGGAACTCTCTGTTTGGGGAAAAGGGTCCATGTGTCCTCTCCTGACTGCTAAGTGAGGAGGTAAAGATTTTATCATCGGGGAGGTCAGCCACCTTTATCAGGGGTCCCCCTTGGTGGCCCTGGAGGAAACCTCGAAGGCCTGTAAACCCAATATAAGGAGCAGCTGCCACAGACAGGACACACTCAGCTCAGACGGTCTTGAGTGTTGTCTTGAGATTTGCCGACACCATGAGGTGGCTTGGACTCCTCCTGCTGGTAGCCTTCTCAGAATGCTTAGTCAAGTGAGTATGGGCACAGGGCACCTCCTTCCTTTCTGGGCTTTCACCTCTTTCTGGCCTCTTCTCCTCCCTCTCCTGCAAGAGGGTCCAAGGAGCAGAAGGGTTGGGGAGGTACCACCGTTTCTTTTAATTTTTTCACCCCGCCCCAGTACCACCATTTCTGACACGTCTGTAAGTCCGGATCTTCATCGTAGAGCGGTGGGTGATGCGGTCACTAGTTAAAGGAACAAGTGTTAAAATTGGAGGTGGTGGGTGTTTAATTTATTTATGTATGGTTTGGGAGCCACATCCGGCGGTGCTCAGAACTTATGCCTGGCTCTGAGCTCAGGGATCACCCCTGGAGGTGCTTGGGAAGTAGTTGGGCTACTGGAGGATAAGCAAGTGCCCTATCCAATGTATTCTCTCTCTCTAACCTCTGAATTTCTAAAAAGCAAGCAAAGGGCCTTAATAAGATTTACTTTATTCCACTGCAAGATAGGTAGTTTTTTGCATGAGTCCACCCTCCAATATATGGGGAGGGGGTCACAGCTGGCAGTGAATAGGGGTTACTCCCACCAGCTCAGAATCAGGGGAGGGGGACTGGAAAGGGATGTTCCTGGCAGTGCTCAAGGAACCAAGAGGTGCTGGAGATAAAATCTAGGACTTTCCCAGGTAAAGCGCATGTCCTTCCAACCATCTCTGATCCAACTCCCAAGGGCTTAAAAAGGGTTTAGTCCCCAAAATCACCTGGGTAGCCTTGACATTTTAATGCAGGACTGTGTCCTTAGAGATGGTTCAGGGTTATGATTCTTGCCTTGAATAAGGTCATCCAGGTTTGATCCCACAACACCTCGAGTAACTCCCGAGTACAGAGTCAGAAATAATTCCTGAGCATCGCTGAGCTGGCATTTCCCCAACCCCATTTTTTTTATCCTTTTTTTTTTTTTTGCCACACCCAGTGACGCTCAGGGGTTACTCCTGGCTATGCGCTCAGAAATTGCTCCTGGCTTGGGGGACCATATGGGAAGCTGGGGATCAAAGGCAAACGCCCTACCGCTGTGCTATTGCTCCGGCCCCATCCCCAACCCCTTTTTGTCCCATAAATGTCATGGAGGGGGAGTTTGGTGCCCCCTGGCGGCCAGGTCCAGCTCAGTCACTTTCTCCAAGGCTGCTGAACTGAATCAAGAGGTCTGTGAGGGTCACAGATCTCCAGGGGAATTGTAGTAGGGAGCTGTTGCATCCGACACTGTGTGAGGCAGATCAGGACACAGCCTTCCTGGAGGGTTCCTGGGTCCTTGCTTGGAATAGCAGCTTCTGCATTCAAGTCTGTGGGGCTCCTGCTCCACACAGTGCTCAGTCCATCTGTCCATCTCCAGTGTGGGTTCTTTTTGGTTCCTTCACCCTCTTGGGTTCCAAGTTCACTGTCGGAACTCACCGTGCAACCCCAACTCCCAAACACTCTGCATTTTGGTCAGCAAGCTCCAGGCTGTTTCCTTCCCCATTCCTCTCAAGCCTGGGTCGGGTGACAACCATGGCCTCCAAGTCTCTGCCACTGACTTTGAGCATGACATCTCACCATCACACTCGAGATCTGCATCATTCCTTGGGGACCACAGGGAATGGGGCAGGTTTTTGTTGTTGTTGTTGTTTTGCTTTTTGGGGCCATACCTGGTGACGCTTAGTGGTTACTCCTGGTTATGTGCTCAGAAATCACTCCTGGCTTGGGGGGACCCTATGGGACACAGGGGGGTCGAACCATGGTCTGTCCTAGGTTAGCCTGTGCAAGACAAACACCCTACAGCTTGCACCATCACTCTGGCCCCTCATTGTGCCTTTTAATAAAGGGGGGAAACTGAGGCTTGGGAAGGTCTCCTAGGATTGGCCCATCAATCCCCACCAGGTGCTGTGTATCAGCCCACGTCTGCCTTCGTGACCTTCCCACTGGAGCCCAGACCTTTTGCAAAAGGGCCAGAATCAGCCCACTGGGCCTGGGTCCGAGGAAGGGAGCCCACACTGACCTGGCCATTCTCTATTTGTCCCCCTTTCCCTGCACACGCTGAAGAATTCCTTTGAGGAAGGTGCAGTCTATGCGGGAGAACCTGAGGGAGAAGAACCTGCTGCGGGATTACCTGGACAGGTACCAGAGGCCCTACATCCTGTCTGACAAATCCAGGAGCAGCCAGCTTCCAGGTTACCTGGACAGGGCCCGGAGACCCTACATCCTGTCTGACAGATCCAGGAGCAGCCAGCTTCCGGGTTACCTGGACAGGGCCCGGAGACCCTACATCCTGTCTGACAAATCCAGGAGCAGACAGCTTCCAGGTTACCCGGACAGGACCCGGAGACCCTACATCCTATCAGACAAGTCTAGCACCAGCAAGCTGCGGGATTACCTGGACAGGATCTGGAAGCCCTACATCCTGTCCGAACCATCCAGCACCAGCCAGGGCTCTGCAGTCCAGGGACACCTGCGGAACTACCTGGATGTGAGTATAGGGATGGAGCTCCACAGCGCCTCCTGGCTGCCAGCTCCACACAGGAGCAAAACCCAGACCACCTTGGGATGGGGGGGGGCAGGGGGGGAGGATCCTGGGCAGAACCCCATCAATACAGGGGGAAGGTATGGCCCGCCTGCCCTGCCCTCTTGGCCTATGGTCATTAAGTCCAGAGGGAAGATATGCACCAGTCTCTGTGCCAAGGATCCGTGCCTAGGGACTCAAAATGAGTCTTGGTATGTGAAGGAGTTAACTTTCTTTTTCTTTCTTTCCTTTCTTTCTCTCTTCTTCTTTCCTTTCTTTCTTTCTTTCTTTCTTTCTTTCTTTCTTTCTTTCTTTCTTTCTTTCTTTCTTTCTTTCTTTCTTTCTCTCTCTCTCTCTTTCTTTTTGTTTTGTTTTCTGTTTGGGGGCCATACCTGGCAATGCTCAGGGATTACTCCTGGCTCTGTACTCAGGGGAGTACTCTGGGAGACATATGGGATGCTGGGGACTGAACCTGTCATTCAAGGCAAATGTCCTTCCTGATGTGCTTTCACTCTGGTCCTAGCTCTTTTTTGTTTGTTTGTTTGTTTGTTTGTTTGTTTGAGGGCCACATCGGCTGGTTTTCAGGGGTTATTACTCCTGGCTCTATGCTCAGAAATTACCCCTGGCAGTGCTCAGAAGACCCTATGAGATGCTGGGATTGAATTGGCTAAATTGGCTAAAGCCTACATTGGCTTTGTGCAAGGCAAACTCCCTCCCTGCTGTGCTATCTGTGTTAGTTCTATGCTTTCTGTATTATGTTGATCATGAGTTGAATTGACTTAATGTGTGTGACCAAAAGACCAAGCTGACACAGTAAATCAATTCAGATAAATGAAGACAGAGGGAGTTTGACCCCCGCAGCCCCTAGAATAGGTCCTGTGAAAATGGTGTTGAGGGATTGAGGAGACAGTGCTCAAGCTGGCAATCAAGTGCTGCATTCGGGGTCCATACCCCCTAAACTGCCAGTGTGGCTCTTCCATACCATTCCCAGGAAAGGAGCTGAGTCCCCGTGCTTTGTGTTGCTCTGAAAAACTAGCACTGTGCTGCGGGGTGCTGATAAGGAAGGGTGTCCTTTCCTCTGGGAAAATGTTTAGTTCAGTCTGAAAAGCTGCGAGTAAATCATTCACAATAAGAGGACTGACTGTATGGCCTCCATAAGTACATGTTTTAATTTAAAGGAAGTGTCCCAGAAGGGCTACCTGGAGGAAGGACCATTTTGGCTGTGCCGTAAAGAATAGAAAGAACCCAGAGCGATAGTACAGCAGGGATGGGCGCTTTTGTTGCAACAATTGATTGGGATTCAATCCTCAGCACCCTATAGGATCCGCTGAGCTGTCCAAAAGTTATTCCTGAGCACAGAGTCAACCCTGAGCACTGCCAGATATGACCCCAAAACCCAAAAAAATCAACAAGAAGGGCCCAGAGAGATAGCACAGTGGCGTTTTCCTTGCAAGCAGCCGATCCAGGACCAAAGGTGGTTGGTTCGAATCCCGGTGTCCCATATGGTCCCCCCGTGCCTGCCAGGAGCTATTTCTGAGCAGACAGCCAGGAGTAACCCCTGAGCACCGCCGGGTGTGGCCCAAAAACCAAAACAAAAAAAAAAACAACAAAAAATAAGTTAAAAGTATGGAAAATATTTAGGGTGCAGCAGGGCAGACTGGAGCATTTATTCTAATGTGGGTAGGTGCCAGGATGTTTTGAGAAAGAGAGAAAGACAGGCCCTAAGAGGGACTCTGGGGAATGAGGGTCCCAGGCCATCAGATCTGCCCTGACCCCACCCACTTGCAGATGATCTACGTGGGCAACATCAGCATCGGGACACCCCCTCAGGAGTTCTCAATGGTGTTCGACACGGGCTCCACGGATACATGGGTGCCGTCCGTCTACTGCGCCAGCAGGGCCTGCTGTGAGTCTCAAGCGTGCCCACACCCCACATGCCCACCCCTTCCCTGCCAGGCCCCTCCCTGGCAGTCCTCCTCACCCACCTGTGTGTGTTCCACAGTGAAACACAGGATGTTCAGCCCCGACGAGTCCTCCACCTTCCACCCATCTGGGGAGATCATGGACGTGACCTACGGCACGGGATCCATGAACGGAATCGTTGGCTATGACACTGTAAACGTATGTGGAGACCCAGAACAAGGGGGCAAAGGGGCTGGAGCCTGGGACCCTGAGTCCAGCCAGACAGGCCGGCTGGGGCGCCTGAATCTCCCAGAATCCTCAGTCCTGAGGGAGGTGGAAGGGTGAGGGGGGCACATGTCCTTGCCCAGAATGGCCACCCCAGAGAGTGGGTGTTTGGGATGGAGAACCATGGCCCCTTTCAGCTGGGGCAAGAGCTGCTTGAGTTCTTACTCCAGGTTCTTGGGAGTCCTGAGAATCTAATGGCACCCCCCCCCCCGAATATCCAAACTCTCTCACATACACACATGCATATATACATGCACCCATACATGTAAACATATCTATACATGCACATGCAATGCAAGCACACAAGAGCCTATCCCAGGCAGGAATGGAGACCCCTGGTACCTGGTTTCTGCTTCTGTGGGAAGAGCCCAAGGGGAATGGCGGTGAATCCATCAACAGCCACCCTCCACCAGGACCCGGCTGGTCTCTGGGCCTTTGACCTCAGTAGGGACATTCAGGCTACCTCAGTGCATCAGTCCCATGTGACTCGTCTGCACTGTTGCTCCCCTGTCTTGCTGTGATGTCTCGAGAACACAGGTTTGGCAATGCAGGCCTGGCCTCTCCCTTTCTGGCTGCCCAGCCCGGCCCTGGCCCACTACAGGCCCCTCTTCTCCTGCAGATCTCCAACATCGTGATCCAGAACCAGGCATTTGGGCTGAGCGTGGAGGAACCCAGCGTCCACTTGGAGTTTGCCCGCTTCGATGGCATCCTGGGCCTGGCCTACCCCAACCTTGGCACCCCGGGGATCGTCCCCATCTTTGACAACATGTGGGAGCAGGGTCACATTTCTGAGAACATCTTTGCCTTCTACTTGAGCAGGTAAGGCTGGGTCAGTCTTTGCTCCCACTCTCACGTCACATGGGCCCATGTGCTTGCAAAAACATCCATTCACAAGTTTCCTGAGAGACCATCTAGCCTCCACAAACTATTTGGAAGCCAACATCTGTTTTTGTAAACAAAACTTTATTAGGACGCAACTATGCTCATACATTTACATAGTAGAGCCCCCCAGACAACCCTTTTGCAAAAGCTGTTTTCTGCCCCCACCCTTTATGTTTAACTTCCTTGCTTGACAGATGGAGAAACTGAGGCTCAGAGAGTCAATACTGGGAGGGGCAGAGTTTGAACTCAGGGGGCTTTCCCCTTTGTGGGTGGCCCAGCATTTAAGAGTCTCCAGTCACTATGGCTGAAGCCCTCTAACTATTGAGGATCTGCAGACAGGGGAATCCCAGAGGGACCCTGTTAACAGATTGGGTCTCCCCACTAGAGGCCGTCCCCTTCGAGTAGACTATGGCTGAGGTTGGAGCCGAGTCCAAATCACAGGCCAATAACATGAGCACAGCATCTTAGGGAGACAAGCCTGAGCCAAAAAAAAAAAAGGGTCACCCATAGATATTGTAGGGCAGCTCCTATGTACCAGAAAACAAGGCTACCCTGGGCCTTGTTCTAGGGGTAGGGAGCAGAAACCATTGGCAGGAAGTGAGGCAGGGATGAGGCTTGCCCCTAGGAGCAGGCTGGGGAGGAAAGGGGTTGAGTGGATGCAGGAGGGAGTCTTCGTCTGCTGGAAGAAGAGGGACTGGAACTGGCTGATGGAGCCCATGGGGTAACAGGGAGGGATTCCTCTGTCTGAGAGGGGTTCAATCTCTCTGAGACCCAATAGGCAGGCAGCTGTGTGATAAGTAAAGGGCTGGAAGAAGTTAAGAAAAGTCAGACAGGCCCAAACAGGGCTTGACCCATCCTGGGTGGCCCTGAATATTCTGGCAAACCCAGAGGACCATCCAGCCCCGACCTTAGCATCCCTACTCCTCAGTCAGGTGGCCCAACCTGGGCAGATAGCCAGGCCTGTTTCCGCTTCTGAAAAGCTGAGCAGGACCACATCATGCCCCTGTTTTTCTCCCCACAATGAACTTTTCCTCTCTGCCCCCTCCCTCAGCAAAGACCCAGAGGGAAGCGTGGTGATGTTTGGTGGGGTAGACCCCTCCTACTATGTCGGGGAGCTCAAATGGGTGCCGGTGACCAGACCAGGATACTGGCAGCTGACTCTGGACAGGTGAGTCTTTGATACTGGGGAACTGAGGTGGGTCAGGCTCCCAAATCAAGCCTTCATACATAGGCTCAAGTACACAGACACTTATCCATGAATATTTTTGGGATTTGGAGACCATACCAGCAGAGCTCAGGAGTTCCTCATGACTCTGCACTCAGGGATCACTCCTGGTAGGGCTTAGGGGACCAGAAGGGTGTGGGGAATTGAATTTGGGTCAACCATGTGGAAAGCAAGAGCCCTGGTCAGAGATTGGGGTCAGGAGGGGCTGACCAGCTGGTGCAAAGGCCCAGGGGCTCCAAAATGCTGCATCTTTCAAATCTGAATATAAGTCAGGTCTATGGGGCCAAAGAGATAAGACAGCAATAAGGTGTTTGCCTTGCAAGCAGCCTATCCAGGAGAGATGGTAGTTCGAATCTCAGTATCCCATATGGTCCCCCAAGCCTGCTAGGAGCAATTTCTGATTATACAAATTGAGTAACCCCTGAGAGCCTCCAGGTGTGACCCCCCCCCAACAAAAAAGTCAGTTCTGTGCCACCAACACAAAAGGACTGAGGCTAGAGGTGGGGCAAAAGCTACAAGATCTGTTCTAGAGACTTCCAAGGAGGAGGCCAGGGAAGGCTATGGAGGGTCAGACCCGAGGTGTGTCCCCCCCCCCTTCCTGCAGCATCTCCATGAACGGGAAGATCATTGCTTGCTCAGAAGGCTGCCAGGCCATGTTGGACACCGGGACCTCATTGGTGATCGGCCCCCAAAATGACATCCTCTCCATCCAGAGGCTCATTGGCGCCTGGCACTTATTCGGCGGCGAGGTAAAGGGTCATGGCCGGGGCCACTAGGGGACCCCCACATGAAAGCCCCCCTGCATGGAGCCTCACCACTCCCTTGTTCTCTCACAGTACGTGACCAGCTGCCAAGCCAGGAACACCCTGCCTGACATTGTCTTCACCATCAACGGGGTCAAGTACCCGGTGCCAGCCAGTGCCTACATCCGACAGGTGAGGACCAAGCCTAGGCCTGGTTGCAGGCAGGGCCTGCAACTGGGGACTTGCCCTGGCAGCCTTCGGGGGAAGAGTGACCCCTGGAGGCCAAGTGGTGCCATGATAGGCACCATCTGACACCTACCTCACCAGTGATTCTTTTAGGCTGGGCCAGGGACCCCGTAAAACAATCCTCCAAATGCCAAAGAGCCATTCTGCTCAACTTAGCAGATGCAACCCCTCTGTATCCACTCGGGGCAAGGCGTAAGGAGAGGGGGAACTATGAACCTCATTTCTCAAGGAGCCTCTGGTCAGCAAGCTGGGATGGGGAAGTTTAGAAAGACATCTGGGGGCAGGGGATAGAGCAATAGCACAGCTGTAGGGTGTTTGCCTTGCACATAGCCGATCTTGGTTTGATTCCCTGCATTCTATAGGGTCCCCAGAGCCTGCCAGGAGTGATTTCTGAGCACAGAACCAAGAGTAACCCTTGAGTGCCACTGGGTGTGACCCATAAACCAGCTACAGGGGGGCATTATTTCAGACCTCAGGGGGAGTCCTGGCAGGACTTCTGGGGGCCCTGTGTTGTAGTTTCCTTCCAAAATTTAGAAACTGCTTGGGGTGAGAACTTTTGTGTCCCCCTCACCTTCAGCAACCACCTCCCAGTCCCCAGTCCCTATCTGTGAAAGGGGTCACCCAACCCACTCCTTTGAGTAAGTTCCAGGAAATGTCTGGGCACCAAGAAGATTCTCTGTAAAAGAGAGAATTGAATTTTTGTTTTGTTCTGTTTGGGGTGCTTTGTATGGGGTGCTTTGTTTTGGCGGTGCTCAAGGGCACTCAGGGGTACCACCTGGCTCTGAGCTCAGGAATTACTCCTGCCAGTGCTCAGGGGACCATGTGGGATGCCGGGCATTGAGCCCAGGTCCTTTGCATGCAAAGCAAATGCCCTATCTGCTGTACTATCACTCCTGCCCTCTCTCCCATGCTTTATTTTTTAAAAAGGGGTCTTTCACTTGGTGCTCAGGCATGACTCCTGGCTCTGCACTCAGGAGTCACTCCTGCTAATGCTTGGGAGAGCCTATGGGATGCCGGGATCAAACCTAAGTCAGCACCTGCAAGACAAACGTCCTATCTGCTGTGCTATATCCCTCCAGCCCCAAGAAAAAATATATACTTTTGAATCCTCCTGGAAACAGGAGGAAGTGCTCCAGGGAGCTACACCCAGGGTAGAAGGACCACTATTGAATGCTGGAGAACACTGGACACTGAACACTGGGGAAATGGGGCCCAACCCAGACTGGAATAGCTAAGCAGGGAGGCTTGTAGATAGCAGAAGGCAGAGTTGGATTTTAAGAGAATGCATGGTGCAGGTTCCCCAAAGCCAAAAGAGGGCGCTCATATGAATGTAGTTTCCACTCCCCACCTGTATAGGGGCGCCCCTTTCTGGGTGCTGAAGGACTGGCAGTGCTGTTTTGGGTGGGTGCCCTCTGGGGTGCAGGGAGGGAGCTGGCTGAGCAGCTGGGCTGAGTGCTGTCTGCTTCCTTCTCCCCAGCAAACAACATGGAGCCCGTGCTACAGCAACTTCGTAAGAGCAAACAATTGGGGTGGACCCAGTCTCTGGATTCTGGGAGATGTCTTCCTGCGTCTCTACTTCTCGGTTTACGACCGTGGCAATAATAGAATTGGCCTGGCCCCTGCCATGGGGAGTCCAGTGAGGACTGAGCCAATGGCGACCAAGGCTTCACCAACTGTGATTGTCAACACGTTTGCGGAGACTAGCACTGAATCATCAGAGACTGTCCCCACTGCTCATGCTTCCACCACCTCAAAAAGCAACCACAAGAATACCCAGGGGACCTCAAAACAGGCACCACCCTCCATGCCCAGAGAGTTTCCCTTGAACTACACCCCCCAGAGCACAGTTTCCCCTGTGAAACCTCAGGACGCATGAATAGGGCCTACCTGACCGTCCTTGACAGACCTTGGAGATTGTCGAGATACAGAAACCTCAATCAACTGGTACCCAAATTCCCATGAAAACAAGAATTGTGCCAGCCATGAGCACCAGGACAGTGGCTGAAAGGACATCCCAGAGCAAGCACAAAAACTGTTTCAGGGCAGGATGCTAGAGAGAGGAGGGCACTTACCTTGCACGCGGCTGACCTGGGTTCCATCTGAAACATCCCATATGGTCCCCGGAACCCTCCTGGAGTGATCCTTGAGCACAGAGCCAAGAGTAAACCCTGAGCATTACTGGATGTGACTCCAAAACAAAAATACAAAGAAAAATGGGGGGGGGGGAGAGCCCTCTTTAATGTCTTGATTATAATAAATAAGTAATTAACTTTACCTTACCAATGATGTCTTCTGTGGTTGGACAAGAAGGGTAGGGATGGGAGGTGACAACTGTTCTGCAGGGGATTTCTTGCCAGGAGTGGGGTTGAAAGCTCCCTAAAATGAAATAATCAGCACAACAAGCAAGTCCACTTTATCAAAACCACTGGGACTGGACTTAACACTTATAAGTATGAAAGCAGGGGCCAGAGAGATGGCACAGTGGTAGGGCATTTACCTTGCACATGGCTGACTCAGGATAAACCCGGGTTTGATTCCCAGCATCCCATATGGTCCCCCGAACCTGCCGGAAGCAATTTCTGAGCACAGACCCAGGAGTAACCCCTGAGCACTACCAGGTGTGGCCTCCCCAAAATATTAAATTAAATTAAATTAAAAATAAAATACATTTAGATAAAAAAAAATGTAGAAGGTGTTTGTCTTGCATCCTGCTGTGTTATTCACAACCCTGCTGGAAAAGCCCAGCACCATCTGTGGTCCCCTGAGCATCACTAAAAGTCACTCATGACCACAGAGCCTAGAGCATTGCTGGCTGTGACCCCCAAACCCAAATAAAACAAAAACAATCACAACAACAGCAACAACCCTGCTGAACTTGGGCCAGGAAGATGAGTCAAGAGGCTGAGCACATATGCTTTGCATGTTGGAGGTCTGAGTTTAAGCCCTGGTATTACATGGTCCCCTGAACACCACGAAGAGCTGCCCTCCCAGCATGGAGGCAGGAATAACCCCCGAAGCACTGACAAATGCATCTCAGTCCCCAAGAAAACAGGACTAGACAGGATTAAGTGAATCAATTGAAAATCCTGATACTCTTCATGAGCTGAAAATAAGAACCAGTGATTCTAAACAGGAGGCAGCACAATTTTCTTCTCTTTTTTTCTTAGATTTCTTTGGAGGTTCCTTTTAAGATGAGGGGGAACCACTCACTGTTCTGAAAAAGACAGAAGCTTCCAACAGAGAGAGGACCCCATACTTGCTAGAGAAAATGAGTTCTTTGAGGAAAAGCATTTTCCAAGACAGAAGGGCAGAGGCTGCCATCTAGTGGCACAGAGTAGGTATTACTAGACACTCCACCTGCATGATGTCCATCAGCACAGTGCAGTGTCGCCTCTATGGAATACAGAAAAGAGACTCCTTTCTTTTTCTTTTTTATTTTATTTTATTTTATTTTATGGTCCACACCTGGTGACGATCAGGGGTTCCTCCTGACTGTGTGCTCAGAAATCGCTCCTGGCTTGGGGGACCATATGAGATGCCGGGGGATAGAACCACGGTTCATCCTAGGCTAGCTTGGGCAAGACAGATCCTTACCACTTATACCACCATTCCATCCCCTTTTTATTTTATTTTAAATATGGAATTTTTCACGAATTTTCACGTCATCCTTGAGCAGAATGATCCTTGTATCATTCCAATTTTAGCATATGTCCCAATTTTAATGCTGCCGACATGAGCATAAGATTCTTTTCTTTTTTTTTTTTTTTTTTGGTTTTTGGTTTTTGGGCCACAGCCGGCAGTGTTCAGGGGTTACTCCTGGCTATCTGCTCAGAAATAGCTCCTGGCAGGCACGGGGGACCATATGGGATGCCAGGATTCGAACCAACCACCTTAGGTCCTGGGTCGGCTGCTTGCAAGGCAAACGCCGCTGTGATATCTTTCCGGCACCAAGATTCTTTTCTTAAGTAAGAGGAAATTCCATATGGACATTCCATCCGAGTCTGCAGTTTCATTCCTATTTGTCCTAAGGATGAAAAGAAACCCTATTAGAAATCCTAATTAGAAAAGATGTTTGCAGGGCCGGGTGATAAAAGAAAAAAGAAAAGATGTTTGCACTTCTATGTTTACAGTATTACTCACAATCGTCAAGTTATAAATTCAACCTAAATGCCTACTGACAGGTGGATAAGGAAGCTGCAGTAACTGGGTCAGAGAGAGAGAGAGAGAGAGAGAGAGAGAGAGAGAGAGAGAGAGAGAGAGAGAGAGAGAGAAGAAAGAGAGAGTTTGTGGTGTAGTAACAGGGTTAGAGAGACAGAGAGAAAAAAGAGAGAGAAAGAGACAGAGAGTCTGTGGGCTAGTAACAGGGTAAGAGAGAGCAAAAGAGAGAGAGGCTCAGGCTGATAATGATGAAATATATTGTGAAGGTGTGAATCCAGCGGAAGTTCACACAGAAGATTGTTGTACTATTCTTGCCATCTTACTGCAGGAATATTTTCTAATAAAAGGATTGCAAGTTTTCCAGTTTCCTGAAGGGTTCCTTTAACAAGGCCAGGCCCTAGGAAGAGCCTCTCCTTTCCCATCAGGTCCCAGGCTCTGCACCAAAGGATCGACAATGGGGCACTACTAGTGGGGTCCTGCAGCCTTGCCCCCACCTCAGGCTAAGTCCAGGAGAGCCTCAGGTGCAGCTGCCCTTCGCCAGAGATGCTGGGTGTCCCAATAATGCCATCCATCTGGGCCACAGGGCCAGGACGAGGGTGTTAAATACACGTTGGCCGTGGGGAAGCTCCTCCCCTACAACAAACATGGTCACATCACAGGTCACAACCTGGGACAAGGGCATGACCGAAAGGGAAGGGGTGAGATGGCATCAGATGTGGCATCAGAGGGAAGGGCAGAGGGGTAGGCATGGTACCAGGGTGAGGTGTCCAGAGACACAGAAGCCCAGAGGAGCCCAGCCGATCAGTGGTCCCCAGGACTCTGTCCCCAAGGTTAGTTTACCCCAGGCCACCAGCATCTGTAAGTCCAGCAACAGGGTCAGCTCCAGGAAGGTCCAGGTAGGGGCAGGGGTCTCTGTAAGCCCCTTTCTCTGCTGTGAGATTTCAGGCCAAATGCCTGTTCCGCTCCAGTGCCCTGGAATTTTCCAGGCCCCAGTTACTATCTCCACCCTCGCCAGCCCACCCCCATATCCCACTGCTTCTGGTTAACCCTTGCTCAGCCACCTGCTCTGAGCCTCCCCCCAAGTCCTTCTGTATTTTCCCATTACCTCAGCAAGAATCAGATTTTGTCCTGAAGGAAGAGGTGAGTGGAGGCTGCAGGTCCTGCCTCCTCCCTCCAGGACACCCTACAAACATGGTCCCCCTCCCTAAGGCAGCACCTCTTTTCTGTACCCTGAATTTCCTGAATTGAGAGACCCAGAGTGGAGGTTCTTGGGGCCCAGATGATTCTTTCTTCCCACTCTCCTGGATCCTGAAAATAAGTAGATTCAACTGTAGGGTACCTATTCCAAGACCCCTCCCAGGAATGGGCCGGGTCTCAGATAGGTACCCTACAAAAATAAGTAGATTCAACAATTCCTAGGAACATTGATTTAATCATCAATTTATCCAACCATCCATTCACCAATCACCCATTATTCATCCATTCATTCATCCATCCACTCATCATCCATCTATCTGTCTGCCTGTTTACCCATCTGTTCATCATTTTGTTTGTTTGGTTTTGGGTCACACCCAGCAGCACTTAGGGGTAACTCCTGGCTCCACACTCAGAAATCGCTCCTGGCAGGCATGGGGGACCATATGGGATGCCGGAGCCCCTGGATTGGCTGCATGTAAAGCAAACGCTCTACCACTATGCTATCTCTCTAGCTCATCATTTGCCCACCTATCAGTCTATTCATCCACTCACCTATTCTTCCAATAATTCACTATCAACCCATCCATCCTGTCACCATTCATCCATCTATTCTCCCATACTTCCATTCTCTCATTCAATTCATGTTCATCCCTCATCTGTTCATCATCTATACGGACTATCTCTTGACATAGATGGAAACCAGCTCTCATAGCTCCCCTGGAGTCAGGTCCACCTCACTCACCAACAACTTCATGTACCCAAGCAATGCTACATCCCCCCCCCATGGTCTTCATCCTTCTAGCATGGGTCTTTAACTGCTTTTCTGTAATGGCATTGCAAGCATGACAGACTTTACTCCAAGTTTTTCTTTTCTAAAAACTTAATTATGGGAGTGAAGTAAATAGCTCAAAGTAATGGAGCTCATGATTGGCCTCTTCCAGGCTTTCGTTTGTAACCAGCACTGCATGGAGCCCAAGTGCCAACAAGTATGGCCCTAGTGGCCCCTAGAATTTTTTGGCTTGAGCAGCGCAACATTGCTGGGTTCAGAACAATCTGACAGACTGATCCAGCTGGGCTGACACTAATCAAAAGTGGCCTCCAGTTCCCCAAGTATTGTTGGAGAGATCTTCCAAAATGAAGTCACTGATATAGACACCTACAAAGTAATAAAGAAGTGAGATAGTACAGCAGGTAACCAACATAGGTTCAATCCTCAGCATCCCATATAATCCCCCAAGCACCACCAGGAGTGATTCCTGAGCACCAAGCCAAGAGTATACCCTGAGCACTACTCTCAAATTTTCATTCACCTATTAATATCCCATGATGAGGGGTCGGAGTGATAAAACAGGAAGTAGAGCTCTCCCTTCCATCACCAGCCCAGGTTTGATCCTCAGCATCCCATATGGTCTCCCCAGCCTTGCCAGGAGACCTGAGCACAGAAGTGACCCCTGAAAGCTGCGGTATAGCCCCCAAACAAACAAAAGCCAACGGATGAGCATTGTTCATTTTTAAAAGTCACCTAGGTCTTTGGTGAAACTTGGCAGGTCTGGGCTAGGACATGGGGCTCAGTTCCCCAGAGTGGCAGTTGCCCCCATGCCAGGGGTGAGACCTTGATTGAAAGTACCCAGGGAACCGGCCGTCCCAGGCCTATCAGTGTGGCTTGATAAAGCTTATCATTGTGCCTAATGCTTCTGGCCGTCTTGTCTTGCGGGTTTCTTTGGGGTTCATGCCATGGCGTAATTTACTATGTTCTTGGAAATTTTCTGTACACCTGTGTCCTTGGCAGGGGGTGCCCTGCATTCACCAGGCCACTCAGTGCCCCTCAAAGCCCAGTGCCAGGCAGGGCTAATGGCAAGGTAAACGTTGTTGTCTAATCTCCCTGCCAGGCACGTCTGGCACAATGAGATTGCGTGGCAGTTCCCGCTGTGCCCTGGCAGTCAGCCCTTGGGCACTGGGGCAGGTGACATGGCGATCCCGGAAGCCCCCTGCCCTCCCCGGAACTCCCCCTGCTGAGCCGGTCAGCTTCCCAGAGGGTCCTGATGAAAGCTGAGGTCTTGGCAGAGTGTCCATTCTCCACTCTCAAGATGAAGAGAAACCTAGTGGAGCTGGCTCACGCCATGTGCAGAACCTTCTGTGTGAGCCAGTTTTAGCCCCTCCTGGATCAGCACTTAAATGCCCCTCCCTGGGATCACCTCTGGGCACTGAGGATGAGGAGGAAAATGACCGTTTAGAGCAGGGGTCCTCAAGCTTTTTAAACAGGGAGCCAGTTCATTGTCCCTCAGACCATTGGAGAGCCAGACTATAGTTTAATAAAAACCTGTGAACAATAGTGGACTGTGGGCCATCGTTTGAGGATCCTGCCCAACACTAAAAGGAGGAGTCCAGAGACAGAGAGGATGAGGGGAGTTGGAGAGTGCAGACAAACATATCGCATGTGAGCACTGCAGGGCCAGGATGAGTCAACTGCTAAGCAGGACAGACAGCAGCCGCAGCAGCAAAACCACCAGGTGGCCCAGATAAATGTCCTTGGCTGACCGCATGTGGCCTGTAAGCCCTAGTTTGGGGATTCCTACTTTAGAGCAAATGTCTCTAAGTAATCAGAAATGCATGAAGTGGGGGGCCTAAAATGATAGTACAATAGGTAGGGTGTTTGCCTTGCACACGAACAACCGGGTTAGATCTTCAGCATCTTATAGGATCCCCTAAGGAGTTCCAGGAGTAAGGAGTGAGCATAGAACCAGGAGAAAGCCCTGAGCATAGCCAGGTGTGGCCTCAAAAGAAGACCAAAACCATTAAAAATAGAAATACATGAAAGGGGGCAGCAAAATGGCATATGGTCCCCCAAACCTGTCAAGAATAACCCTGAGCATTGCCAGGTGTGAGGAAGAAAAGAGAAAGAAAGAAAGAAAGAAAGAAAGAAAGAAAGAAAGAAAGAAAGAAGAAGAAGAGAAAGAAAGAAAGAAAGAATAAGAAAGAAAGAAAGAAAGAAAGAAAGAAAGAAAGAAAGAAGAAAGAAAGAAAGAAAGAAGAAGAAAGAAAAGAAAGAAAGAAAGAAGAGAGAGAGAGAGAGATGAGAGAGAGAGAGAGAGGGAGGGAGGGGAGGGAGGGAGGGAGGGAGGGAGGGAGGGAGGGAGGGAGGAAGGAAGGAAGGAAGGAAGGAAGGAAGGAAGGAAGGAAGGAAGGAAGGAAGGAAGGAAGGAAGGAAGGAAGGAAGGAAGGAAGGAAGGAAGGAAGGAAGGAAGGAAGGAAGGGAGGAAGCAAGCAAAGACTTAAGAGACACGAGGAAAAGGACACCCCATTGGGAAGGGATTCTCAGGGTGCTGTCGAACACAAAATAAAATCAAGCAAATCAGGGTGGAAGTAACAGCACAGCAGTGAGGCTTTTGCCTTGCACGCAGCTGACCCAGGACAGACAGTGGTTCCATCGCCTGGTGTCCCATATGGTCCCCTATGCCAGGAGCAATTTCTGAGTGCATAGCCAGGAGTAACCTCTGGCTAAAAGTGGCCTAAAGGGGGAAATAAGAGCAAGAAAATTCCCATTGATTATCTTGCAGTATCTGTGAATCAGAACCAGGCTCAGTTTTCCTGAGTCCAGTTTTTATTGTTTTCATTTGGTCTGAGGTCACACCAGGCATGCTCAGGAACCACTCCTGGTGGTACTCTGGGGACCATATGGATGCCCAAGGTTAAACCCAGGTTGGCCACGTCAAGGCAAGCACTCTCCCTGCTGTGCTGTCACTTTGGCTCCATACAAGGTCCAGTTTTAAGGTCCCTCCCAAAACCTCAGCCTATATGTCACTCCTTACTAGAGCCCCCTCATGGGCCAGCTGCTGGCAGGACACAGAGATTGGAAAATTTGTCCCTTCCTGACCCCCTGAGACACCCCTGGCTGTCAGTATCTCTTATCTTGGGAAAGTCTGGGCAGAGCACCCTGTAGTGGACAGTGATCACCGGCCAGTGGCAAGCTGGCCCACACACCCTGCAATTTACTACTGGTCCCGACTTAGACACCTGTACCAATTCCGTTCAGGACAGGTGACAATGGGGCAGGCCACCCAGAGGCTGGGAGAATTGGGGCCCATCCTTGGGATGTTAAAAAAAAATCTCAAACATGAGCTGGAGCTATAGTACAACAGGGAGGGCATTTGCCTTGCATAAGGCCAACCTGAGTTTGATCCCCAGCATCCCATATAGTCCTTCTTGCCCCACCAGGAATAATTCCTGAGCACACAGCCAGGAGTCATCCCTGAGCATCACCAGGTGTGACCCCTCCCCCAAGTACTCAAACATAGGGAAACTAGCAATTTGATCAAAAGTTTCTGCCAAGCCTTGCCCTCCACACACTGGCACCCACCCTCCGGCTTAGCCAGTCAGCTTGCTCCACAGGATCCCACATGTTGTCCCCACCCCTATCACCCCAAGATGAGTGTAAAAGCCTCCTTGAAAAAAAAGTAAGAGCCTCCTTGGAAGCCTGGGGGGGTCTCCATGAAGCTTACACACACACACACACACACACACACACACACACACACACACACACACACACATACACAGACACTCAAAGCAGCAAAGGGCAAGTGTAGGCAGACCTGATGGAGGTGGGGGCTAGTCACCAGCCTTTTTATCAATGGTGTCCCAAGTGCCCCCCGACATGTCTGATACCCGTGTCCCCTTCCCTCCCCACACACAGCTGTCCCCAGCTAAGTCCTGGTCTGGGCTAAGCCAGCTGCATGGGGTCTATGAGAAGAGGAAACTTTCCACCCCCCAAACTAAGGCCCTCGAATCTCCTGGTCCTCCAGCTCCCAGCCCCAGAAAGCAGGGAGCAGTTTCCAGCCCCCAACCCCACCCTTTACCAAGGCCCAAAAGAACCTTAGCCAAGCTCCTTGCTCCAGCTCAGTTGTTTCTCTACCCTCACATGAGTACCAAGGATTCATCCAGAGAACAGCCATGCGTGCTGTTTTCAGCTGGGGGGATCATGCCAAAGCCATTATAAACACATGGCAGGCACATGTGTTCCCCTTGTCTTTCCATTTTGCACCCCAAGAAGGTGACTGCAGCCAAAGCTGAACATGTGCTCATAAACCTCTCCTGTCTCCTCCTCTCCTCTTTCCTCTCTTCTCTCCTCTTTGTTTCCATCTCCCCTCCCTTATTTTCTGGGGGAGGAGGGTTTTAATTTGGGGGTCATACCCAGTGATGTTCCAGAGTAACCCCTGGTAATGCTAAAGATAGAAGCAGGGTTGGCGACATTGCAAGACAAATGCCTGAGCTCTGTCCTATCTCTCCAGCCCTGTCTAAGTGATTTCTTACCTGGCGGTTCTCTGGGGACCAGGCAATGCCAGGAATCGAATCTGGGTCTCTCGCATGCAAAGCCTGAGCTCCAGCCTGCTAAACTCACTCCAGTTCAGATAATTCTGTTCTAAGAGAGCTAGGAATATCCAACTGTGAGCATCACATAGAAACACAACCATGGGGCAGGAGCGTTAGTACAGCGGGCAGGGCACTTATCTTGCACAGAGCCGGCCCGGGTTCATTCCTTGGCATCCCATATAGTCCCCTGAGCACTGTCAGGAGTGATTTCTGAATGTAGTACTAGGTGTAAGTTCTGAACATTGCTGGATGTGGCCCCCAAACTAAAATAAAATAAAGTAAAAGCCCATTTTGACCAGGTACCCAGAACCAACTTTATCGGACTTTAGGTACTTCTCCAGGGGACTGAGGTGTGTTGAACAGGTAGTAGTGTATCTCTGTTTCTCTGTCTCTCTGTCTCTGTCTTTGTCTCTCTCTGTCTGTCTCTCTCTCTCTCTCTCTCACTCACTCGCTTTTGCTCTCTCTCCCTTTGTTGGTGGAAGTTGAGATCTTCAGGCACTAATTGTCACTGGGGCCAAGACAGACACAAATCCAAGGCAGCCTAGGTCATTGACACAGAGGTCCTTGAGGAAGGACCCCAATGGAACAACTCCTAAAAGCCTCAGGGGTTCCCTACCGGGGAACCAGGCCTGCCATTCCTGGAATGGCAATAATTATATTATACCTCCAATAATTATATCCCTTCACTGCCCAAGTTACAGCTGCCACTGGGACCTCAAGTCAGAAGGGGCCAAAGTGCCCTGGAAGGGAGCAACTGAAGCTCTGTGAGAAGGAAAACACAAGAAACATCTTGTTTTCGGTTTTCCCGCTTCAGAGTCTCTGCAGCTGCTATGACTTGGAGTGAATGTGTGGGAAATTCAGCCTTGAAACATTTTCTTTTGGGGGCCAGAGTGATAACACAACAGGTAGGGCACTTGCCTTGCATGCAGTTGACCCTGGTTCTATTCCCGGCATCCCATAGAGTCCCCCGAGCCTGCCAAGAGCAATTTCTGAGCACAAAAGCAGGATGTAGCCTAAAAACAAAAAATCAAATAAACAAACGAAAAAAATTCCTTTAAGATGCTTAAGATGGAAAAGCACTTTCGTGTTCTTTCGTTTTGCTTTTGGGCCACACCTGGGCCCAAACTCAAAAGCTCAGGAGTTATTCCTGGCAATGCTGGAGATTGAACTTGGGTTAGCCAAATGTTTTTAATTTGGAGGGGAAAGACAAACCCAGCAGGTTACTTCTGGCTCTACACTCAGGAATCACCCCTGGCAGTCTCAGGGGACCATTTGGGGAGCTGGACATTGAACTTGGGTCAGCCATAGGTAAGGCAAACACCATCCCTGCTGTGCTATTGCTCCGGCTCCCTTTAAAATGTGGGTTATGCCAAGAAAACCCTTCCAGTGGGATCTCTTATTAGAAACATGCTGATGAATGTGTCCCTGGCACAAACTAAGAGTAATAAAAATAAAAAACAAGGACACTTTAAAATACCAGCAGAAGGATTCTGCAGCATCCCATATGGTTCCCCCAACCCTTACGTATAAAGCCAGGAGAAAGTCCTGAGCACTGCTGGGTGTGGCCCCAAACCCCAAATTTAAAAAATAAAATACCAGCTGTTATGGAGTGTTCCTTGACTTCTGTGTTTATTGGAATTGGAGAATTTGGTCACAGAGAGGAGGAAAATAACTACAACGGTCTTTTCCCTAGCAAATGGTTTTATTAGTTTGCTGAATAAATGAATTGTCTTGAAATAACTTTATTTTACAGCCTTTTTGTCCCCAGGTCTCCAAGTAAATTTAACACTGGTCTGCAAAGAACTGGGTGTTTTTGTCGGTTGGTTTGTTTCTGCAACTTTGAGATCCTTGCTTGTTTCGTGGATCAGTGTTTTTAGCCTTCTAAGATCTGTGAGCAAACCTTCTTGCCAACAGAAAAGATGGTTACTTGTGAGATTCTAAAGGTTTTTGTGGCATTCGTAGAATTGTTCGAAAGCCTGGTGTTCTGAGGGATCTGCAGAGTCCAAATTTGTCGTGATGAGCAAAAAATTGCAGGAAACCGAGCTTTTCAATATGGGGACGAAATAAATACAATTACTGTTGCTTGATCAAAAGCCAAGAGGAAGAGAGATTTTTAACGACTCTTCTTTCTTTGCCTCTAACTCTTCAGGAAATGGGCAGATTGTGTTCTAGTCTTAATATAAATGCCACATTTCCTTCGTTCTCTTCTTGACGCTATTCAGTAAATATTTTGATGCTTCGTGGCAAAGTCTTGTTCGCCTAAACACAGGAAAAACTGACCACATGATTAAGCTTTGGAAAGTCTGAGGCAGTACTCATATAGAAGTTAGGATTAACTCCAGCAAAGGAAAAGGAGTATTTTGTTTTATTTAACTTTTTTTTTTGGGGGGGGGGGTACTGAGGGTGGGTAGTAGTTCTTTATTTTGGGTTTGGTTTTCTGGGCCACATCCAGCAGGGCTCAGAGGTTGCTGCTGGCTCTGTGCTTAAAAATCACTCTTGGAAGTTCTCGGAGGACCCTAAGGTACGCCGGGGATTGAACCTGGATAGGTCTCATGCAAGGTAAGCTTCCTCCCCACTGTGCTGTCATTGGCCCCTGACATGCCTGGGCTCATTCTGGGTCACCTACCTCTCACCTTGGGGTGGGTGTCTTCTCAGCTCTCTCCCCTTTGGAGAAGTTTGTGGCCTGTGTTCTCCCTCTCTCCTCTCTTTCTTTACTTGTCTCTGTCTGTGTGTGTCTCTCTCCTGATCATTCCCAAATATAGCTATTTTATTTATTTGTTTGTTGGTTGGTTGGTTGGTTGGTTGAGCCATACCCAGCAATGTTCAAGGATTACTGCATTCAGAAATTACTTCTAGAAGGCTCAAGGGACCATATGGGATGCCAGGGATTGAACCCGGGAAGGTCATATGCAAGGCAAACACCCTCCCCGCTGTGCTATCACTCTGGCCACCCCTGGAATTATTTTCCAAGAGGATCTATGTTGGACCTGCCTCTCAATTTGAGGGGTATATTCTCAGCTCTCTCCTCTCTGGTGAAGCTTGTAGCCTGTGTTCTCCTTCTCTCTTCTCTCTGTCTGTCTCTCTCCTGATCATTCCCAAAGAAACCCACACAAGGGTCAAGATTGATTTTCCTTTTTCTACAAAGAATGATTCCTCACTCCTGCAGGAGCCCAGAGTTCCCCCAAGAACTCAAAGGTAAGGTGGGGACAAGGTCTCATGTCTTGAGGATCAAGTAACTCTCAGAGCAGTCTTCAAGGCTGTCCAGTGGGGCTGAGTATCTACTCAGTGTGGGTTCTGTGACAGACTTTACAGTTTGAGCCCCCCCCCAATCACTTTCCAGGGGGCCAAGAAGGATTGAACTGGAACGTGTTAAGGTAATATTTCTTTCTGTGTGTCTCTCTCAATCTCTCTCTCTTCCTTATGACCCACCTTACTCCCTCCTTCACTCAGGACACCTGCAACAAAATCTACAGTCTAACAAGACCCAAAGAGTAGACCCATATTACCCCACATCACACCCCAAGTCTGTAGGAAACACATCCTGCATCCCAGACCACCAACCTACTCATAGACATGGGGGCAGCAGCAAAAGGGAGCTGGCCTCATTGCTCCAATATGGAGCTGTCCCTAAAAATCTCAACACTATCCTCTGGGGACCCATCAGGGCCCACTGAGCCCCTGTATACCTGCCCAATTGCAATCACCTTCGCCCCATCTTGTCTAAACATGCTGCAGGTCATGTTTTCCTGCCAGCCCTTTTGTTCTCTGGAAGAGAGCCACAGGGCTGGGCTGGCTCTGTGCAGGGACCCTGTTGGCCAAGGGCTTTGTCCCCAGTGGAAAGCTACCCCCTGGGAAGTCCCCTAGGTCAGGCTGGGGGAGGAGACGACCTTATCAGAGCCTTCTCCCATTGGACCTGAGAGAATAGGTGACATTTGGAAGCTGATAGGGGCCCCTGAGTTCGTGCTGTATATAAGGGGCTGCAGCCACCAACTGAAGCAGAATTTTCTCCATCCTTCCCTTCTCTGCAGACGTGGAAGTGGGAAGAACCATGAAGAGGCTGCTACTTCTGCTGGGCCTGGTGGCCCTCTCTGAGTGCCTGTACAAGTGAGTCTGGCGATTTGCTTTTCTCTCCCCAACCTTTCTTTTTTGGTTTTTGGGGCCACACCTGGTGACGCTCAGGGGTGACTCCTGGCTCAGAAATCGCTCCTAGCTGGGGGGACCATATGGGATGCCAGGGTATTGAACTGCAGTCCATCCTAGGCTAGCACCGGCAAGGCAGACACCTTACCGCTCTGTACCACCACTTCAGCTCCTCTCTCCCCCACTTTTATCCTTCCCTGCCTCTCTTTCCCCCTCCAGCCATCTCTCCTGCTCCTTCATTTTTCTCTGGGTAGCCTGGCAAGAGCTCCACCTGGCTCTGGTTAGCCCAGTTAGTTCCTGGCACCTCAGTGCCCACTGTCTCTTTCTGCATAAACCACACCAGCACTGGGTCCCTTTTGCATTGGCTTCTCTCCTTCTACCTGCCTCTGTCCCCACCCCCCCTCTTAGCCCAGCTCCTCCTGGGCCTTCGAAAGAGCTCCTGCCTCCTTTCTCTTCTGCTTCCAACCCTCATATGCCTATGCTTGGCCCGCAGGGTCCCGCTGGTGAGGAAGAAATCTCTGCGCCAGAACCTGATAGAGAATGGTCTGCTGCAGGATTTCCTTGCCAAGCACAACATCAACCCCGCCAGCAAGTACTTCCCCAACGAGGCTGCCACTGAGTTGGCTGACCAGCCTCTGGTCAACTTCATGGATGTGAGTCAACTACATGCCATGTGCACCTGGGGCGGGCAGGCAGGGGACTGTCTCCCACAGGGTCTCAGAGGCAGGGCGCACCGGAAAATTTGAGCCAGGCTCTCGTTCAATTTTTCTTCATTCATCCCAATGGACACTGAGTTTCAGGGTTTCTCTGTTGTGGGGCCCTCCTGTACCCTGGGGAGCCTAGAATAAGGCTGGACCCCGGACCAGGAAGGGGAAATGGTCAACATAGGGTCTTGCAAGGCAGAGATAACAGAGCACTCGGGGTGATGGAATGTTGCTGTGGAAATGTCACCAGGAGCCAGTGTGGGTGTCCCAGAGGCAGGATGAAGCTTCTGAGAGGACAGAAGGGAGGAAAGCAGAGGGCAGGGTGGGCATCAGAGCACTTAAGGAAGAGAGGTCAGGGCTGGGGGAGCAGAGAGGGAAATGATGCAGAGACCCAAGATATGGGATCACCTTCTCAGGAGGGTTCTCGGAGTTGAGATTCAGGAAGGTCCCTGCCCTGTGAGGTCATTGACATTTCTGGAAATACTGTGGCCAGGAGAATAATGGGGCCTGTTATGTTGGGGGAGGCCACTTCCGGCAATGCTCAGGATTTACTCCTGGCTCTGTTCTCAGGAGTCTCTCCTGGTGGGACTCTATGAGATGCCGGGGATCAAACCTGGATCAGCAGAGTGCAAGGCAAATGCTGGCCCCACTGTACAATTTCTCCGGCCCCAGTGTGGTCTGTTCTGAAGAACCTGGCCCATGAAACCTGCTAGCCTTGTGCCAGTCCAGGCTCTATGCTCCTATGGCATGTGGCCATGGGCAAGTCACCCAACTTCTTTGTAGAAACCTCAGTTTCCTCATTGTGCCTGTGAGTAAGAGGGTACAGTAAAAGATTTGGGGAAGGTTTGGGGTTTTTTTTTTTTGTTTGTTTTGTTGTTTTTTTTTTTGTTTTTGTTTTTTGGGTTGCACCCGGCAGCGCTCAGGTGTTATTCCTGGCTCTATGCTCAAATCGCTCCTAGCAGACTTGGGGGACCATATGGGATGCCGGGATTTGAACCACCATCCTTCTGCATGCAAGGCAAATATCCTGCCTCCATGCTATCTGGCCCCTGGAGAAGGTTTATTTTTTCTGATTTTTTTTTTTTTTGAGGGAAGAGGAAGGATGAATGCTTACCATAGAATCTGGCAAGTAAGGGAAAGTGAATCCATTTTTTTTACTCAAGTATGTACAAAGTCCCTTCTAGAAACAGCAGCTCTGGGGAAGGAGCTAAGGGAAAAGAGATGGGGAAACCTAATTTCTGGAGCTTGTATTAGAGACAACAAATAAAAGATCAATAAGCAAGAGTGTGAGAGAGTTTCAGGAAAAGACAAGTTTCCCCCCTCCAAAAAAATTAATGGGGGCTGGAGAGCTAGCACAGCTCTGCCTTGCATGCGGTCAACCCCGGTTTGATCCCGGGGATCCCATATGGTCCTTCGAAGCTCCCAGGAATGATTTCTGAGCACAAAGCTAGGAGTAAACCTTGACCACTGCAGGGTATAGGCAAAAAAAAAATAAAAATATATTTTAAAAAAATGAAAAGGAAGGATAAGAAAAATTAAAGAGGAAGAAAAGAGAGGAATGGATGGGGGAACATCCATTAGATCAAGTAATCAAGGAGGATCTCTTGGCAGAAGTGACGTGTCAGAAAAGCTCTGAATCGATGCACAGAAGGCCACAGAAAGGTCAGGAACAAATATTCTCCTGGAACAGAGACGGCAAATGCAAAGGCTATGGAATGGGAGCTCTGATCAGAAAGGGGGAATAAAATCAGACAGGGGTGTAACAGAGCTGGGTGAGAAGACATGGCCACGGGGGAACTACCAGCATCTGTCCCAAGCCCCAGGCAGTCTCCAGTTCTTTCCTGGAAGTTCCATCTTGGGTGACATTTTCCACACCTGGTTGACCGTTCACTCTGCTGAGTATTCTGAGGTTCCATCCCTGAGCTCTGACAACCAGGTTCCTTTTTCTCAGATAGCAGGGCTGAGACACAGGAAACAAGAGAGGGGTCGAAGGGACATATTTTATTCCCAGCTCTTCACAGAATAGATTGAGAACAATCAGTAAAGACTCCCTGGAAGAAGGGGCCTGGAAGGTCAGGGAGAGGAAGGCAAAAAGAAGAGGGAAAAAGGAAGGAAAAGGAAGGAGGTAGCCAAGGACAGGGCCCCAAGACAGTTCTTGGGGAGGCCCAGGGTGGAGAAAGCCCACTCCTGAGCCACTCTTTGCTTCTGCCTGCAGATGGAGTATTTCGGCACCATCGGCATCGGGACCCCCCCTCAGGAGTTCACTGTCATCTTTGATACCGGCTCCTCCAACCTGTGGGTGCCCTCAGTCTACTGCTCCAGCCCTGCCTGCTGTGAGTAGCCCCACCCTGCAAAACCCCCCAGCACCTGCTGATCAACAGTCAAGCTAACCTACTTGCTAGTCTGCTGGCCTCATGGTGCAGTTTCTCATCAGACCTTGGCTGAGCTGAGGATCCAAGGCTGGGTCATGCCCTCAGATGAGCTCATGCTAGAGAGAAGTTCCCCCCAAAGAACCCCATAGGGGAGTAGAGAACTGAGACTGGTTGGCGGTGCATTGTCAGCAGCAGGGACCTTAGTGGGGGAAGCAGGACAAGGAGGCTTCCTTGGGGGTGGGGGTGGTGAGGAACAGACTGGGTTAAAGAAATCACAGTGTAGGGTCAGAGAGATAGCCCAATGGGAAGGGAGCTTGCCTTGCAAGTCGCTGACCCAGGTTTGATCCTGGCATCCTATATGGTTCCCTAGCACTGATAGGAGAAATTTCTGAATTCAGAGTCAGGAGAAAGACCTGAGCACTGTTGAATGTTGCCAGAAGGAAAAAAAGGGGGGAGGGGTCCTGGATAGATAGCATGGAGGTAAGGCATTTGCCTTGCATGCAGAAGGGTGGTGGTTCGAATCCCGGCATTCCATATGGTCCCCAGAGCCTGCCAGGAGCTTTTTCTGAGTGTAGAGCCAGAAGTAATCCCTGATTGCTGCCGGGTGTGACCCAAAAACAAAACAAAACAAAACAAAAAAAGTAAATAAAATTCCTGGTTGCTGTTCTCTTAGGGCTTCCAGCTTTTAAACACTTTTTTGTTTTGTTTTGTTTTGTTTTGGGGCCACACTTGGCAGCTTTCAGGAGTTACTTCTAGCTCTGCCCTCAGAAATAACTCCTAGCAGGCTCGGGGGACCATTTGGGATTCCGGGGATCAAACCTGGGCCAGCCCAGGGCAAGGCAAACACTCTCCCCACTTTGCTATCACTTCAGCCCATCAGCTTTTAACCCTTTTTTTCTTTTCTTTTTTTTTTAATTTTTTTATTTTTGGGCCACACCCGGCAGTGCTCAGGGGTTCCTCCTGGCTGTCTGCTCAGAAATAGCTCCTGGCAGGCACGGGGGACCATATGGGACACCGGGATTCGAACCAACCACCTTTGGTCCTGAATCGGCTGCTTGCAAGGCAAACGCCGCTGTGCTATCTCTCTGGGCCTGGCTTTTAACCCTTTTTTATTCAGTGGCAGTGGCCCCAGAGCTCCACGATATCCTTACTTCAGCTGTTCCTGTGTCGCCCCTGACTGCTGCCGTATCTGCAGAGCAGAGGGAGGGCCCCTGGGAGTAGAGGTTTGGGGAAGGTTCCCCACCCACTTCCCAGCAGCTAGACCAGATTGAGGATGCCTCATCCTAGGACCCAGGTCAGCCTTCGAAGGCTGACCTGGGGCTCCTTTTCCTGCAGCCAACCACAACCGCTTCAACCCCCAGAAGTCTTCCACCTTCCAGTCCACCAGCCAGACCTTGTCCATTGCCTATGGGACCGGGAGCATGACCGGTGTTCTGGGCTACGACACCGTCCAGGTGAGCAATACAGGCCAGGGGCAGTTTCTAGATAGGGGAGGCTGCACCCCAAAACCTGCACATCCTGTGACACGGGATCCAGGGTCTGTCTGTGAAATCTGCTGAGGTAAAGAAGGGATTGAGAAGTCAAAAGGACACTGATTGGCCCCCTTAGCCCCACCACGCCGAATGCTCTGACAGGGACTCAAGGTGATGGGGGAAGAAAACTCAGTTCTCTTCCAGCTTCTCTGTCTCACCTTCTCCTCTGGCCAATAATCCCACTGAGTGAACCCCGAATTCTCAGGGACACAGACCTGCTGTGTGTGCCCATGGGCGCTGCAACAGCAAACGTTCCCAGCTTAGTGGTCATGAGGATGAGGTCTGGTTTGAAGGTCAGGGTTGCCAGAAACCAGCCCATACCCCTTTCCAGCTGCCACCCCAAAGCTAAAACCCACAAGCAGTGAGTGGGAGAAATCCTGGTGACTTAACATGTGGATGTCCCGCCCGCAGGTCGCCGGCATCGCTGACACCAACCAGATCTTCGGCCTCAGCCAGACCGAGCCGGGCTCCTTCCTGTACTACTCACCTTTCGATGGCATCCTGGGGCTGGCCTACCCCAGCATTGCCTCCTCCGGGGCCACCCCTGTCTTTGACAACATGTGGAATCAGGGCCTGGTCTCCCAGGATCTGTTCTCTGTCTATCTGAGCTCGTGAGTGGAGGGTACAGTCCTCTGGGGCACTTTAAGGGGTACCTGACCCGGCCTCGGGGTCGTCTGGGGCAGCTGGGCCACAAAAAGGCTTTTTGGTGAGCAGAAGGTTTCCACCAGATGTGGAAGCCAGGAGATGTGCAGAGAACCACACCAAGGCCCTCTCGGGAGGATAGTTCTCATTCATCTTCTATAATCCCCAAAGCCTCTGTCACTTTGACTTATGAGGCTTAAATGAGCTATATTTCTACTAGCACCAGTCCTCAGAGCTGTGTCCCCCACATGGTCTAAAATGAACCCACTTTTAGGCCAGGAAAATAGAATAAAGGGTTAAGGCACTGCCTTGCATGCTGCCCACTTGGGTTTGGTCCCTGGCTTCCCATATGGTCCCTCAAGCATCTCCAGGAGTGATCCCTTAGTGCAGAACAAAGAATAATCTTTGAGCAATGCTGGGTGTAGCTACAACATTTTCTTAAATAAAAAAGAAATTAAACCCACTCTTGGGCCAGAGAGATAGAATAGAAGGGTAAGGCAATGCCTTGCATGTAGCTACCCTGGTTCCATCCTCTCTCAACCATTGCTAAGTGTGGCCCAAAACACCCCTTCACCAAAAAAATTTTTTCTTTTGGTTTTTGGGTCACACCTAGTTATGCTCCTGGCTCAGAAGTCACACCTCGCAGGCCCAGGGGACCATATGGGATGCCGGGAATCAAACCACCTTTGGTCCTGGGTCCGCCATGTGCAAGACAAACACCCCATTGCTGTGCTATCTCTCCTGCCCCCCTCCACCAAAATTAAAATTTAAAGTGAACCCTCTGCAAACAGCCATGGCCTCTCAGGCTGCATTTTCTCTGTAATGTGGCATTGAGAACAGTGGCTGTGGCCAGGACCTAGGGCAAGGATGAGAATCACAAGAGTCCAGCTAAGGCTCACTCTTAGGCTGACCAAGGTTGACCTGTGGAGCGAATGAGAGAGTAAATGAATGAATGACTTCCTGTCTCCACAGCAATGACCAGAGCGGCAGTGTGGTGATGTTCGGTGGCATCGACTCCTCCTACTACACTGGAAACCTCAACTGGGTGCCCCTGTCCGCCGAGGGCTACTGGCAGATCACCGTGGACAGGTGAGCTCAGGCAGAGGCGACTGACAGCCTGGCAGGGCCCCCAAAAATACTCCCAGTATTTTCTTAGGGTGTCCCAGCAAACTAAGCAGTCTAGTACCCCTCAGATAGGGGCTGGAGTGATAGCACAGCAGGCAAGGTTCTTGCTTTGCACAAAAGCACTCTGGATCAATCCCCAGCATCCCGTGCAGTACCTCAGCACCCCCAAGAGTGATTCCTGAGCCCAGAGCCAGGAGTGACCCCTGAGCATTGACGATTATGATCTAGAAAGGGAAAAAAAAAAGGCAAAACAGAACAATCACTCAGATAAATAGACACAGGGCAAAGAGGACAAATGGAGAGGACCAATAAGAGGGATCCCAAGGAAGTCAAGGGGCAGCTGTTAAGGACTCAGCCAAAATGAAAGACCCCAAAGATGTTTTTCACACTTTCCCCTTCAGAGCAAACTCAGCCCTTCTCCCTCAGTGTCACTTTCCAGTTCTTTCCCATTGGGGCCAGTCTACTGGCTTTGCCCTGAGTGACCAGGGCCCTGGGACCCAACACTTATAATCCTGCTAATACCAGTCACTCACTGCATCTGTCCTTGTAGTAACAAGGACTCCTGCCTTCTGTCTCCATCACCCTTTGCTCTGAGCCAACTTACTGCCCCTGTTTCCCCAGAAACCACCCCAGTGAGTTTCTGCTTCTATTTCCTCTCTTCCTGTCACCACATATTTATTTTCTTCCATATGGGTCTTTACTTCCAGAAGTCAGCATCGGTGACAGTGCTCAGAGTCAATGTTGGCTGCATTGGACCATGGAGGGAAGCATAGAGGGTGAAAGAGCAACTCAGAAATACTCTGCATGGGGGCCGAAGAGATAGCACAGTGGTAGGGCGTTTGCCTTGCACGCAGCTGAACCAGGACATACAGTGGTTTGAGTCCCGGCATCCCATATGGTCCCCTGAGTCTGCCAGAAGCAATTTCTAAGCTCAGGGCCATAAGTAACCCCTTAGCGTCATCGCTGTGACCCTAAAACAAACAAAAATAATAAACTCTGCAAAATGGTCTGGGGAGATAGTATAGCAGGGACGATGCTTGCTTGGTACACAATTGTTCTGGATTTGATCCCTAGCATTTCATATGGTTCCTGGAGCCCCGCCAGGAACAATTCCTGAGCACAGAGGCAGGAGTAAGCCTTGAGCACCACCAAAACCAAAAAAGAAAAAAGAAAAATATTCTGAATGATCCAGAGAATGGCTAGGAGGGATTGACTATCCAGGACCCCTGCCCTGCAGATGTTTTCTCTGGGGGATCCAAACCCTGACTTGCCTCTCACCCTCAGCATCACCATGAACGGACAGACCATCGCCTGCAGTGGGAGCTGCCAGGCCATCGTGGACACTGGAACTTCACTGCTGTCTGGTCCCAACAATGCCATTGCCAACATCCAGAGTTCCATCGGAGCCAGCCGGAACGCCAACGGCCAGGTGGGTCCCGCCCAAAAGGCCTAGTCCGAGCCCCGTGCACTGAGCGCAGGGCAGAGGACACCAAGTTCTCCTATTGTCCCCGTTTTGCAGATGGTGGTCAGTTGCTCATCCATCCAGAGCCTGCCAGACATAGTCTTCACCATCAATGGCATCCAGTACCCCTTGCCTGCCAGTGCTTATATCCTGAAGGTGAGAGGGGGCCCTGTATTGTGCTGTGAGGGGTATACATTTCCACATGCTAGAGATGACTCCTGCTGTGGACCACGAATGTGGGAGGAAAAATGCATGGGTTGAAGAGTGGACAAAGCCCCCCCCCCCAACCCTGAACTGGCCTGGCCCAGTTCCTTTGATATTGATGAGATTTGGAGCATGCTGCAACTTCTCTCAGACTCAGTTTCTCTCTCTCTCCTTTTTTTTTTTTTTTTGGTGGGGGGAACCACACTCAGTAGTTACTCAGGGGTTACTCCTGACTGCACTCAGGAATTACTCCTGGAGGTATTCAGGGGACTATAAAGGATGTCTGGAATGAACCCGGGTAGACCGTGTGCAAGGCAAATGCCATTTCCACTTACTATCACTCCAGCCCCTTAATTTTTCTTCAAACACAAGATGGTAGGTCTGTAACTAGGCTGTGGTGGCACTATGGGAAACAGAATATTGCAACTATAGGAATCAGAGCTTTTAGGCTTAGGACAAACCTTCTGTCACCCCCAGTCATCAACCTTTAGTGAAATAAGCAGTGTGGCAAGCCTGCATGCCAGGTGGAGGGAAGCTTTGGGCCAGAGCGATAGCACAGTGGGGAGGGTGATTGCCTTGCATACGGTCAGTCTGGGTTTGATCCCTGGCATCCCATATAATCACCTGAGCACCACCAGAAGTGATTCCTGAGGGTAGATCCAAATGGAACCCCTGAACACCACCAGGTATGGCCCAAAGAACAAAAAGAGGAACTATGTCTAGGAACAAAAAGAGGAACTATGTCTAGGGCAGCAGCATGATTCGGCCTGAAGGACTAAAATCTGGGGGCTCCACAATATGGTGATTCAGGGGGTGGGGTGAAGCCTGAGCAAGGGAGAGTTTTCAAAGCCCCCAGAGTAACTGAACAGGTAGCCCAGACAGTGGCCAAGAGACCAAGGGATTGAACACAGTGCTATGCAAAATATGAGGAAAGGCTGGGCCAGGCCCATTCCGCAGCAAGGCACAAACACCTCTTCATTCTTTCTGATGGGGTTTGTGTGTCTGCCAGAAAAATAAACACACACACACACACACACACACACACACACAAACACCTGCAACCAGCATCATAGCTAACTGAGCAGCCCATCCCGGCAGACCTCACCTGGGGTGCCCACCGCCACCCTCCCTCCCCAGACCCCAAGGGCCTGATCCCAGTCAGGCTCCCATCTCCTCACTTCCTTCCACTTCTCTCCAGAACCAGCAAGGATGCACCAGCGGCTTCCAGGGCATGGACATCCCCACCCCATCTGGCGAGCTCTGGATCCTGGGTGATGTCTTCATCCGCCAATATTTCGCCGTCTTCGACAGGGGCAACAACAGGGTGGGCCTGGCACCCGTGGCCTAAGCCTGAAGGTGGCCTTCACCACCTCCAGAACCTTTGTCCCCATCCTTCTCCTGACTCTCCCTCTGCTGGATCACAGAAGGGGGTTGTAGGCCCCACACCCATGATGTAGAATAAAATTATCTCCTCTGAAACCATCTGTTGATTTGAGTGATTTCTATTTGGGGGGGGGCGGTTTGGTTCTGGGAACCATAGGCAGGTATGCTCCAGAGTGACGCCTGGTTGTGCTAGGGATAGAAGCATGATCAGCCGCCTTGCAAGGCAAATGCCTGAACCCCTCTCCTATCTCTTCAGCCCTCCCTGAGTGATTTCTTACCTGGCGATTCTCTGGGGACCAGGCAATGCCAGGAATTGAATCTGGGTCTTCCACATGCAAACCCTGAGCTCCAGTCTGCTAAACTCACTCCATCACAGATAATTCTAACAGAGCCAGGAAAACCTGGAGATCCAACTGGGAGAGTCACATAAAAACACAACCATGGGACTGGAGCTATAGCACAATGAAGAGGGTGTTTGCTTTGCATGTGGCCAACCCAAGCAGGATTCCATATGGTCCCCGAGTACAGCCAAGAGTCCTGAGCACAGAGCCAGGAGTCAGCCCTGAACACAGACAACTGTGGTCCACCCTTCTCTCGACCTAAATATTCTAAGTTAGGGTGCAACAGACTCTGCCCAAGACCTTCTTGGGGGCCCCTCATAGGCTGAATTAAGTCTTACTTCACAGGGCATCCAATGAGTTCAGTCTCTCTCCTCAGTCACTCTACCTCAGTCCTGTGCTCCCCATAAACACTATGGAACTCCAGTCCCACCTTTTTGTTTGTTAGTTGGTTTGGGGGGCCATATCCGGGTGATTTATAAGGGCTTTTCCTGTCTTTGAACTCAAGAATTCCTCTGGGCAAGGCTCTGGGGACCATATGGGATGTCAGGGATTGAACCCCAGTCGGTTGCAAGCAAGGCAAACGCCCTCCCCTGTACTATGACTCCAACCCCATCCCTATTTCACCTGAATGTCCACTAGCTCCTGCCTTTCCAACAGCTGGACTCCTGCAGAGGGCATGTCTTTGGCGTATAGGGGTACCCAGACAGGGTGCCCAAACCCTCTCTTGCCACATCATTCTCCTCACCCCCATCACATGGAGCATGTCAGGAGTTTTTCCTTTTCCAGCCAGCTGGATGAAGGGGCTGGGCTATCCCACTGGGAATCAGAGGACACCTGTTCCTTTTGGGGTACCCTGGGGAACCCCAAGTTCCCACGGAGAATAAATTTTCCCAATTAAGCAGTACAGGTGCCCTGTGAAACCGTTCTTGGAGGTGCACAAGGCAGGGTCCTTTCCAGGTTCTGAGGGCAGTTGAGAAATATGCACTGTGCATACACACCTGAACATGCATGTGGGCATGTTTCTATGCATGTATGATGTAGGGCAGTGACACGCCGTGTTTGAGTGGCCATAAATACTAGTGCCTATGGTGCCTATTAGATGAGGTCCCATCTATTTCACAGATGCTGCTGCTTCCAGGTGGTTGAGCTCCCCACGCCAGCCAATGCCCCAGGCCTCCCAGACTCACTCGAACCCTCTTAAGCTCATGCTCCAGGGCTGAGAGAATTTTGGAAACATAAACGTGATCACACCTCTCCCCATCTTAAAGCCCTTTATGAGTCCCCATCACTGGCACTGTCCTTCCACCCCTTCCCACACTTTCCCCACGCCCCATCCCTACACTCTGTTCACGCTCCCTTGTCATGTTGAGGTGCTAACACCTGGATCCCAGCTCTCACACGGGGCCCTCTTTGACAGTTTGACCCCTAGCAGCACATACAGCCCTGAGTGCTACTGGGTGAAACCCTGAGCATTGCCGGGTGTGGAACCAGAAATAATTAAAAACAACAACAGGGTGGGGACAAACAACAACAACAACCAGGGCTGGAGAGATAGTACGGGGGGGGGGGGGTGTTTGCTTGGCAGGCAGGCTGCAGACCTGGGTTCAATCGATGCCATCTTGTATGGTTTCCTGAGCATATCAGGAGTTATTCCTGAAACATGCTGGGAGTGGCCCAAAAATCGTCATCATCATCATCTGCAAGAGACTCAAGGTGACAGCAGGTAGGTTGGTGATGACCTGGGGCTCCCACCTCACCTCAATGCCCATCAGCATAGCACGAGCCCCTCCCTCTCCATGGGCTGCTCTGCTGAGACCCTCCTGCAAACTGAATGCCTGGAGTCTGACTTTAGGAACCACCTTGGCCAAAGGGCTGGCCTGAGGAAACCACCATCAACTAAGCCCCAAAGTCCTGCCCTCATGCCTGTGTGCATCTGGGTGTGAGTTTGGGTATATGTTTCTTTTTTTTGGGGGGGGAGCACATCCAGCAGCACTCAGAAATCACTCCTGGCAGACTCAAGGGACCATATGGGATGCTGGGAATCGAACTCGGGTCCATTCCGGGTCAGCCATGTGCAAGGCAAAAGCCCTACTGCTGTGCTATCTTTCCAGCCCTGGGTATATGTTTCTGTGTCTTGTGTGTGTTTGTGTGACTCAGTGTGTCTGTGTGTCTATTACTGTGTCTCTGTGTCTATGTCTTTACATGTCTGTTTGTCTTTATATGTGTCTCAGGGTATCCATGTCTCCATGTCTGTCTGTGCATCTATGTCTGTGTGTCTCTGTTTCTGTGTCTGTGTGTTTGCCTGTACATCTTTATCTTTATGTATCTGTGTCTGCATATCTATGTCTGTGTTTACTTTGTGTCTATCTCTTTGTGTGTCTGTACATATAGTCTGTGTGTATATCTGTCTATCATTGTGTGTCTGTGTATACATATCTGTATATATGTTTGTCTTGTGTCTGTGTATCTCTGTGTCTGTCTGTGTGTCTCTGTGTCCAGTAGTTACTTCACACCTGCAAGCCGGTGCCCTACCACTGAGCCACACACACACCCTCAGGTCAGCTGCAGCACCCCCAGCCTCTGAGCCTGAGCCATGGGGGACCCACCTGACCCCTCCCTCATGTAGTCATTGCGCATGCCCAGGGCTACCTCCTGCTCCTCCTTCCTTCTCCCTCCAAGCAGAGGTTCCAGCTGGGATATAGACTCACTGCCTATGTGTTCCCACCTTCCCGAAGAGCAGAGCAGCCAGCAGCCTGAGAAGCTGAGACAACCTTTAATGGGGACTCTGGGAGGAGCAGGCATGGTGCACCCCTTGTACCTTCTGAGCCCCCCAGTCTCAGAGAAGCTGAACACACATCCAGGGAGGGCGCTGATGGAGCCACCAGTGGCTCAAGGTCTCGTGGAACATTCCAGATGCTTCTTGAGAACCAAGTTATGTGTGGGGACCCCCAGGGGAGTGGCCTGGGGACCTCAGCCTCTGCCAGCAGAGCTGTCAGTGTGGGGTGCCCCTCCATACCCTGATTACTTGGTGGGCCTCTCCACTTCCTCCTCATCTTTTGGGGTCCCTGTTGTGGGCCTGGCCAGATCTGCAGGGGGTCCGGAAGTTGTGGGGGAGAATCTGGGCGGCCTGAGAAGGCTGCGGAGGGTCTGTGAGGGCCTGGGGGCTGTGGAGGAAAGAGCTGCAGTGCCAGTCAGCGTGGAGGGAGGTTGGGTCAGTGTCCACACTGTGGCGGCTGTGTCGGGGGGCTCCCCATGAGAGGGAGGATGTGGCCCCAGAGTCCCCAGTGCAGCCGGAAGTAGAGTGGTGGCTTCTGATGATGGCTGAGGAGGCTTCGAGGTCCTAGGCCCCCCTGAGAATGTAATCTCTGCCTTCCATGGGAGGCTGCTGGGTGGTGTCTGCCCATGAGACAAGTTTGCTCTGAAGAGGAGGTGGAGCAGCTGAGGTGCTGACCTTGGGGGCAGCTCTGCTGGGGGACCAGAGCAAGAACTGCAGTTCTGTGAGGGCTCAGGATCTTCACGGGGAGTCCGGGCACCTTTGTCAAATGCCGCGTCTTCAGGAGGGGACAGAAGAAACAAGGCATCTGGGGAGAAGGAAAATGAGGTGCAAAGGCTCCCCAAGGGTGCATGTGGTGCAGGGAGCAGCCACTGTGTGGAGGGGAACCCTGTAAGTTTTCCAGAGTCATTGTAGACAGTAAAGAGGTGAAGTGGCTTCTGGGGAGACCAGGACAGGGGCTCTGCTCCCTGCAACCTGTGAGAACATTTCCCCACCACAAGACCCACCACCTAGCACGGGGCCCAGCCACAGCCTGGATGGAAAACAAACTGGTGCTCAGGGGATTATCAGTGTGGCTAATGGATAACCGCTGACAGCAGCCAAGCCAGTCACAGGGTTGGGAAGAAACCAGGAGGACCCCGAGCAGCTGGAGACAAGGGAAAAAGCAGACAAATGCTTCGGCCAGTGCCATAGGACAGAGGGGAGGACACCTGTCATGAATGCAGCAGGTCCAGGTTCAATCCCCAGCACCCAGTATGGTCCCCTGAGCCTGGCAGTAGTGATTCCTGGGTATAGAGCCAGGAAGAAGCCCTGAGCATCCTGGTTGTGACCCAAACACACACAAACACACACACACACACACACACACACACACACACACCAAAAATATATCAGGCAGATGCAGACAAACCCCAAAGGAGCAAGGCATGAAGGGAGCAGGTATGTCTTTACCCATAAAGACTCAGGTGGTCCCAGTTCAGAATTGAACCAGAACAGGGACCAGGAAAATAATATATGGGATCAATTGCAGATTTTGCATTCAGTTGACCCCATTAGAGCCCTGAAATTACATGGTCTCCACCACCTGGTGCAGCTCTGAAGGACCCTGATCACTACTGTGGTGACCAAAGTTGTAGCCCAACCAGCAGTTCTGGGTTCTGCTTAACCCTTAGTTCCCAAGCACACAGTCCCCCAAGGAAAAAATAATCACATCGGACAGCCACACAAGAGTGACTTGTGTGCTCTGCCTGTGAGATTAGAAGAATGGGGACTGTCTCACCTATAAGGGACTGCATATTTTTGTAATAAAAAAAAGAAGAAACAATTCTTAGACTCTACAATACAAAACATTCTTTCCTCAAAGCAAGCTCTGGTGAGAAAGAAGTGAGCAGAGTGAGGCCAGTTTGCTCCAGAAACAGATGCCAGGGGGAAATGCTCGGAGGGTTGCAGCAGATGCGCTGCATGTCAGAGTCTGAAGACCCATCACCAGCACAGCCCAGTCCCCTGAGCACAGTGCCAGGAGTATCCCCCAAAACCACAGAGTATGGCAGAAGGAAGGAAGGAAGGAAGGAAGGAAGGAAGGAAGGAAGGAAGGAAGGAAGGAAGGAAGGAAGGAAGGAAGGAAGGAAGGAAGGAAGGAAGGAAGGAAGGAAGGAAGGAAGGAAGGAAGGAAGGAAGGAAGGAAGGAAGGAGAGAAGGAAGGAAGGAAGGAAGGAAGGAAGGAAGGAAGGAAGGAAGGAAGGAAGGAAGGAAGGAAGGAAGGAAGGAAGGAAGGAAGGAAGGAAGGAAGGAGAGAAGGAAGGAGAGAAGGAAGGAAGGAAGGAAGGAGAGAAGGAAGGAGAGAAGGAAGGAAGGAGAGAAGGAAGGAGAGAAGGAAGGAAATAAGGAAGGAAGGAAGGAAGGAAGGAAGGAAGGAAGGAAGGAAGGAGAGAAGGAAGGAGAGAAGGAAGGAAGGAAGGAAGGAAGGAAGGAAGGAGAGAAGGAAGGAAGGAGAGAAGGAAGAAAATAAGGAAGGAAGGAAGGAAGGAAGGAAGGAAGGAAGGAAGGAAGGAAGGAAGGAAGGAGAGAAGGAAGGAAATAAGGAAGGAAGGAAGGGAGAGAAGGAAGGAAATAAGGAAAGAAGGAAGGAGAGAAGGAAGGAAATAAGGAAGGAAGGAAGGGAGAGAAGGAAGGACATAAGGAAGGAAGGAAGGAAGGAAGGAAGGAAGGAAGGAAGGAAGGAAGGAAGGAAGGAAGGAAGGAAGGAAGGAAGGAAGGAAGGAAGGAAGGAAGGAAGGAAGGAAGGACCTCTATCAGGTCCCTATCTCCAAGAAAAGGAGCAAAGCAGAAGCAGGCTGTGGGGATCTCCCAAGACCCAGGAGCCTACCTGGACAGGAGGAGCAGCAGTCCCCAGGGGGTGCAGCAGGGTCCGAGCAGGCCTGCAGGCAGGGGACCCTCTCACAGCTCACCTCTCCCAGCTAGGAAAGCAGAAGGACACGGATAAGGAAGCCCCAGCACTTGCCTGCAGGAACAGCACCTCCAACGACCCCTGCAGCAGAAACCGGGCAGGGGGACCCAGGACTAAGGCCACAGAGCCTGGGTCTCGGGGGCAAAAGAGCCACCATGTGAAAGGGTGCATCCCTTTCATGTTTCTCCAGGCACAAAGATGGCCGCACTCTGGCTAAGTGGCTCCGAGTGTCCCTGCTGGCTCCCAGGCGCAGCCCACCTGGCACGTGCACTGGGTGCAGGGCTCATCATCTGACGAGAACACCTGCCCGTTGGCCACCTTCCGTCCCTCGTAGTTGCAGTCTGCAGGGGCAGAAGCCATGGCCATGAGTGTCAAGGCCACAACAGACGCCTCTGCTGGAGTGAGGGGGCTGCCGGCGGTCCCATGTCCCACTCACCTAGGCACACGGGGCAGCAAGCACCATCCGGGTGGAAGGGGTACGTACAGCTGATGGGACAGTCCACGTGTGAGCAGGCAACAGAGCCTAGCTGTAGGCCACGAAAAACCCTAAGCAAGGCCCTTAGAACTGCCTGAGCACCTCACAGCATTCAAGGGTTTCTCAGGTCACAAGTGGGAAGACGTTGGGGTGGGGGCAGGGAGGGAGGCCTAAAGATAGCAGTTATTCTGTTTATCTATTAAGACACAAGCTCTACAAGGACCCAAGCTCATGCCTAGGGTCCATCAATCAGTAGGAAAACAAATCCACACACCCATGGGAAAGGAACCTCAAAATAGAGAGAAAGAAAACACTCCAGCACTGCCAGGAGTAATTTCTGAGCACAGAACCAGGAGTTTTGCTGATTATGGACCCAACACAACTACAACCAAAATAAATAAAATAACAATAACTTGGGGCTGGAGAGATAGCATGGAGGTAAAGTGTTGGCCTTGCATGCAGAAGGACGGAGGTTCGAATCCCGACATCCTATATGGTCTCCTGAGCCTGCCAGGAGTGATTTCTGAGCATAGAGCCAGGAGTAACCCCTGAGCGCTGCCAGGTGTTTTTTGGGTGTGACTCAAAAATCAAACAAACAAAAAACAACAATAACTCTCTAAAGGAGCTGGAGTGATAGCACAGCAGTAGGGTGTTTGCCTTGCATGCAGCTGAAATGGGACGAATCCAGGTTCGATCCCCTGTATCCCATATGATCCCCAAGCCTGCCAGGGGCATGTTCTGAAGGCAGAACCAGAAGTAACTTCTGAGCACAACCTGATGTGGCCCCAAAACCAGAAAAAAAAAAAAAAAAAAAAAAAAAACTCTCTAAGGCTGAGAGGTGGCTCAAACCTTGGTTTTGAGTCCCAGCAACTTGTTCCCCCACCCCTTTGCCCAAGGATCACTGGGAGCACTATCAGGTATGACCCAAAATACAAACCAACAAAATCCTTTGGTCCAGATAAAGGTCCACCCTGGCCAAGTTGGAGAGAGCGCAGTATGACCTTCAGGGTGGGGATTTCTGTCCTGGGAGCTGGGTTTGTCTCTGCAACCTGCAACTGGGGGTGGGGGGTAGGGGAGTTGGGGGGATTTCCATACCAGGCAGATGCAGCTGAGACACGGGTCCAGCGCTGAGGGGAAGGTCTCATTGTTATAGAAGACTCTGCCCGCATAGGTACAGCCTGCGAGGGCAGCGCCCGTCACCTTTGGTGGGCAGGACCAAGGCTATTCTGCGTAGCATCCACCACCCAATCTTGGGGCATGCTTGCAGGAGGGGCACCCATACACCCCAACTAGATTCATACCTAGCATGTAAGAGGCCCTAAGCTAAGGATGGGGCTCCCCATTATTGTGGGGACCCGATATCCCTGGAGATCTGACCAAGCAGGGAACCAGTAGCCCAGTTGCTACTTCTCTGTCTCTTCTAGTCCTTTCCTGTCCCCTGCCTGTCACCGCACTCTAAGACTCTCCATGTCTTTCAGCATCCAGACCAGGCCAGGAGCTTGTTTCCTCCCCTAAGCATATCCTGAGATGCACCATGGGGAAGCCCTGCAGCATGAACCTAGAGACAAGGTGGGAGTGGGGGTGCCTGAGCAGGTCTTCTGGGCAGAGAACTACCTGCTGAGCAGTCCGGACAGCACTGTCCAGGGATCCGGATGGGGTGTGGGCAGGAGTCCAAGCACTCTGTCCTCTTGCAGCTCACAGAACCATCTGCCTGAAGGAAAGATGCGCTTCACCCCGCCAGCCCCCCAAAAATGAGGGGTTGAGACTGACCAGCGCTGGACTGAGGGTGCTGTGATACAGCGCAGACATGGCTGGCAGGTCATGGCCAAAGGCATCAGTCATTTGGAAGAGGGGGTGTAGGGGGTGTCAGCCTTCCAGAGAGTCCTCCCACAACTGAGAGAAGGGGTATAACTAGGTGTGGGGTGCCCATTTCTCTATATCTACATTTCTCAGACAAGCAGCCCACAACAAACCCCTAGGGATCCTGGGAAATGCTCCTCCCCGGGGTCTTTCACCCCAAAGCTTCTGAGTCACTTTCCAATAGGTGCTTCTGGAGCTCTGCCCCCCAAAGCCCACCCGACATGGGTCCCAGGCAGTAAAAATGCAGATTTAGAGTTCAATGGGGGTGGTGTGAGTGTGAGGCCAGGCATAGCTGGTGTGAGCCACTTAATTCTTTTGAGAATTAAAGCTCAAAACACCAGGAAATAAGGGAGATAAATGGAGGTGCTAAATTCTAAGGGTCCTCGATCTCCTGTAGAGCTCAAGCAGGCTGGAATGACACCCAGGTCCTTGATCTGGGCGTTTTCCCTCTGTCCCCTGCCACTCTGATGGGGGTGCTCCCTTGATTAGGGGTCACCAACCTGGGGTTGGTCAAGAGCCCTCAGAATCCCATAGGCAGGTGGAAGGATGGAGCCCCCAGGTGGCCCTGCTCCTGTGCAGGGCTGGGGAGAGAGGATGGGGAAGTAGCTGAAGGAGCGCAGGTTGTCAATCACCTGGCAGATGCATAACTCACAGGGGTCACCCGGAGACCAGATCTGTCCCACCGGAAACTCCACCCCGTTGTCGTCCAGAGAGCAGCCTGGTGGAGGGAGGGGCAAGGGTTGGGGCTGAAGGTGACGGCTGCCAGGCCTGGGACCACGCACAGAATTGCTCACTGTCTGACTACGCCTTCCTCCAAGATTTCACCCTCACACACACACACACACACACACACACACACACACACACACACACACACACTTCTCTCACAGCCATACAGGCACACAAACACAGACCATTAGATCATTCACTTTAATTTTTGTTGCTGTTTTGTTTTGGAATCAGTAATCACGGCCAGTGATTCCCAGGGCTTATTCCTGGCTCTGCATTTAGGGATCCTTCGTGGTGATGCTTGGGAGACCGTATGGCATGCTGGAACCAAAGCTGGGCTGGCCACATGCAAGGCAAGCATCCTACCCCTGACTATACTATCACTCTATCCAGAAACTACTCACTTTGGGGACTGGAGTGATAGCACAGTTGGTAGGGCATTTGCCTTGCATCTGGCCAACTCAGGTTTGATCTCCGGCATCCCATATAGTGCCCCAAGCTTGCCAGGGATGATTTCTGAGTGTAGAGTCAGGAGTAATCCCTGAGCACCATTAGATGTGAACCAAAAACAAACAACAAAACTAAACATAGGGCCCGGAGAGATAGCACAGCGGCGTTTGCCTTGCAAACAGCCGATCCAGGACCAAAGGTGGTTGGTTTGAATCCCGGTGTCCCATATGGTCCCCCGTGCCTGCCAGGAGCTATTTCTGAGCAGATAGCCAGGAGTAAGTGTGTGTGTGTGTGTGTGTGTGTGTGTGTGTGTGTGTGTGTGTGTGTGTGTGTGTGTGTGTGTCCCTGGCTACAGCTCACCTGCCTTTGGTGTGGGTTCCCTGCACGTGAAACAGCACTGGCCTGGGTCCAGCCTCCAGTCCTGGCGGGGACAGTCCAGCTCGGGGCAGGGGGTGAAGGAACATTCTACTTCCCCTTTCTAAAAGACAGCAGCAGGGTCGACCCATCAAAACAGACCCCAGTGGCCCCCATCCTTCTCACAGTAACAAGAGCACCCCAAAGAGGGCAGGAAGGGGGCCAAAGTGATAACACAGCAGGTAGGGCATTTGCCTTGCATGTAGCCAATCAGAGATGGACCCAGGTTCAATCCCCAACATCCCACCTGGCAGGAGGACCTGGGCTGGTGTTGCTCCCCACAACACAATGGGGCTGGAGAAGGAGATTTGAGGAGACTTGGGGAGGCCTGGTCAACAACAGGGCCCATTCCCCACCCTGGGCTGCCTCAGTCTCCCCTTGGCCCCTACCTGGCACACACAGATGGTGCACTCGTCACCACCCCCGCTGAACACGGCGCCATCCGCGTACCACCGACCATGGAAGTAGCACCGCACTGCATAGGGAAAAGGAGAAGGTGTTGGGTGCACGGCTGGACCCATGAGAGTAGGAAGTCCATGATGGGCCTCAGGGATTGAGAAGTGAAAAGGGCTATTGTGTGGTCCAGAAGCCCTGTCACAAATGGCGGTGGGGACACTACAGCAGGACACTGCAGGCTTTCTGGGTTCAAGCCCTGGACCCAGACCCTTATGCACTCAGGCCTCAATTTCCCATCTGCGCAATGGAGTCAAGATAAGCCCCCAGGGCTAGAGCACTAGTACAATGCGTAAGGTGCTTGCTTACAACGAGGCCCATCTGAGTTCAATCCCAGCACACAGGAGAGTCCAATAGGAATGAACCCAGAGCACAGAGTAAGCCCTAAGTATTACCAGGATGTGGCCCTCAAACCAAAAAATTAATCAATTAAAGTTTAATTAGTTGGGCCTGAGAGATAGCACAGCAGTAGGGTGTTTGCCTTGCACACAACAGACCCAGGACAGATGGTGGTTTGAATCCTGGCATCCCATATGGTCCCTCAAGCATGCCAGGAGCGATTTCTGAGCGTGGAGCCAGGAGTAACCCCTGAGTACTACCAGGTACTGACGGGTGTGACCCCAAAAAACAAACAAACAAACAAAAGAAAGTGCCCAGACACTCACAAAGATGGTAGAAATGTTCCCAGTGGGAGCGGGGGTACACCAGAAAAGAAAGCCCACCTCGCTCATGGGGAGACCCCCACCTCAGCAAGAGTTAGAGCAAGCAAGGATCATGGTGAGGCTCACAGTCCTTCTGATAATAGTACTCGAGAGGGACTGGACGTGTGGGCACTTGGAACCGGGTTTCAGAAGCAAAAGCCAACCTCCTTCCTCTCTCCTCCAAAACATTCTCAAGATGGGGCCGGAGCATGGCTCAAGCAGTAAGGCATTTGCCTTGCATGCACTAACCTAGGATGGACAGTTTGATCGCCTTGCATTCCATATGGTTCCCCAAGCCAGGGGTGATTTCTGAGCGCATAGCCAGGAGTACCCCTGAGTGTCACTGGGTGTGGCTCAAAAAGCAAAAACAATAAAACAAAACAAAACAACCACAAAAAAATACCCCTAAACATTCTCAAGAAACTCCCAGAGTGTTGGAACGATAGCACAGCAAGTGGATAGAGTATTTGCTTTTGCACACAGCTGACCCAGGTTCAATCCCCAGCATCCTATATAGTCCCAAGTACTGCCAGGAATAATTCCTAAGTGCAGAACCAGAAGTATCCCCTGAACATTGACTGTTGCGGCCCAAAAATCAAACCAATAAACAAAAAAAAGCACCTCAAAAAAACGCAACCCCCCAGGTCCCTCCATGATCCCACTGACCTGGAGCACATGGGCAGCATTCTGATGGAGGGGAGGGCTGGCAGGCACCAGGAGGACACTCAGGGGAAATGCAGGACACGTTTCCAGCCTAAAGAGGAGAGGAGGGGTACAAATAGTGGGCTGCAGGTTAGCGAGAACCAGTCATTTCTCCCTGGACCCCACTACAATTTCTCAAAGAGACCCCAAGACTGTCCCCAGGACGGTCTGTAGGGACCCCTTCTTGGTGTTTATTGGGGTGTGGTTGAGAACACCCCTCATTCCTAGATGAGAGAAGAGCAGACAGCCTTCCTGGTAACCCTCTTCCTCACATCAAAGATCTGGGAGGAGGCTGGGAAGTGCAATGGTTACCCCCACCCAAAGCTTCTTCCTGTGCACCAGAGTTTCCTTTTGTTTATTGTTCTTGGGTGTGGGGTCTCAGAAGGACCGTGATCAGTTGTGCTCAGAGAACACAGCGGGGAGCAGGGGTGGAACTTGGGAGCTCTGTGCATGCCAATCACACACTTCCGTCTTCAGAGCCCTCTCCGCAGCCCACCCACATGTGAGTTTTGAACCAGGTAACTACACTGGTGATTCAAATAATTGAATTTCATGAGGCCAGGGTGGTAAGACAGTGGAAAGGGCGCTTGCCTCACATGTGGCCAACTCGGGTTCCCACCTAATGCCTTCATGATGGACAAATCATTTGCCAGCAGAGAAAACAGTTCCTGGGAGCAGGCAGAGGGAGGCCTAAGGGTGATGCCCCATCCCTTCTGCTGTCCAGAAATGGACCCCAAGTGCCAAGAAGTTCCCCCAGGAGACTTGGGGATTCCGAAGTGCTTACCAGGCAGACACAGAGTGTGCAGTTCTCATTGGGGGGAGAGAACACCTCCCCCTCGGAATGCAGGATGCCATTGTGCAGACAGCCTGGGACAGATAGACAGATGGACAGACAGACAGACAGACAGACAGACAGACAGACAGACAGACAGAGGCATTACCAAAGGGGAAACTGGAGGTTGTGTGATTTTTTTTCCCCCTGGCATCATGTTTCTGGAACTTTTTTTTATTTTTTTTGGTTTTTGGGCCACACCCAGTGACACTCAGGGGTTACTCCTGGCTATGCGTTCAGAAGTCGCTCCTGGCTTGGGGGACCATATGGGACACCAGGGGATAGAACCTAGGTCCTTCCTAAGCTAGCGCAGGCAAGGCAAGCACCTTACCTCTAGCGCCACCACACCAGCCCGTTTCTGGAACTTTCTTTTATCACAATTCTGGATGGAAAGTCAGGGGAACACACCAAAGTGGGGTCTAGGAAACCCCTCTAGAACCACCCACCATGTCAGTGGCCTCCCATCCAGCCTCAGAAACTCAACACCTATTTAGCAGCACAGAGCTGGGTGCAAACCGGGTAAGCCCTTGAGGTGCTGTGGGTCTGGAATGGGGTCCCCAAATCTCTCAGATTGCCACTGTCTTTCCTGGGAAAGGGAAGACCCGACTGTCTGCAGGGTCAGGATGTGGAGGACATGCAACCATGAGTCAGTGTCACGGTGGCCACTAAGGTAGTCAACCAGGGCCCAAGGAGGTGAGCCAAAGGGCCGGGTGCCTGTGCTGCATGGTGGGCCCCAGGTTTGAGCCCCAGGTTCCTGCCCCCAGAACACCTCAGGACACTGGAGAACTGAGTTAGAAGTAACCCAACTTCCAATGTTCTCCCACACAAGCACCCAAAAAATGAAAGAAACCCACGTGGGGGGACAGGGAGATCTCTCAAAGGGCATATGCCTGGCAAGTATTAGGTGTCAAATTCCACCTCTAGCAGAGTCTGGTGTCCCCTGAGCACTGCTTAGTGGATCCCTGCTAGTCCCCAGCACCACTGGGCCCAGGTGACACATTAGCAGAACCATTGAACTGTTCCGGCGGGGAGGGGACACAAAAATGGACTGAGTATTGTCATAAGTGGCCCGAAGGCCTTTGGATGAATACCTTTGGAGCATTCTAAAGTGTTTTTTGTTTGTTTGTTTGTTTTTTCCTTTTGCCTTGGGTTGTGGAGTGTTCCCAACTTGAGGTCAGGAGGCCAGAGACCCCATCTGTGATTGACCAATCAGGCCAGTGGCTCAATACAATGGCCAAAGGACATGATGCTGCTTAGGCCCTGTGGTGCCAGGGATTACTCAGACTGTGGGGGACACCTCTGGTCAGATTCAGGGGACCAAGAGATGCTGGAGATTGAGGCCAAAAAGATATTGCAGTGGGTAGAACTCTCACCTTGCATGTGGCCTACCTGGGTTGGATCCCAGGCACTCTATAGTTCCTTAAGTCTCATCAGGAGTGATTCTTGAGTACAGAGCCAGCCAGGAGTAAGCCCTGAGCACTGCTGGGTTTGGCTCAACTACTAAAAGAAAGTGGATATAGGATATCCAGTGAAATGGAATATAAAATATCTTTGTGGAGGGCCCGGAGAGATAGCATAGTGGCGTTTGCCTTGCAAGCAGCCGATCCAGGACCAAAGGTGGTTGGTTCGAATCCCGGTGTCCCATATGGTCCCCCGTGCCTGCCTGTGGCCCAAAAATCAAAAAAACAAAAAAACAAACCAAAAAAAAAAATCTTTGTGGAGCCAGAGCACAGCAGGGAGAGCATTTGCCTTGCATGTGATCAACACAGATTTGATCCCCGGCATTCCATATGGGCCCCTGAGGATATTTTTTGTTGGAGTAGGGAGTCACACCCAGCGGTACTCAGGGATTACTCCTGGCTCTGTGCTCAGAAATCACCCCTGGCAGGCTCGGGGGACATATGGGATGCCAAGAATCAAACTCAGGGCCCGGAGAGATAGCACAGCGGCGTTTGCCTTGCAAGCAGCCGATCCAGGACCAAAGGTGGTTGGTTCAAATCCCGGTGTCCCATATGGTCCCCCGTGCCTGCCAGGAGCTATTTCTGAGCAGACAGACAGGAGTAACCCCTGAGCACCGCCGGGGTGGTGGGGGGGGGCAGGGGAAGAATCAAACTCAGCTTGGTCATGCCTGAGTATTGTCAGGAGTAATTTCTACTACTGACTGTGGCCCAGGAGTGATATGATAGCACAGTGGGTAGAGAATTAGCCTTCCACACAACTGACCCGGGTTTGATTCCTAGAATCCTATAAGGTCCCCTGAGCATGCCAGGGATGATTTCTGAGTGCAGAGCCAGTAGTAACCCCTGAGCACTGCTGGGGGTGTGGCCCAAAAACCAAAAAAAAAAAAAAAAAAAGAAGAAAAGAAAGAAACTTGGTAACGAAGTCCAAAAGGCAACAGAAAGGAAGAGCAGAGCTGGTCTTCAACTGGAAGCCTGCCACTGGGTGGAGGAGGGGGATAAATCAGAGGAAAGGACCTTAGGGCAATGGGGAGGGGAAAACATCTGCTTTAGAGGCAGACTGGGGGGTGGAGGGGGAGGTTGGACACAGAAGTGGAGGAAGTGACACCAGTGAAGGGATGGGGTGTTGGGGCATTGTATGCCTGAAAGTCAATCATGAATAACTTTCTAAGTATGTAATTCATGGTGATTAAAAAATTTTTAAGGCAGCCAGAGCGACAGCACAGTGGTAGGGTGTTTGCCTTGCATGCAGACGACCCAGGACAGACCTGGGTTCTATACCCGGCATTCCATATGGTCCCCCGAGCCTGCCAGGAGTGATTTCTGAGCACAAAGCCAAGTGTGCTCCCAAACCAAAAGGAATGGGGTGGAGTGAAGTGGGCATGCAAGGACCTCAAGAGCAGACAGACTTTCAGGGCCCAGAGAGATAGCACAGTGGCGTTTGCCTTGCAAGCAGCCGATCCAGGACCAAAGGTGGTTGGTTCAAATCCCGGTGTCCCATATGGTCCCCCATGCCTGCCAGGAGCTATTTCTGAGCAGACAGCCAGGAGTAACCCCTGAGCAACGCCGGGTGTGGCCCAAAAACCAACAAAAAAAAAAAGAGCAGACTTTCAGCTAGAGCAGGGCTCAGTTGGAGAGGAAGGGGCAGGCCCAATGGCGTGGGGGACACAGTCCAACACCTACCTGTGCAGGAGGGGCAGCAGCCCTCATCTGGGGGTGGAATCGGGTGAGAACACGCAGTGTCACATGTCACCTTCTCACAGGCCACCTTTCCATCCTAGAAGCAGAAGCAGGAAGTTGCAGCCACCCCAAGTTCAAGACACCAGGCCAGGCGTCCCCTGACCCCCACACCCACCTCGCAGCAGCACTGGGAACACCCGGGCTGCGTCCAGCGGCTCCCCGACTCGTACATGGTCCCCAGGTGCCAGCAGACAGAGGGTGCTGGGGCCAGTGATGTGGCTGCAGGGCCCCCGGGCAAAGATGGGGGATGCAGCGCCTTCTCAGAGAGGTGTGAGGCTGGCATTCGGGTCCCCGATGGGGAGGCCACTGGGGTGGACAGCAAGGATGCTGGTGGAGCATGTGTGGGAGACGGCAGGTGGGTGGTCCTGACTCCAGCGGGAAGCCCAGGTGCCCCTGAAGGTGGGCTATGTCCAGGGGAGTGCGGAGGTCGGCCTGTCTCCAGCAGAACCAACATGGGAGGTGACTGTTCTGGAGGCTGCAGGATAGCCGAGGGCGCCAGCATGGCCTTGGGGAAAGCTGGAAAGGGAGCACAGTGGTCTCTGCAGGGGATTGGGTCTGAGTGAGACTGGGGGCTCAGGCCCACTCCATTCCAGAGTCACAGCCTATCTCAGGGCCACCTTCATCAGAATGACACTGAAACACCATCTTTTGCACACCTGATCACTGGGCTACCCATTCCTGTCTGTTCCGCTGTCCGCCTTGTTCCTGTCCCAACCAGAGTGGAGTGAGGCCCCTGCTTCCTGGGAAAGGCGCTGAGGCTTGAGATCGACAGTCAGTCCAAGGTTCTCTGCTGCTCCACAGAGAGTGCCCAAGATGTGCCCCATCCTACATACACATATCCACACAGTCCCACACCGTACAGGGCACTCACACACACTTGCACACATGCACATACATACACATGCAAACAGTCTCACAGTCACTCACATTCATATACTCACGCATTTCACACTCACACACACATAAACGCTTCAGCACAGGAAAGGCCGTTTGCCTGCAGAGAGCCACCAACTGCCGCCCAGTCTGAAAGAAGAAGCGTTTGAAAAACCAAAGGGGAGAGAAGGAGGCAGAGGTGGCTGAGAGAAGACGGATGAGAGTCAAAGATGGAGAAAGAGGGGCAGAGGGCCAGGCGGGGCCCAGATGCCAAGTGCCAAGGCGCCTGGAGATTACAGCATGGAAAACTCGCCGTGATGAAGATGAACACCTTCAGTGTTGTACAGGACATTACACGTACGTTCACAGGCACCGTGTCAAAGCACGACTGGGCTGTCACAGCTCCTTGGAACGCAAGACACCCAGAAGCCTAAGTCACCTGATATTTCAGCATTTGTTTTATGGAGGTTCTTTTTCCTTTGACCACTTGGGGGAAAATGGTGAAATGAAAAAGAAAGACATACAGATAGATGAAGACATGAATGAAATAACTATTGAGAAAGGTGTTGAAATGGATGAATTGTGGGCTGGAGAGATAGCATGAAGGTAAAGCGTTTGCCTTGTATGCGGAAGGAAGGTCAGTGGTTCGAATCCCGGCATCCCATATGGTCCCTGAGCCTGCCAGGAGCAATTTCTGAGCATAGAGCCAGGGTAACCCCTGAGCGCTGCCAGGTGTGACCCCCCCCAAAAAAGCAAACAAACAAAAAAAAGAAATGGATGAACTGAATGAAGGAAGTAGAAGGTGCCAGATGGGCAGAGTTCACAGGAGAGAGAAGAGCCTGAAACCTGATGGGCAGAACCTGGTATTTGTAGGGTGGAGCCTAGGGCAGGGGTAAGGCCTGGGTGGGAGGGCAGAGCTGTCACTGTGGATGGAGGAATATGGAACTGGGTGGGCGTGGCCTGGGGTAGGAGGGTGGAGCCATCACTGTGGTGGGAGGAACTGGAACCAGGTGGGCGTGGCTTATTACTTGTAAGGCAGGGCCTGGAGCAGGGCCTAGAGTGGGTGGGTAGGGCTATCACTGTGGTGGGAGGGGCTGGAACCAGGTGGGCGTGGCCTGTTACTTGTAAGGCGTGGCCTGGAGCAGGGCGTAGTGGGTGGGTGGAGCCATCACTGTGGTGGGAGGGGCTGGAACCAAGTGGGCTTGGCCTATTGCTTGTAAGGCATGGCCTGGAGCAGGGCCTAGGAGATATCACTGGGGTGGGAGGGGCTGGAACCAGGTGGGCGTGGCCTGGGGCAGGGCCTGGAGTGGGAGGGCAGAGCTATCACTGGAATGGGCGGGGTCTGATGTCTAGTGGGCGTGGTCTTGTACTTGCAGGGTGGGACCTGGAAATAGAGGGACAGGAACTGAGTTGGGGAAGGCTGGGCCAGCGACCCAGCTATGTGTCTATATGTCTATGGCAGGTGACTCACCTTCGCAGGACACATGGTCAGCCCGGAGCCTGTAGCCAGGCCTGCACGTGCACAGGAAGCTGCCCACGGTGTTCTGGCAGGAATGATGGCAGACTCTCCTCTCTAGCGGCCTCCGACATTCATTCACGTCTGCAGAAGAGCCTTGCTGCTGCCCACAGTCTGGTTGCATCTACAAAGTCCATCTCCCGCCTATCCCTTAGCCCAAAGGCCAGATTGTGCCCTGCACCCCACACTTTGCATCCAGGACTCTGTGTATGTGGAGGAGAGGATCCCTCTTGGAAGTCCTCCAAACTGCACCAGATAATGTGTCTGATGGGTGTGAGCAAAATCACAAAAGTCACAAGGGGCCTGTATCTGGGCTCGGGTCACAGACCTCACACCACCAGAACAAGGTCTTTTGCAGGCCCACGGGACTTCACCTTTCAACTGTGAGCCAAGCTCAAGGCAGGTCATGCCAATCCCTTTCTGGAAATTACTGGTCATGGCTAAGAAAACAGGGGTCTCCTTCCAAGCCAGAGGAACCAAGACATAACGTGCTTTATTTACCCAGGGGAGCAAAGGCAGCCAAGAAAATAGGTGAGCAGAGAGGAATCCTTGGGGTATATCTGGGAGAAGGATGAGAGAAGCAGCAGGATGAAGGACACATCACCAGCCAAAGCCCCAGCCAGGGGCTCCCTGGAGGGGCCACTCTAAACCCAGAAAAACCCAGCAAAGGCAGGTGCCTTCTCAGCAGAGGAGCAAGTGCTCGAAAGCACTCAAGAATGAAGGATCCCCCATCCTCTCCTTGCCTCTCCCAGTCCATAATCCTGCTGGGCACCAAGCCATCAGGGTGTCCGGCCCTTACCTACGCAGGAGTGGCGGTTGCCATGGAGATGGAAGCCTGTTCGACAGGAGCATCTGTAGCTACCCAAGCTGTTCTTGCACCTCTGCTGGCACGGGGTCCCCAGGCATTCGTCCGTGTCTACAAGGGAACAGATGAGGGTGCAGCTCAAGTCTACAAGGACCACCGCGATCCAAGGGGTCCTCTCCTCTCTCTCTGAACACCTTTTCCACTCAGCACTGAGCCTACTCCTTCTCAGCCTCTAACCCATAGTCCATCGCTTTCAGACCACACTGCTTAAAACACCCAGCAAGGCTCCCATTATGCCTTTTTCACCTCTTTCCCCTGTCCCTCATCTTGGCTCTGGCTTCTATTCTTACCACATCTCAAATGCACCAAGTTCTCACAGGCCTCCCTTTTGCTTATGCTCTTCTGTCTGCTTGTAATGCCTATCTACTTTATCTGGCTGGAAACTCCTATTCATGTGATAATATCTTTTTTTTTTTTTTTTTGGCTTTTTGGGCCACACCCAGTAACGCTCAGGGGTTACTCCTGGCTATGCGCTCAGAAGTTGCTCCTGGCTTGGGGGACCATATGGGACACCGGGGGATCGAACCGCGGTCCGTCCAAAGCTAGCACAGGCAAGGCAGGCACCTTACCTTTAGCGCCACCGCCCGGCCCCTTGTGATAATATCTAGGCCTGAAATGATTCTCGCCTCATTTGACCAGAAAACTCCTACTTATACCTCAAGACCTCCTTTCTCAAAGCCTCTTCCACCATTATCTGAAAATATGGAAAGCTGGCACTGTTCCCAGCTTTCCTGTGGCACATCCCTCACCTCCTTGTTACTTCCCTCCCCATACCCACAGACCACTGGAGAATAGACTGCTTATGTGCTTCAAGTGTAGCGACAGACCCCAGCCTAGCTGGTGGCAGGCAGAACAAATGAATGAGTGAAAGAAGGACTGCATCCTCTCCCTTCATTCTGCACCCGTAATCTCTGTGTCCACCACCCCAAGCTCTCCCCTCAGGGAACTGATTTCTCATTCAGTTCTGAGATAGAGCCTTTGAGCCTATGCACCTGGAAATCCCCGGTCCTGCCTCAGTTTCCCCCCTCAGGAAAGTGTGGGTGTGGACAGTGTCTCTCAGAGGGCAGAGGTGGGGTTGAAAAGCAGTGAGCAATGAAGAGATTGGCTGGGTCCAGCAATTCTCAGCAGGGACGGCGGGTACCCTCACAGAGTGACATGGGCACCCCTCAGAGCCTCACCTTGGCAGCTGTGGCGATTGGCAGACAGCTGCATGCCTGGCCCGCACTCACACACAAAGCCACCTTCCGTGTTCACACAGAGGCCCTCACAAGAGGCACTTAAACATTCATCGATGTCTGCAAAGAAAGAGAGAGACCCCTCAGAGCATGTGGATGGGGTGCAGGGAGGAAGTCTACTCAGAATCAGATAATGAGAAGTCACAGGGAACCCCCAGAAATGAGAGGCCTAGAGGCTGGCACTTCCTCTCCCACCCACCAAACCATCCATGCCCAAACTTGCTGGGCCTACTCCCTTTTGTCAGCCACAGAGCTCCTCTCTAAATGAACAAACAAAAGGTACCCCTCAGGGGCCGGAGAGGTGGCGCTAGAGGTAAGGTGTCTGCCTTGCAAGCGCTAGCCAAGGAAGGACCGAGGTTTGATCCCCCGGCGTCCCATATGGTCCCCCCAAGCCAGGGGCAATTTCTGAGCGCTTAGCCAGGAGTAACCACTGAGCATCAAATGGTGTGGCCCGAAAAACAAAAATAACAGGTAGTCCTCAATTGCCCCTGGAGCTACATTGCACCTCTGAATGGTGCCAGAATCACATGTGACAGGCCTGGGTTCTGGGGCCTTCAGCACCACTGGGATGACCCCTAATCACAGAGCCAGGAATAATAGCCTTGGTGTATCCCCTCAAAAACAAACAAACAAACAAACAAATGAGCCGGAGAGATAGCATGGAGGTAGGGAATTTGCTTTGCATGCAGAAGGATGGTGGTTCGAATCCCAGCATCCCATATGGTCCCCCGAGCCTGCCTGGAACAACTTCTGAGCACAGAGCCAGGAGTAACCCCTGAGCACTGCCGGTTGTGACCCAAAAAACAAAAACAAACAAACAACCAAACAAGCATAAAAAGCAAGGGGAGGTGGCGTAAAGGCTCATTACAATCCTTCAAGGTTTTCTAAGCATCCCAGAGGGCACCATCCTGGACAGGGCTGCTGAGAACACATCTGATTAAGGCAGCACCAACCTTCCCACACTGGACCCACTGTCTTCAGAGCCATAACAGTATGAGGGTCTGGTGATGGCCGGTGACACACAGAACCTCAGGAAGGCCGGCCACGGCAAGTGTGCTCTGAATGAGAGACAGGCTGAGGGGACCCAGAGGCCCAGGGGTGAGGGATCCGGGAAGCCCAGGAACTTCCCAAAGCCTGGCCTGTGGATACTATTTTCCGTGGGGACAGAGCTGAGGGGGTTCAGACTACAGAGCTCCTAAAATTTCTGTCCAGGTAGCTGACTGGAGAAAAGTCCCTTTTTGGGGGTCACGCTAGATGGGAGAACTCTATTTCTGCCTTGTGGGGTCTTTTTCTTTTAAGGGGGTTTTTGGATCACACCCAGCAGCACTCAGGGGTTATTCCTGGCTCTGCACTCAGAAATCACTCCTGGCAGGCTCGGGGAACCATATGGGATGCTGGGAACAGAACCAGGGTTCATCCTGGGTTAGCCACACGCAAGGTAAATGCTATTTCTCTGGCCTTGGATCTCTTCTCATAGAAGAACCATGACTAGTAGGGCAGGAGCAATAGAACAGCGGAGAAGGAGTTTGCCTTGTATGCTGCTGGCCAAAGTTTGATCCCCAGCATCCCATATGGTCCCCCCAAGTCCTGCCAGGAGTGATTCCTGAGTGCTGAGCCAGGAGTAACCCTTGAGCACTACCAGGTGTGACTCCTCCTTCCACCCCCCAAAAAAATAACCTATAGCAGTACTGGAGCCCCCTGAAAGTGGACCGGCTTCTCACCTGTACATCTGATGCCCACAGCTGTCTCTGTCATGGAGAAGCCCACAGGACACACTCTAGCCACCTCCTGGCAGCCACCATGGTTGCAGGCAAGGTCACAGCCATACTCCCCACAAGCTCTATTGGCTTCTAGAACGGGGAAAGAGGGGAGCTTGTGCGCATGCAGCACCTCATCTATGGCACCAGCCCCCACCCAGGGCCCGTTGGATTCAGTCTAGCTCAACTTTCTGCGTGAGTCTTCAGCTTCTTCCGGGCCTCATATAAAACAGAAGTGAGGGGCTGGAGTGATAGCACCGCGGCAAAGGGTTTGTCTTGCACGCAGTCAACCTAGGTTTGCTCCCTGGCATCCCATATGGTAGCACAAACACTTGCTTTGCACATGGCTGAGCCAGGTTCAGTCTCTTGGTCCCCCAAATCCCACCAAGAATGGCCCCTGAGAACAGAGCCAGGAGTAAGCCCTGAGAACTGCTAGGTGTGGCCCAACTGTTCACGTAAAGAAATATGATGGGATAAAAGCACCTTTATTGCCAGGTGTGAATACAGGGTGCCAGGACCCTGGGGGAGAACCCTGTGTCACTTGGTGATCCACTTACCTGGGCAGGTGGCCCCTTGCTCTCCATGCTGGCAGGAGCAGAGGTTGGGAGCAATGCAGATGCCATTCCCACAGCCAAAGGAGCAGAGGGCTGAGAGGGAACAAGTAGTGAAGAGCGACACTGGAAACCCCACACACCCCTCAACCCAGCCCCGGGGATACTGGAGACCCAGGGTTGGCACTTACGAAGAGTGCAGTGCCCACTGCCCATGGAGGGTGCCCATCCAGGGCAGCAGCCACTCCCGAACCCTGAGAGGCAGACATGGGGGCCCAGTCGACGTCTGCAACAGGGAAGAGAGACGGGCCAGGTCTGTAATGGGAAGAGGGACAGGACAGCAGAGAGCAATGGGAAGTTTCCAGAGAAGCAAGAGGCAAAGGCTGAAGACATAGAGGCCCTGACCTTGTGACCCTCTTCACCAATGTTGGCAGGAAGGAGGAAGGAAGGTAGGAAGGAAGGTAGGAAGGAAGGAAGGAAGGAAGGAAGGAAGGAAGGAAGGAAGGAAGGAAGGAAGGAAGGAAGGAAGGAAGGTAGGAAGGAAGGAAGGAAGGAAGGAAGGAAGGAAGGAAGGAAGGAAGGAAGGAAGGAAGGAAGGAAGGTAGGAAGGGAAGGGAGGGAGGGAGGGAGGGAGGGAGGAAGGAAGGAAAAGGAAGGAAGGAAGGAAAGAAGGAAGGAAGGAAGGAAAAGGAAGGAAGAAAAGAAGGAAGGAAGGGAAAGGAAAGAAAAGAAGGAAGGAAGGGAAAGGAAGGAAGAAAAGAAGGTGTGGGAGGGAGGAAGGGAAAGAAGGAAGGAGGGAAAGAGGCAAAGAAGGAGGGAAAGAGGAAGGAAAGAAGGAAGGAGGGAGGGAGGAAAAGAGGGAAAAGGAAGAAAAGGAGAGAGAAATGAAGGAATGAAGGAGGAAGGAAGGATAGAGGAAGGGAAGGAAGGAGCAAAGGAAGGAGAGAAACATGAAGAAAAGGAGGGAGGGAGGGAGGGAAAGAGATAAAAGGAGGGAGGGTGGGTCTCCTGAGGCAGAATAAGACCAGAATAAGAATAAGGTGGGAGCAGAAGGTGGTGACAGGGCAGGGCATAGGCTGTCACCTCCTAGAGGTCCTTCCTGGACACTTCACTCACTCCCCCCAGCTCAGCTCCTTCCAGGTACCTCCCAGAGAGGCCTGGCCATCTCCCTTCCCACGCCTTATTCTCTCTCCCTCCACCTCCCCCTCGCTGCTGTTACTGATGTTGTAGTGAGCCCCCCGGGGTCGCACATGCACCCCTCCCAGCCGAAGTGCTCACTGGTGGCTCCACAGGTAGTCTGCCTTGTTTGGGCTTTTCACCTACCAACGGGGTGTTCTCTGGGGATGAGTCTGGAACTGCATCCTGGCGCTGATCCTAAACCTGCTCGCCAGGGGGCATACTTCCCAGCCCTGATCCCACACACCTTTTCCAGTTGCTTCTGGTTGTGAAGCAGCTGGAAAGCATTAATGGCCCCCCCATCCAGGGATTTGGAGTAGCAAAACTGCCTGAATCAAACCTGGTGAATGTATCTGAACACAAGATCAGAAGCTCACAAGTCCCTGCGCCACACCCTGGGCCCTGCTTCTGGGGGCAATGGATTATTTTTATGTGTGTTTATTTGGGGGTCACCCTTAGGTGACCCACCTTAGGTGGGCCACGCTCAGGACTTACTCTATGCTCCGAACCTTTTGACAGGGCTGGGATCCAAATGGTCCTGCAGGGTAAACACCTTAACCCCTGTACTATCTGTCTGACTTGTTAATGTTAAAGTCATATTTCACTGATTGTCGCCTGCCATTCGGGGACAGTGCACCTGAGCTTGTACAGTGCAGTTTAGAAAATGCTGTGTAGGGAGAGGCAGGTGGAAAGTCAGGGGCTCGTGGCCACAGCAGGCAGTCGGCATCCAAAGGTGACCTCAATATGGTGGGGACCGCAAAGAGCCCCAGGGGAACCTGCCAGGTGCCAGGCAGTGGGTTGGAGGGATAGGACAAGGGCTAAGGCTCTGGCTTTGCATGTGGAAAACCACCAGTCGGTTCCTCAGCACCTCCAGGAGCAACCCTGAGCACTGATCAGAGTAACCCCACAGCACTACCAAGTGAGCGCCATCAAGTGTCAACAACCCCCCACCTTTTCTCAAATGAAAGGCGTTTCAGCCATCAACAAGTCTCGTCAGCACCTTTAAATGACACTGAGCAGACAAGCAGTGACAACCACACAGTATGACAAGTGCCAAGCAGGAGGGGCACTGGGCCTTGGGTAGCCCCAAGACTGCCTGAAGGGTCAGCTTTCTCATCAGCCATGGAAGAGAACTGGGGGTGACTGGAAGCTGTGGGTTCAGTGACAAGGGGCAGGAGAGTCCAGCCTGCCTTGAATTGCTTATGAATGTGACAGACCAGGGCCACCTCTCCAGACCCCCATCCTCGACCCCCCAAACTCCTACACGGGGAGCTCAGGAGCTACTGGAAATGAGCTGGAGGTCGGGCAGCTCAGAGAGCACCCCAGAACGGAAGGGCTCCCGGCAGCCAATGTGGGGCACAGGTTGGGAGAGTCGCTGACCAGCGTTTATAAGTAAGAATTCTAGTAGGGGCGATGCGCTCAGGCACGTAGCAAACAGCAGCGGGGAGAAGTTTTTCCCCCTATTTGAGGCCAAGACAGAAGGGGGGTTCTGGGGAGCAGGAGGAGGAAGGGTGGAGGCGTGCGTCTCTTGCTCCTTCGAGGGGCTCCGAAGCAGACAGAGGGTCCCCCCACGCGGCAGACGGGAAGAGGCGCCCGCAGGCTGCAGGAGGGGAGAAGGGGCGGCCGCCCCCCAAGACGCTCCAGGAGGCAGACAGGTGGCAGGAAGGCTCCGAGACGAGACGCCGCAGGAACTGGCGTGGAGGGCCCCGCCGGCCGCCCCCTGCGCGCCCCCCAGGCAGTGGCCGCCGGCCAGGCCGTCCGCTGACACCGTGTTCCCTCGCTCGGAGCATCACGCACACGCTCCGGGGAGGCGGTGGCCGCTTGTCCCAGCAGCCTTGGAGAGGGAGGGTGGCCTCTCCAAGAGGGAAACAGTCCCGGGGGTGACTTTTGGGGGGCTGCCTCTGAGGTCTGCATCCTGCAGAACACCCAGACACCCCTTTAAACCCCAGCTAGGGCCCCCCAGGGAGGCCAACGCGGCTGGGGGAGGCCCTGGAACTGTTTGGATCGATTGGGAGGCACGTCCCCAATTTTCCTTATCCAAGGTTTGCGCCCTGGGACTGACTCAACTGGGTTCCCCCCCATTCCCCAGGGTCTCCCCCAGGGAGGTCCCAGCCAGAGCAGACAGGCAGATCTCCCGCCAGATGCACCCTCTGTTCTCTTTGTCCCTGACAGCGCCCAAAGGGGACCCCCAAACTGGCGGGTGCGCTCCTGCAGCCGGGCTTGGAGAGAGGCGCAGGGCGCGGGGCGCGGGGCGCAGGGCGCGGGGTGCTTACCTCTCGACCGGCTTCCTCGCGGGGTAACCTCGGGCCGGGCTCCCCGGCTGCAGGAGCACGACGCAGGCTGCCCCGAGGAACAGTCCAGCCCACATGATGGACGGTGGCGGCGGCGGCGGTGGGTCCCCAACTCTCTCCGCCGGGCTCCCCACTCCGGCGCGCAGGGGAGGAGGGGGCTGCCGGCCGTCGCCCCACCTCCTGGCGCTCCAGGGAGCGAACCAGCGAGCCTGGAGCTGGCAAGCCGAGCCAAGAAGGGGAGCAGGAGACGGACGCCAAGAGGAAGGAGGGGCTGGGGGCCTAGACAGGACGGGTGAGGGGGTCTCTTCCACCTCCCAGCACCTCCGAGCGCAAGGCACAAAAGGCTGCACCCCGCTCCGCCGAGAGCCTCTAGGGGAGGTGCAGAGGAATAAGCTGGGGCAAAGATCAAGGACCCCTGGGGGCGGGGTTTTGCCCTGGGCCCACACCGGCACCGACACCGACAACGACAGCCACTGGGGTTGGGTCGTAGGCTTCCTGCAATGGGAGGCCTTGGACATTGGGTTAAGGCCTGGAGGGGAGCATGGCTGGCTAGCACCTGAGATTCGAAGTCTAGGTATCATCGCTCGCCTCCGTGGAGCCCAAGATGCCAGTTTCATCCAGTTTCATCCAGATGTGGGAATCCAGATGTGGAAATCCAGCCCCTGGGACTCTGGGTCACTTGGCTTCTGGGCACAGTTCTAGGCAAGCCCACAGGTCTGCATCCAAACTTTCTCTTTCTCATGGAAAGCACCAACTAGCCTTGGGGTACCCCTGTCTTAGAGCTAAGAAAGTATGTGGAAGAGGTCGTTGGTGTAACCATCCCAGAACCTGGGGCACCTGGCAGGAGGTTACGTGGCAGTGGGGGGAAGCCAGGGTCATCATAGGGCAGGAGCAGGTTAAAGAATGACCAGACTCAACCTTCCACTGTGCACAACCTGCTACCACACTTATCCAAGCTGAGGAACTCGGCATGGCCTGGCGATGGGCTTGGGAACTACAGCTGTCCAGAAGCGATTTTACTTCCCAGCTGGGTCCCCCATCTTTTCCACACACACCCCTTCCTTTGGTTCTGCTCTGACAGGTGCCCTCTCACTGGCTGCTTCAGTCCGTTAGCCAAGGTCCCCTGGCCAGCTCTGCCAACATAGCCTGGTTTCCGGCTGCTTCCTCCTGGACAGCAGACTCCACCACACAGGGTTGCTTAGGATTCTGGGCAGCCCGGTGTTCCTACAGAAGAAAATATCGGCCCGCGCAATAGCACAGCGGAGTGATAACACAGTTGGCCTTGCATGATGTTCGTCCCATATGGTCCCCCGAGCCTGCCAGGAACGACTTCTGAGCACAGAACCAGGAGTAACCCCTGAGCGCCACCAGGTATGACCCAAAAACCAAAAAAAAAAAAAAAAAAGAAAAAAAGAAAAAAAGAAAATATTGTAGTTTGGTATGGTCTTGTTATGGTTTGTTTTGGGGCCACACCTAGCAGCACTCAGGGCTTACTCCTGGCTCTGTGCTCAGGAAACAATTCTGGTTGAATTTGGGCTCCTCTAAGGGGTGCTGGGAATTAAACCCAGGTCAGCCCCATGCATGGTGAATGAACACCCTACCCACTGTCCTCTTGGGCCCCTGCTGTCTTATTTTCTTATTGCTTTGATGACTGAGCACACGCTGCTGATTTTTTTTCTTGGAGCCTGTGGGACTGGTTTGCAGATGGTCATGGTTAGTTAGGTCTTATTCTCAGACCTTTTTAGTTCGCATCTATCTCCTAAACAATACAATTTTAGCGAGTTGTGGGGCCGGAGAGATAGCATGGAGGTAAGGCGTTTGCCTTTCATGCAGAAGGTCATCAGTTCCAATCCCGGTGTCCCATATGGTCCCCCGTGCCTGCCAGGAGCAATTTCTGAGCATGAAGCCAGGAGTAACCCCTGAGCACTGCCGGGTGTGACCCAAAAACCACACACACACAAAAATAATAATAATTTTTTTTTTAGTGAGTTGTGTAAATGTTCCATAGGGGAAGATGAAAACATCTTCCATACACTGTCCATATTGAGCCCTATCCCTTCAGAATATAGAAAGTTCTGGCATTTGTCTTGAGGCAAACACTCCATAGTATCTTTTCTTTTCACTCCCCAACCCCAGATTGTACCTTCCTGCTTCCTCCTGTTCTCCTCAGCAGGGATACAAAGTGCCGCACTGTCCACCTTCAGTGTCCACCCATTCAGAAGTGAGGCCTGTAATGCCAGAGAGATGGTTCAAAGGGCACACGCTTTGCATGCAGGAGTCCAGATTGCAATCCTAGCAACATGTGACATGCATTGCCCAGCAATAGGACAAGGATGGCTCTCCTGAACACTGCAGGATGTAGCCTCCCCCAAAAGGAGGGGGGCAGGGAGGGGAATTAGCCTTCCCCCCCCAAGAATTAGAAATAGGGGCCATAGCAATAGCACAGCGGGTAAGGCACTTTCCTTGTACATTGATGACCCAGATTTGATCTCCAGCATCCCATACTGTGTCCCGAGCACTACCAGGAATAACCTATAAGTGCAGAATCAGGAGTAACTCCTGAGCACTGCCGGGTATGACGTGCGCGCGCACACACACACACACACACACACACACACACACACACACACACACTAAACTTTAGCAAGCAAAGACCTATGACATACCCCCAAAATCAAATTATTTCCTAATCAGTACATCATAGTCAGGTGGGTGTTCCTTCCCAGCCCAAAAAGCCGCCCATCAATTCTCAACAAACTTCCTTTTTTTCCTGTGGTCTGGGGATCACATATGGCAACTTGTGTGATTTGGTTGCCTCTGGAGGTGCTGTGGATAGAACCCGATGTCCTGCATATAAAGCATGCATGGAATCCACAAGGCTGCCTCCAGCCCAACCTTCTCTTATACACCTATACCCATCACCTCCCTCACTCCTGCACACTCGGCAACTCCATTCTGAACAGTCACGGCACCCCCCTATCCTGCCTCATCCCAGTAACTCATGCAGGGTTTAGTCAGTGATCAGCTGGGCCAGTTGAGATACCAGTTGGGGCTTGAAGGAAATCCTCCCCTAAGGCTGGGCATGTGGCTTGGTAGTAGAGCTATATGCCAGGTGTGTGAAACCTAAATATGACCCTGAGCTCCACCAAAAAAGAAATAAAAGATGAAAAATTGGGGCCGGAGAGATAGCATGGAGGTAAGACGTTCGCCTGTCATGCAGAAGGCCGGTGGTTCGAATCCCGGTATCCCATATGGTCCCCGAGCCTGCCAGGAGCAATTTCTGAGCATAGAGCTAGGAATAACCCCTGAGCGCTGCTGGGTGTGACCCAAAAATAAAAACAAAAACAAACAAACAAAAAGATGAAAAATCCCCTTCCAGCCTTAGAAGCTCTGGATATTTGAAGAGATTGTAAATTCTGCCTGTGATCCTCAAAGAAATGCCATCCTCTACCAGTGGTCGGCAAGCTACAGCTCTTTACAATTTTTAATGTGGCTCTTCTGTGTGCTGGTCGGCTGCTCCAGGAGTTAGGACTCTGCTCCTTGGCACTGACAGAGGCTAGTCACTAGTTCACATCTCAGATTTCCCTGGACTTCATGACAATCACTGGGTGAACTAGTTTCCTTCTTTCTTTGGTTTCCGCCCTCTTATCTGGTCTTTTTGTTTTTGCACCACACCTGGCAGTGTTCAGGCGTTACTCCTGGCTCTGCTCTCAGGAATCACTCCTGACCATATGGGATTGAACCTGGGTTTGTCACATGCAAGGTTAGCGACCTACCTGCTGTACAATATCTTCAGCACCTTCTCTGGTCTTTTGAGTTGGACCCTGAAATGTCTCAGAAAAGGGACCCTGCAAAGGGTGGGAAAGGTAAGCTATTGGCAGAAAGGAAGCCTCTGGCCTGAGTGACCCTTCCAAAGCATCCTGTGATGAGTGACGTTTCTATTCATATCCCAAAGATGTCCCTGAACAGGACTGGAGTGAGGCTCTCTTGTTAGAGCCCAGGTGGCTGCCAAAACTCCAAAAGGTGACCTTTCACCTCTGGGTAATTAATGGTATTTGGGGGTGGAGGTGTATGTCTGGTGATGCTTAAGAGTTACAATTCCTGGCTCTGTGCTCAGGGATTACTCCTGGCAGTCTCAGGTGACCATATGGAATGCCAGGGATCAGCCCTGAGTCAGTCACAGAAGGTGCCTTCCCCATGGTCCTATCTCTCCAGGCCCTATGATAAATGGTTTTGAAGAGGGATATGGGTGTGTAGCAGGAGAATGAGTTCCCAAAGGATTGTCAGAATTTACTCTTGAGTAAGTAACCAAGATCAAGGGGAACAAAAAATTCCAAGAGCCCCAGTTTTCAAAGTGGATAGAAAGCAGGGGTGAAACTCGGAGCTACAGAGAGGCTGTTTTTCTTGTATGCAGTCCACCTGGGTTTGATATCCTGCACCCTATAGGGTCTCCCAAGCCAACCAGGAGTGATTCCTGAGTGTAGAGCCAACAGTAACCGGAGTATTGCTTGGTGTGGTCCAAAAAACAAAGAGGGGGCATGAGCCTAATAGTTACCATGGCCCTGCAGAAATACTAGAATCCTCCACATTCTCTTTCTGACCCTGGCCAATTAGATAGAGTCAAAGTCCCCCTCACTTACCCAAAACTTAGATATTTCTAAGTCCAGAAGACTGGATGAACCAGTCCCCAGCCTGGCAGCAGGCGTTTTCCATACAAAACAGAACTTGAATTCAAATCAGTGTTGAGATTCCAGTTTAGTTTGTGGTTTTTGAGATGCAGTTTTTCTTTTCCTCTCTCAAGAATGCACCTTCTCCCTCCCCTCCCCTCCCCTTCCCTCCCAAATCCCAGGAAAGTCAGGGCTAAAGAACAGTCCTGAAATACAAGGAATGTGGCTCCAGGGAAGAAGATTCACTCCAGGCGACCCTCAAAAAGCAGAGATGCTGCCTGGCTATTTTCCTTTTAAGCCAGGAGCTTTCAAACCACAGCTGGAGTTTAAAACCACAATTTTCCTACCGCTGTACCAAAGGCTGGTCTCGAAGAGCCTTGCCCCTATGCCCAGGCCCATCTGATGCGCTGCACTGCAGGGCCAGAGCAGCCTCTATTCTCATTGGGTCACTGGTGGAAACTGAGCTCCAAGACACTTTGTTCTCTGAATAGAGGTGAGCCCTCCAGTGTGTCTGTCCCGATTTGTCTACTCTCAAACCATAGAATTCCTTGAGAAAATAATACAAAGAATCCAAATTTAATCAAGGAGAGAATACATACAGTGGGTAGGTGTGAAGGCGGCCCCGATTCAGGCACCAGTTGTAAAGGCTCCACACTCCGTAATCCCACCCCAGGGGAGAATGGATCTGGGTCTGGAACAGGGAGTCGCTGCAGAAAAAAATCCAAGCTGATGAGGGCAAAATCTGTGTGATCTGGGACCCTCTCAACATGGAGCAGGAGGAAAAAGGAATCTCAAAGCTTTCGCTTTATTAGGAACTGAGACCACACCATGGGCATAAGGGTGGGAAGGAAGCAAGGTGAAGGTCTACCTGGAACTACTGCCTGGGTGAGTCTGATGTGTAAAGAGGGCAGGGAAAGAGCCAGCTTTGTTTAGGGTGAAAACTGGTTATAACTCAGCAGGTAGGGAACTTGCCTTGCAGGTGGCAGACCCTGGTTGGGTCTTTACCATCCCATATGGCCCCCCAAGCATTACCAGGATTCCTGAGTGTGGGAATCCCTGAGCACTGCCAGGCATGGCCCAAAAACCATTTAGCCACAGGAAGCTGGAAGGTGCACGAGCAGCAAGGTCTTGGGGGCTCACTGGCTGGTCACCGACCCCCATGTGCGAGTGAGTGTAAAATCACTTCTGGGTCAGCAACCCAGCAACCCCCAGCCCCATGAAATCATTATGGGGCATTCAATGATAAGCTGAGTCAGGCCCAATGAATTTCAGAAACCCTGAATTCCATCATCCCTGCGATCTCCAAAATGGTACTGTGGCCAGCAGAGGCCTGGAGGCCCTTCCTCTGCAGGAAGGCCAGTGACTGGCACAGTTGCCATGAAGGGGGAGAGTGTGAGTGACTCCAGCCCAGTGTGCCTGGCATTAGACAGCAGGAAGCAGAGAGGAAGGAAACGGATCTTTTTCGAGTCTACTTTATTTGGTAAAACTCAAAAACTAACAACCAATTCACATCCCGAGCCTCCTTCCCTTCGAAGAAGGCAGTTAGCTCCCCAGAGACAAAAAGGCTGTGGCGTGGGTTCATCTACCATCTCCGGGTTTCCTACACAGGCAGCCCCGTGACCCCAGACCCCAAAGCTCTCAGAGGCAGTTGCAGAAAGTCAAAAGAAGCTTGCACCTCAAGAGACAACGAACCCCTCCCAGCCCACTTCCCCAACCCACGGTCTCCCTAAATGAAGAGGGGGGGGGGGGGGCGGACAGTGCCAGCATGGCTCACTCCTGCCCAGAGCTTCCTTTCAGCCGGAGCAGCAGCGCCCTCCCCAGGAGGAGGCCATGGATGACACCCAAGAAGGCTGGTGGTCTGAGGTGTGAGGTGGAATCAGGGGAGAATGGTATCCAGCCCCGGAGAAAGAAGTTCACCTTCAGCCCGTTGCCAGGTCTCCAGTGAACGGGTCCTAAGACACCCCCATTCCCACCAAGGTGCCCTGTGGCTTCTGGGGCTCTGGTGGAGGGAAAGGTTTCCCAAGGCCGAGAAGACAAGGAAGGGCAAGGGGGGCGGAGCAGCTGAGCATCGCCTGGGAAAGGGGACCCTGGGCCTCAACTAGTGGATCCTCGTGAGCTCCTCCACCACCTTGATCAGGTCGTCGGCAGTGGCCTCGCGCTTCATCCCGCTGCCGTCGTCATACTGTGAGAAAAGGCAGGGTGTGAGGGTCTCCCTGGGACCCTTGACTTCTCCCAACGCCCATCCCGCTCCTTGGGGTGGGCAGACTCAAGTGGCCCAAGACAGTCCTCTCTCCTCCCAACTGGCATCCTAAAGACAGCAAGCACACTCTAGCACTAACTGCAACCAAGCTCTGTGGAAATTTCAGCAGGATCCCAGCTCTGCTTTCCTCCTGGGTGAAGTGAGGTCTAGGGCCCATGAGGGAAAACTAAAGAGAGAGACACCCCAAGTTCTGACACCACCACCACTACCACCCCACCACTACCCCCTGGGCACAGCTGGATGAAAGCAGAGCTCACCTGTAGGTTGGCCACCACCTCCTGCATCTTGGGCCGGCTGATATCCAAGAAACTCTCGATCAAGTCCCCATCGATGAAGCCAGTGGCCGGTTCCGTCTTCCGCTCAGTGTGGAAGGATCTCCAGGTGGAAGGTGAGTCAAGGAAAGTCTCACTATTTGGAGTCATCTTTCCACTCTGCTCAGATGGCCCTGCTCTGCCAAGACCATAACCCAAAGCAAGCAGCAGACAAGAACAAGAAATTGGTTCCTATCAAAATCCACCGCTTTAGGGATTGTTTCGGGGGGATTTAAAGGCACCTCCTAAAAAGACTAAGTAGTCACGGCCAGAGAGCTATGGCCTCCTCAGGCTGGCACATGAGCCGTGTTTTGCATCCTGATAGACAATTTATTTTGTTTTTATGGGCCACACCGTTTGATGTACAGGGGTTACTCCTGGCTATGCACTTTGAAATTGTTCCTGGCTTGGGGGGACCATATGAGATGCCGGGGAATCGAACCATGGTCCGTCCTAGGCTAGCACTTGCAAGGCAGATGCCTTACCTCTAGCGCCACCTCTCTGGCCCCACATGTTTTGCATCCTGGATCTGGCACCACTGGCAATCAACCTGGGCTGTACAAGGCAGAGCCCCTCCCAACTAAGACCATGGCACCAGCTGAAGTGATCTCTGACATGCAACTTACACGCATACGTGCAGTCCGTCTGATTGCTGGCATCGAATGTGGAGCTCAAGCTGTTTTCTGACAAGGGCTCTGGTGCCTGAGACTGTGCACCTGGGAAGCCCTCTTCTAAATCTAGCCACCCTCTATTATTTATGTACAGCCAAAGAACAGCTTTACTGAGACAAGGCGTCCCCAAGGACTTGCCAAGTTAGCAAACCCAGCCCACTGCCTATCTCCTCCCCCACGACCAGAGCCAGGACATGGTGACTGCCTCCCTCGTAAACAACACATGACCAATCTCCCCGGGTGGACCCTCCTCTCCGTAATAAACAGGATTCCAGCAGCATTTGGACACAACACAACCCAGAATTTTCTTCTTCATTTGGAGCTGCCTCTGACAGCCTGCTAGTGAGGAGCCTCGTACTGCTGCCTCTGGCCAGCTCTCTGAAAGGACCAGCTACATGTTGACCCAGTGTACTAGCCTTCCAGGAAGCACCCAGAGACCCAGAGGTGGACTCTTTCAAGAACAGAAAAGGGGGACCAGAGTGAGAGCACAGCGGGTAGGGAATTTGCCTTGCAGGCAAGTTAATAAGGGTTCAATCCCCAGCATCTTGTATGGTCCCCTGAGCATGCCAGGAGTGATTCCAGAGTGCAGAGCCAGAAGTAACCCCATTCCCACCAAAGAACAGAAATGGACGTTTAGGAATCAACTGAAGTTGAATGTAAATACACAATATAGGGCATTGTTACACTTTTCCTACTACTGAAATTTTCCATGAGAAAAAAATGAAGCCAAAGCAACAATATGGAAAGGCGCTTGCCTGTGTCCAATCCCCGACACCCCATATAGCCAGTCCCCTGAGCCCACCATGAGTGTTCCTGAGCTCAGAGCCATGAGTAAGCCCCGAGCACGATTCTGATGCAGAAACATTTGGGGGAAAAAGGGAAGAAAATAAAGAACATTCCCATAACAGCCCACACCAATCCCTTACAGAGGGGAGAGCATTTTTTAGCAACAGCTGGAGGCAACATGGTTCTGACTGGGCCTAGGATATGCTGCCCAGCTAGGGGTCACATCTGGGAAGGATATAAAGAGTGCTCGATCTTGCCCACACTTTTGATGACTTTATTGAGTCGATTCTGCATGTCCAACAGGAGGTTGTACCAGCTCTCTGACAGTGAGGTCACCAAGCCTGCAGTAGCAGAGAATAGGGAGCTGCATTCATGGGCATTCTGCCCACCACAGCCTGGGCAGCAGGACACGGAAGGCCCAGGGCCTGCCACAGGGAAATGGCAGGGTCATCTCCCAGTGCCCTCCACTGCCCTCAGAATGGAGATCCCTGGGAGGCCTACTCAGGAGCGGCCCTCCGGCCTTACCGATCATGCCATTGACCGTGCCGAAGAGCACCGAGCCTTGGGTGGGAGTGGACGTCTCGCCCAGGTTCTGCATGACCAGGGAACCGTGGCAGAAGACATTGACAAACTCGCCCAGGTGGAAGAGGCCAACTTCCTGCAGGTGCTGCCGCTCCTCATCGGTGGTGGCGGCGCTGCAAGGCAGTGAGAGGTCACCCCCTGGAACACTATGTGCTGCTTGGCCCCTGCAAGTCCAATAGGCTACTTCTGCTGCCACGGAGCCACTCACTTCCAAGTGGCTGATTTTGTGGTCTTGGATTCTCATGAAAAGCACCGGGGTCCCAGAGGAAACCCAAGGACCTCATCCACCTCAACCATCCAGGGGCCCCGGCCTCACGCGTCCCCCGTCCCAGGCCACTCACCTGTCTTTCTGACACACAAACAAGTTAAACGCGTTTTCAGCCCCCAGGAAATTGTCATCATCCAAGATTTCCACCGCGCTCATCCAATTGGGGTTGAAGTCTCGAGCAATCTTCAGACAGACAAGGGGCAACAAGAAAGGCCAATCAGCAGTGTGGGAGAGTCAGTCACAGCACTTGTCTTTTTCTAACTTGAAACCCAAGTTTTTTTTGTTTTTTTGTTTTTTTTTTTTTGTGGTTTTTGGGTCACACCCTGGCAGTGCTCAGGGGTTATTTCTGGCTCCAGGCTCAGAAATTGCTCCTGGCAGGCACAGGGGACCATATGGGGCGCCGGGATTCGAACCGATGACCTCCTGCATGAAAGGCAAACGCCTTACCTCCATGCTATCTCTCCGGCCCCTCGAAACCCAAGTTTATTAAACCCAGTTTAATGAATATCGCTCAACAGGCTCCACCCAGTGTCCGGCCAACACAAGCCATTGGGGTGCCGTCACCCACAGCAGCACCTGCCCCACGCTCCTTTCAGGAGTCTCTCCATACAGGTCACTATGGCGGTCCCTCTGAGAGGACAATCCCTCACCAGGGTGACACTGGCCGCTCACCTCTTCGAAGTTGCCCTCCATGGGCTTGTAGGCGAGCAGCAGCACGGAGCGCATCAGGTCGCCCACCAGGATGAAGTCGCCCTTGGTCTTCAGGTAGAGGGCCATGATGTTATTGTAGTGATTGCACTCGGTGCGAAGCTCCTTCTCCGTGGTCCACTCGTAAAGCCGCACCTGCGAGGGGCAGTGCAGCTCTTGGGTGCTTTTCCCACCCTCCATTTTCCCTAGGGCAATGTGGGGGGGGTGGGACTTGGGGGAAGACGTCCTGGCAGACCCTGCAGATATCTGGCAGTCTCTGCACAGACAGACAGACAGACAGACACTCCCAGACAGCAGGCAGTCTGCTGATTTCTCTCTGGAGCGTGGAAAGAACCCCAGCACCCACAAGTTCAAATCCCAAGAGTCGCCCATTAGTATGACACTGTCTTGCACCCTTCATGGGCTAGGTAGGAATGCCTAGAAAATGCTGTCTGGGCCTCAACACCTCCCACACTCAAAGCCACCCAAGACACCAGCAGGAATGCTAAAAAAAAAGAAAAAGGCCACGGTCAGGATCATCACCAACATAGGACTCCCAAGTACTCTAGATTTTGATTGCCGAATACTGTAGCCAAAACGGACAGACAAGTTAGGTGACTTCATCTAGACTTTCAGATTAAAAAAATAATAAGGGACTGGAACAATCAGTACTTGTCTTGCACACAGCCGAGCCCTATTTGATCCTCCAGCAACCCAGATAGTCCCCTAAGCACTGCCAGAAGGAATTCCTGAGCACAGAACCTCTGAGCATCATCACTGGGTATGGAACCAAAAAGAAAACCAAAAATATAATGAATAAATAATTAAAAAAATAATTTTAGGGGCTGGAGAGAGAGCATGGAGTTAAGGTGTTTGCCTTGCAGGCAGAAGGTCAGTGGTTCGAATTCCGGCATCCCACATGGTCCCCTGAGCCTGCCAGGAGCAATTTCTGAGCATAAAGCCAGGAGTAACTTCAGGGTGCTGCCGGGTGTGACCCAAAAACCAAAATAATAATAATAATAATAATAATAATAATAATAATAATAATAATAATAATAATAGGGGCTGGAGAGATAGCATGGAAGTAAGGCGTTTGCCTTTCATGCAGAAGGTCATCGGTTTGAATCCCGGCATCCCATATGGTCCCCCGTGCCTGCCAGGAACAATTTCTGAGCATGAAGCCAGGAGTAACCCCTGAGTACTGCCGGGTGTGACCCAAAAAAAACCACAAAAAAAAAAATAATAATAATAATAATAATAAATTTAAATCTTACTTTGATTTTCTTCAGTACCTGGGAAACTCCTAGTTCTGGGGCTGCTCCCAGCAGTGCTCAGGAATTCCACTGAGCCTATATATATATATATATATATATACACACACACACACACACACACACATACAGGGGAAGTGCTGGTAGCACTGCAATGTTATTTTTGACGGAATATGAATAAACAAATGCACAGAGCTCAGATCTTTTGATCTTTTTAAATGTGTGTGTGTGTGTGTGTGTGTTTTTTTGGTCTTCTTGTTACCTTTCATAGATTACCAAGCACTATGGAACTTTAAGAAGTTCATCAGAGGGGCTGGAGAGATAGCACAGTGGCGTTTGCCTTGCAAGCAGCTGTCCCAGGACCAAAGGTGGTTGGTTCAAATCCCGGCATCCCATATGATCCCCCGTGCCTGTCAGGAGCTATTCCTGAGCAGATAGCCAGGAGTAACCCCTGAGCACCGCCGGGTGTGGCCCAAAAACCAAAACCCCCACCCCCCAAAAAAAGGAAGTTCATCAGAAAAATAAAAAATAAAAATAAGGGCCGGAGGGATAGCATGGAGGTAGGGCATTTGCCTTGCATGCAGAAGGACAGTGGTTTGAATCCTGGCATCCCATATAGTCCCCCGAGCCTGCTGGGGATGAATCCTGAACATAGAGCCAGGAGTAACCCCTGAGCACTGCCAGGTGTGACCCACCCCCCCCCCAATAAAATTAAATAAAATGAGGTCAGAACAATAGCTCAGTGGTAGGCCATTTGCCTTGCACGCAGCTGCCCAGGACAAACCTGAGTTCAATCCCTGGTGTCCCATATAGCCCTCCAAGCCAGGAGTGATTTCTGAGTGCATAGCCAGGAGTAAGTCCTGAGTGTCATCGATGTGACCCAAAAACAAACAAACAAAAAAACAAAAAAAAAGTTCATCAGGACACAGCACTGCCCAGATTCATTTGACCATGAAAATTAATTTAAAAAAAAAAAAAAAGAAAGAAGGATTGGGGCCGGGAAGGTGGCGCTAGAGGTAAGGTGTCTGCCTTGCAAGCGCTAGCATAGGACGGACCGCGGTTCGATCCCCCGGTGTCCCATATGGTTCCCCCAAGCCAGGGGGGATTTCTGAGTGCATAGCCAGGAGTAACCCCTGAGCGTCAAACGGGTGTGGCCCAAAAACCAAAAAAAAAAAAAAAAAGTTAAAAAAAAAGAAAGAAAATTTCCCTGGGGCTAAAGGGAGAATACAGAAGGTAAGTCTTGCTTTGTACATAGTCGACCAAGATCCAACCTCAGCACACCAGAGTACCCTGAGCCCTGCTAAGGTTGATTCTTGAGCACAAAGCCAGGAATAAGCCCTGAGCGCTTGACATCCTCAACTGCCGCCCACCCCCACCCAAAAAAAGTGCCATCAGATGTGATCCTGGAGGCCTCAGCTCACCAAGCCCAACCACTGACCTGTCATCGAAGCAGTCTGCCTCCCCCAGACTCCCTGAGCACCACGTGGTGTCTCAAATTTTGTGGGTTTTTGCTTTTTATTTCTGAGCCACACCAGGCAAGGTTCAGGATTTACTACAGGCAGTGCTTGCAGACAATATATATGGGAGGCACCTGGGGATCAAACCATGGCCAGCTGCATGCAACGCAAGCACCCTACCCACTATCCTATCGCTGATTCCCTCTTTCTGTAAATAAGAAAAGGTGCTATGGCAGGAGAAGATGGAACACTTCACAAGACTAGAATTGCAGGAATGTGCCCCTGGTGATGTGGCTCACTGGTCTTGAGGAATACAAATGGCTCCCACCAGGACACACCCTGCGGGGGCTGCACGTCTCCTTTCTCATGCCCCCAGCACCTCAGTTGAGGTCCTGCCTCACAAACACAAGCACGTGGTCATGAGTTCCAATTCCCAGCGCTTCATATGCACTGAGCACAACCCTGGATGCTCTGCCTCTGGAGTCCGGAGGCTGCATCGCTGTGACCCCTGGAGCCATGAGCTCTGTCCAGGCCTGCTACAGCCCGGTGTGGGAACGTCACAGAAAAGGTGCTCTCCATAGTGAGCACTGTAACGGGAGGGATGTGTTTGCATGCACCACAAGCTTAACGGTGGCCTCCACTAAGTGTGACCCTGACAGCAACAGGGTGAGGGGGAACAGCACAGGAGCACAGCAACACACACAGCTCAGGAACACCACAGAGGTAGATTCTGTCTGCAACGGGGAGAGACCTGCGGCCTGTGTCCAGGAGTGGGAGGGGCCTCACCGTGCTATTGATGCTGGCTAAGAGCTTCCCGTTAAACTCCACCATGGAGTACACGGCCCCCTTCACTTCCTTCTCGGCCACAGTCTGCAGTTTTCCTGGGAGGGAGGGGGAAAGAGAACTCTTGAGTTTCCCTACAAGGCCACACTTGAACTTATCGACAGAGTTCTGACTTCCCGTTAAAACTACTGGTCTGAAAATACACGACGGAGGGAAGCGCCACGGGTCTCTGAGCCCCACTCCCAGGCACAGCGGTGCGGACAGTGTCCAAGGCCCGCTGCCACCCTGAAGGCCATAGCAGCCTCGAGAGAGAAACCTGATCCCTCCTGGCCTCGCACCAGAGTTCTGGACTGACTTCGAGTCTTTATTTAGAACTATCGGGCGATAGGGGAGATGAGGGGGGAAAAAGGCAGAAAAATGAACACAAAATGCTGAAATTGGAAAAAGGATCTGAATCGCCAAGCAGCCAGAAACCAGTCTAGGAGTCCAACGACAAGGTGCCCTCAACCCTCAGCCCAAGTAAAAGAAATGAAAATGCCGCATTATACTGCGTCTCCGCTCACCCTCCCTAAAGTGCAGACTAGGTCCGGTAGGTTATTAACCCTCGCTGTCCTGGACAGGGCTTACTTTCCCTCAAGCCAAATCTCTCTCAAGTCACAGCCACTCACCATCTGAGTACTGAAAGACCACAATTCGGCCCTGCTTGGGCTCTGCTTCCTCGGGGTACACCATGGCTGTGCCCACAATGAAGTAGGTGTTGGGGTCTTTGCCCAGCTTGCAGGACACCAGGCTGAGGGCATACTCGTTCTGCAGAAACTGGTGGGCGTGCAGCACTAGGAGGAGAAGAGCAGAGAGGTGAGTGGCTGCTGTCCCCAGCACACGTCGCACTTGAATTTGAGGCCTATCACCCGGCTCAGAGGAGATTCCACGGGCACCAACAGGTCCCGGCTCAAAGTGCGTCCGTCAATGGCTTAGGGCAACCTGAGGTGGTACCACCATCTCCGATCACGGCCAGCTCAGGAGTTCCACCCTTGCAGCTCTGCCCAGACAGTCGGTCACTCTGTCCTCCCATGCAACAGTGTGCAGAGGCTCGTCCGGAGCACCCGGGGAGCTGAGAGGGCAGGCACACTACCTTCAAAGGTGTGCTGGTCGATGATGAGCAGGTTGTGCACCTCCACCTCTTCCCCAAAGGACGTCTCGTGAGGGGCTGTGCTGCTGGAGAAGAGCTTGCTGGAGCTGACGCTGCTAGACAGGGCCTGGGACAGAGCGAGCAGAGCAGAAAGACAGGTCAGGTGTGGGAGCGGGGGGGAGTCAGAACCAAGCACACTCCAAGGGTGTATAGCCCAGGAAGAGGGCAGCCATGCCCACCAGAGGACAGAGCCACTGAACAAAGGGCTCCAAATCCCCTGTGGCACCAATAGCCATGGATGTAAAGGGTCAAAGATGGGCAAGCTCCAAGACCGAGACAGCTCAGCAAGGTAGGTAAGGAGTGCACCTTTGATCAGGAGTAGGGATGGCAATGCAGAGGGTACAGGGATACCAGAGCAGGTGAGGGGCACCTGCCTTGCATGTGCTTAATCTTTTTGTTTGTTTGTTTGTTTGTTTTGTTTTTGGGTCACACCCAGCAGTGCTCAGGGGTTACTCCTGGGTCCACGCTCAGAAATCGCTCCTGGCAAGCTTGGAGGACCATATGGGATGCTGGGATTTGAACCAATGACCTTCTGCATGAAAGGCAAACGCCTTACCTCCATGCTATCTCTCTGGCCCCGCATGTGCTTAATCTAGGGTTGATCCCCAGCATGACAATATAATCCACCCCCAAGCACCGTCAGGAGTTATTCTTTTTTATTTTTTTGGTTTTGGGGCCACAACTGGTAGTACTCAGAAGTTACTCCTGGCAGGCACGGGACCATATGGGATGCCAGGATCCGAGTCACCATCCATCCTGGATCGGCTGCTTGCAAGGCAAACACCCTACCACTGTGTTATCTCTCCAGCCCCAGGAGTTATCCTTGAATGCTGAGGTAGAGGTGACCTCTGATCATCACCCGATATAACCCCAAAACTTAAAAAAATAAAATGAAAGACAAAATAAAAGGCAAGACACTCTGGAGGCAGGGAGACAGCTTGGAAGGCGGCAGCATATGCTTGCACACGTCAACTCTAGGTCTGAGCCCGGCAGTGCATGCACTGCCCAGGTGACCCAAAAGCAAAGAGGGTCAAGATCTGCTCTCAGGAGCCCAATTCCAAATGGCCGAGAACCGGGAAGGCTGAGGATCTGAGGAATCTAAACGCTCGGTTGGTCCCTCTACTGAGTCTACTGTCAACTGCTTTTTTGATCACCCTTCTTCGTAACTACCTTTGGCAGGTGATGAAATGGCATTTTAGACTTAAAGGTCACACGGCTACAATAAACCAGACACCCCCCCCCCCCACACACACACACCAACATAAAGTTCCCAAACTGATGACAAGAGGACAGTAACAGTTCATCCAGGAGATCACTGTGCGGCGTGGAGCAGAGCCACAGCCCACACTTCCCAGGCTCCTCTCACCTCACCGTCCAGGGCTCTGCCCTGATGTATTAAGCAAGACCACCCCACAGCCAGCTCAGCTCCGTCCCTTCCTCGTCAGGGCAGCATGGAAGAGCCATGCTGGCTTCATCGGGTCAATCCTGTCAACAGAAAGGCGACCCCCGGGCCCGAAGAGATAGCACAGCAGCGTTTGCCTTGCAAGCAGCCGATCCAGGACCAAAGGTGGCTGGTTCGAATCCCGGTGTCCCATATGGTCCCCGTGCCTGCCAGGAGCTATTTCTGAGCAGACAGCCAGGAGTGACCCCTGAGCATTGCCGGGTGTGGCCCAAAAAAAAAAAAAAAGAAAGGCGACCCCACTCTCAGGGCTCCTGCTGACCCCCCTCACCTGGGTGCTGGCACTGGGCCTCAGAGCAGTCGTGCCCCCACTCGTGTCCTGAACCTCAATGCGGCTGGAAAGGACCCCGAAACACTGGGACACTTCCTGGTAGCAGATTTTCCTAGGGAACCAGCAGAGAACAGTGACTCTCAGAGATACCAGCAGCAGGGGCTCGGCCCAACTCCCCGACCACACAGTCCCAGCTCTCCTACCCTGCCCTGCCCCTGCCCGCACCTGGGAGACTCATAGAGGGGGACAGTGCGAATGTGCAGCTTCTGGATCTCATCGATGGTGCCAATGGTGAGGGTGCTGTTATTGGCCAGGGCCAAGCTGGAAGGAAGAGGATGAGTTTAGATGGAGGAGGCGCAGGAAGGAGAGTGAGGCAACCTCAAAGAGACAGAGGATGGAGCTGTCCTGCAGCACACCCCAGGGCAGTGCTTCACCCGAGCCCTACTATAACAGCACCAGCTGAGACAAAACATGCCCAAGCCTAGTCCTTCTTCAGACTTCAAGGGTCTACGTGGGCAGAGAAGGATACATCTAGCAGCTCTCACTGAATATATGTGTTAGCATCTGGAAGTGGTTCCGGGGGGAGGAAAGGCATGTGGATGAGGATATCACGACATACCCAGAAGTGCTCAGGGGCTATTCCTGGCTCTGTGCTCAAGGATCACGGCTAGAGGTCTAACTTCAGGGGGCCATATGAAGTGCTGAGGGTCACACGAGGGTCGACTACATGCAAGGCCAATTCCTTAACCCCTCTATGATCTTTCCAGGCCACCAGACCAGTGAGTCTTTCCAAACTATAGTGCACCTTACAAACTAAGAAACTAAGAACGGAAAGTCCTCAGAAACTCCACCAGAAATCAGACCGTGTGTGTATGTATGTGGTTCAGAAATTACTCCTGGCAGGTTTGGGGAACCATGAGATGCCAGGAACCAAACCCAGGTTGGCCGTGTACAAGGCAAATGCCCTACCCACTGTGCCGTGCTCCAACCCCAAAACCAACCACTTTTGAAAAAGCTTTCAGGCGTGTTTCCAATGGGTGATCAGGGAAGCTCTAAGTAACACTTTCGGTTCAAACAGCTAATGGGAAGAGCTAATGGGAAAGAGCGAAGAAAATTGGGAGGCTGAGGGAGGAAATGTCACAAGACCTTCAAGTGTGCTCCCGCCAAAGAGAGGCTCACCTGTCGGGATAGCCATCCGAGTTGAGGGGACACATGTAGTTGACTTCCTTGAGGTTGACATTGGAGAAGACCAATTTGTGGTTGCTGCTGTAGATGACAGTGGGGCGGTCAGAGCAAGCAAAGACGTTGGTGGTAGAAAGAGAACGGAAAGTCCTTAGAACTGTGGGCTGCGTGCCTAGAGTCACCTTCTTACGGTCGCTCAACAGGCCTACAGAAGGAACGGCATGGAAGGGAAGAAGAAAAGAAGAGATGACAAACAGCTAGATGGAAAGCTCAAAGACAGTGCCCTAGCACATGGTGTGCCAAGTTGTGACATTCTGCTCCTCCGCCTCCTTCAGACAGTTCCTCACCCCAACTGCCGGCCTCACCTGTCTCAATATTGAGTCCAAAGTAGAAAAGGGCCCCATCTCCCAAGGCACAGAGGAGGTAGTGGCTACTCTCGAAGGTGGTCATCAGGATGGAGCGGGGAATGATCTCTGTGGGGAAGAGACGGCGTCAAGTCTTTTCTGCAGGGGCCCGACTCTGAGGGCAGCCCAGGGCCTTCCAAGGTACCCACCTCCACCGAGCATCTCTTTGTGCAGGAGTTCAAAAGAGGGCAGCTTCAGGATCCGGGCCGAGATGTCGGTCCAGAGGCCAATCGCACACAGAGGAGACATCCCGTTGCTCTCTCCTAAAGGGGTGATGTCCAAGCAGGCCACTTCGTGCTCCATCTCTGTGTGGCTGAACAGGGGGAGATGGTAGGAGAAGAGACTAGAATATGGAAGCAGCCCTGGTAGCCAGGGAGAAGCCCGAGCAGAAGGCTGGGCACACACCTGATCTGTCGGAGCTCCCGGGGGTGGATCTGCAGGTAGTAGAGCGCCCTGCCCACGGCCACCACTACCTGGCTGCTGTTGCATGAGGCGACGCTGATGTTCTTGCCCTGGGGCTCTTTCCATTCACTCACGAGGGCTTTGGGCTCCTGAGAAACCAACCTCACAGATGCTGAAGTGATCTAGAGGCATACAAGACAAAACCAAAACAAAATATCTAGCACCTGCAAGGATGACTTAAGAAACGAACCTCACCAATGCTGAAATGATCTAGAGGCATACAAGACAAAACCAAAACAAAATATCTAGCACCTGCAAAGCTGACCTCGTAGAGCCTGAGAAATAACTCCTTCCTTTTGTGACAAGAGATATTTCCTGCCACTGGTGTCGCTTTTAGATGAAGCCCTGAAGACTAGCCTAAAGCAGTTTCCACTTTCTGTACAGTGGGACAAAAAGACCTGTTCAGTTCTGATTAAGATGGAGGTAACACAAACACTGACAGTATAGCTAAGCCTTATAATGAATGAAGCACAATAAAAGAAGCCCTGATTATTAGCAGTTTTCCTCAATCCAAAGAGAGACTGGAATGGGCTGGAGAGTTCAATGAGTTGAGCACATATTTTGCATATGGGAGGAGCAAGGAGCAAGGTCCCCTGAATGATGCCAGGAGAGCTTCTGGGCACAGAGCCAGAGGTAGCCCCTGAGCACTGGAGTGTCATGCCCCCCCCTCCAACACATACATGCTGTCAACTCAACTTGGATCCCTGGAACCACATGATTCCTCAAGAACCACTAGCAGTGACCCCTGACCATAGATCCAAAGGCAGGCCCTGAGCACTGTCACGTGTGCTCCAAAACAGACCCCCCCAAATGGATAATAAACAAAACACTATTGCAAGCAAAGTCATCTGCCTGAAACCGGGGCAGGGAAACTTGCACACAAGGCAAAGAGACCACAGAAGCCAGGTCTCAGCTCACAAGGACCCAACAGTTACCAGGTCTGCAACAGAGCGGTTTAAAATAAGGTGAGATGCTGGACAGTAAGAACAAGGATATGAGACAGGTCCCGGTTCTATTACTGGAACCAAATACATAGACACGGTCCCTGAGCTGAGCAATGCTGAGCACTGCTGCGTGTGAACCAAAAAAGGTAGATTAGATAAAGTGATAAGCCATAGCGGGCCAGAGAGCACTCTGGAGTCTGGGGATAGCTTTGCCTGTGAAGCTTCAGTCCAGCATACACTGTAGGCCCACTTGGTAACACATGGTGGCCTCCAGTATTGAACCAACTGATCTAGTAGATTAAGTGTCACCAGAAGTGGCTTCCCTAAGCACAGCTTGAGAAGCCCAAAATAAAATAAGTAAATAAGGATCAAAACCAAAGAGTTCTGCCTATAATATAAACAATAAGAGTATTGCTAACAACCAAATACTGATGGGTAACATTAGGAGAATTTATTTTTTCTTTCTTTATGCTTTTTGACACTTTACAAAAAAAAAAAAAAAAGAGGAAAAGAGGGCCGGTGAGGTGACGCTAGAGGTAAGGTGTCTGTCTGTCTTGCAAGCGCTAGCCAAGGAAGGACCACGGTTCGATCCCCCAGCGTCCCATATGGTCCCCCCAAGCCAGGGGCAATTTCTGAAAGCTTAGCCAGGAGTAACCCCTGAGCATCAAATGGGTGTGGCCGGAAAAAAAAAACTGGGGGGTGCCATACCCAGCAGGGCTTATTTTGCACTCAGGCATCATTCCTGACAGTGGTCAGGGGACTATATGGGATGCCAGGGATTGAATCCAGGTCAGTAGCATGCAAGGCAAGCTTTCTACACATTGTAGTATTTCTCCAGTCTTTAATTGCTTTCAGTTTTGTTTTGTTATGTTTTGGGATCACACCTGGAGGTCGCTCAGTTACTCCTGGCGCTGTGTTCAGAAATTGCTCCTGGCAGGCACGGAGGACCATATGGGATGCTGGGATTCAAACCATTGTCTGTCCTGGATTGGCTGTGTGCAAAGCAAATGCCCTACTGCTGTGCTACCTCTCTGGCCCCAACTCCTTCCTAATTTTTATAAATAACTATGGACTACTGTTACAAAGGAAAAACTAATATAACTACTTGTTAAAATAGTATTCCAAATCATATCTATAGCTAAACATAGTGATCCAAGGCTATAAAAAAAATAATTATTGGGGCCGAAGAGATAGCACAGTGGCGTTTGCCTTGCAAGCAACTGACCCAGGACCTAAGGTGGTTGGTTCGAATCCCGGCATCCCATATGGTCCCCAGTGCTTGCCAGGAGCTATTTCTGAGCAGATAGCCAGGAATAACCCCTAAGCACGGCCGAGTGTGGCCAAAAAAAAAAAAAAAAGAAAATAATTGGGGCCAGAGAGGTGGCGTTAGAGGTAAGGTCTGCCTTGCGAGCGCTAGCCAAGGAAGGACCTCGGTTCGATCCCCCAGCGACCCATATGGTTCTCCCAAGCCAGGGGCAATTTCTGAGCGCTTAGCCAGGAGTAACACCTGAGCATCAAATGGGTGTGGACCAAAAATACAAAAAATACAATAACAACAACAAGAAGAAAATAATTATTACTATGTACCTACATTTATTGAGAAAAAATAAAGCTATGAGGAAGAAGTGCAAAGTGTCTTTTTCGGGTGGTGGATTATCAAAGTTTAACTTGGTTCTAGCAGAGCTACCTTCCTTTCGGATCACTGCAAAGAGACTGTTTTACAGAATCCATCAGTGCTGCACTGCAAGCCAGGCCCACTCCCAATGCAGACAGGGGCCACCCTCTCTCTGTCATTACCTGGATAAGTTGCTGATGAGCCACGTTACCGCAGAAGAACGTCTGCTGGTCGTCCACAAAGCCCAGCAGCTCTGTTTCTTCCACCTCTTCACCGTTGAGCATGAGCACTCTGGAGCAGAGCCAAAGGACAGGTGAGCTGTCTGGCCTCCCCACCTTCCAACCTCACCCATGCACCCACAGTTGCTACCCGGAGCCAGAGCATCGTACCTTGTCTGGCCCACAAAAGAGAGCACCAGAGTGTCATCGGTCTCCCGGGTAGGATCAGAGCGAAGCGGCCAGAGGCCTGGAACAAGAATCCAGAGTCAGGATGAACACTGGAGGCCAATGCTCACCTCACAGGAAGGAAGATGCCGGTTGATCCAGGGAGGACAGACCTTTGGAGTCAGCTTTGAACTGGAGCACCCACCCTTGGGGCTGTCTCTCCAACCCAACTCCCAAAGAAGGAATCACTGACAGTTCCCTGTTTATCTTTCTTGCGCTTTTTTCTAGCAGTACCACAAACTAAGCAAATAGAAAAAGGGAGAATTAGTGGCCGTAGAATAACAAGTAGGGCATTTGCCTTGCACACAGCTGATCCAGGTTCAATTCCTGGCATCCCAATATGGTCCCTGAGCACCACCAGGATTAATTCCTGAGTTCAGAGTCAAGAGGGACCCCTGAGCATGGCCAGGTGTGGCCCCATATCAAAACAAAACAAAACAAAAACAAGAACAAAATAGAGAGATTATAGTAACGACTCAGCACTATCCTCTTTAGAAGTCTTTTTTGGGGCCCGGAGAGATAGCACAGCGACGTTTGCCTTGCAAGCAGCCGATCCAGGACCAAAGGTGGTTGGTTCGAATCCCGGTGTCCCATATGGTCCCCCGTGCCTGCCAGGAGCTGTTTCTGAGCAGACAGCCAGGAGTAACCCCTGAGTATCGCCAGGTGTGGCCCCCCCCCCCAAAAAAAAAAGAAGTCTTTTTTGAATAGCTCCTCATTTGTTAGGGGGATTGTAGGGGTTTGGGTTCAGGCTATTCCTAGTGCTCAGGAATGACCAATTCCTATTGGTCCTCTAGGGACTATATGTAGTGCTGGGGATGGAACCTAGGTTAGCAGGGTACATAAGTGCCCAGTCCGCTGTACTATATCATCTGCGGCCAACCCCACAAAGAAAAAAATATCTATATATTTTCTTTTTCAGAGTTTAACCTTCAGGCAGGCTGGGCAGGGAGATAGCTCCAATAGCTAATGCACATGCTCTGTGATTTAGCCGGAGGCCCAGATACAACGTGGACACTGACTTGGTGGCCTCAATACCACAAGAGCAATCTTCTGAGCACCAAGCAGGATGACTAGGTGTGTCCCCAAAACAAAGGCAAAACATTTGAGGGAAGTCCACATTGAGAGCTCTGAATGGTTGCTTCCCAGGTCTCACCACCATTCTCACCACCAACCCTTCACCCTACATTCAGTAACCACCCCCCCAGCCCCAGGGCTGGTTTCCTATATATAATGTATAATTGTGTCAGTTCTCTGTGTGAGGGACACTTTAATGGCAGTTGGCTCTAACAGACAATAATAACCTTGTACTCTGGTCATTTTATACACAAGAAGTTTCGTAGGCAGATGCCCAGAATTGCTGGATAGATGCCAGGTGGCCGTTGAGTAGAATTTAGAAAGATGCTGCTTAAGGGCCTGACCTACTTTTTCTCTCACTGACACCCCAATGTGATGAATTCCTTAAATTTAGGACTTTGATCTTCTCGGGAAGGATTATATCAACTGGGCTGCATAGAGTGGACAGCAGTTAATGCACTTGCCTTGCACATGGTAACCTGGGTTCAATCTCCAGCACTGCAGAAGGTCCCTCAGGCCTAATCAGGAGTGACCACTAAGCACAGAGCTAAGATTAAGCCATAAGCACTGAGTGTGGCCCAAAAACAGCAATAAAAAAGGAAATCAGGAGCCAAAGAGATAGCATGGAGGCAGGGCATTTGCCTTGCATTCAGAAGGATGGTGGTTCGAATCCTGGCATCCCATATGGTCCCCTGAACCTGCCAGGAGCTAAAGCCAAAAGTTATCTGAGCGCTGCCGGGTGTGACCCAAAATCAAACAAACAAACCAACAGAAAAAGGAAATAAAAGAGCCCGGAGAGATAGCACAAGCACTTTTGCCTTGCAATCAGCTGATCCAGAACCAAAGATGATTGGTTTGAATCCTGGTGTCCCATGTGGTCCCCCGTGCCTGCCAGGAGCTGTTTCTGAGCAGACAGCCAGGAGTAACCCCTGAGTATCGCCAGGTGTGGCCCAAAAACCAAAAAGGAAATAAAATACCAACAAATTTTGCCACGAAAAGCAATCAGTTTTGAATACACTTTTTTAAGGAATGGAACCATTTTTCAGTTGTGATTTGATTTTCATTTCTCTAATCAGAAGCAGGTCTGTGATCTACCTATTTATTGCCAATTTGAGGATATGAAATTTGAAACTTCTTTCTAAAACTTTCTTTAGGTATCAAGGATTGCTGGGGTGGCCAGTTATCCCTGGGAAGTAGCACCGAACCGCTGGGTTCTCGTGTTGAATATTCTGCCTGGTTAGCTGAGACCTGGTTGTAGGGAATACAAACAGTGAGCTCCCCTGAACATTTTATAAAGATCAGGCTTTGGTCTGGTTCTGCTGTGTGTTCTGGACAACACCAGGGTGTGCTTAGGGGCTTGTTAGTGTTCAGGGGTTACAGGGATTCACTTGATGCCAAGAATGAACCCCCCCACAGCCCCCCCAAAATATCCTCAAGGCCTCCCTCACCCAAGCCAGGCAAATGTTTTCCCACTGAGCCTCATTCCCAGCTAAGACATTTTAATCTTTAAAATAAACTTAGAGAGGGGGAAATTTTTTTTTTAAACAAACAAAATAAAGCCAATAAAATGAGCAAGAGAGGCCAGGGAGATAGCTCAGAAGGAGGGAAGAGGCTGGGGCCAGAGCAACAGGCACAGCTGGTAGGATGCCTGCGTGGCACAGGGCTGTCCTAGCCTGGGTCGGATCTCTAGTACCACAGATGGTCCCTCAAGACCAGCCAGGAGTAACTCCTGAGCACTACAGGGTATGGCCCAAGAGACAAAAAAAAAGGCAGAAAAAAAATCTTTTCAGGCCAGGGGCCCAAGTTCAATTCCTCCAGATTGTGCTCGCTTCGGCAGCACATATACTAAAATTGGAACGATACAGAGAAGATTAGCATGGTCCCTGCGCAAGGATGATTCCCCCAGATCACACTGTCTCCAAGCAATCCAAGGAGACTCCCTCAAAGCACAGAATCAGGAGTAGCTCTGAGCACTGCTGGAAGTATGACACTAAAGCCAGAAACAAGAAAAGGTCAACTACATTATTTGTTTTGTTTTTGGGTCACACCTAGCGGCACTCTGATTACTCCCAGCTCGGCGCTCAGAATCATTCCTGGCAAGTTCGGGAGACCGTATGGAATGCCGGGATTCGAACTGGGTCTGTCCTGTGCTGGCCATAAGCAAGGCAAAGGCCTTACTGCTGTGCTATTACTCTGGCCCCAACTACATTTTTTTTTTTTTTAATAAAATTTGCCCTTTTTTCCTGCTAGCCTAAAGTTAAGCTTTGTTGGGCCAGAGCAATAGCACAATAGTAGTAAGGTGTTTGCCTTACACATGGCCAACACAGGATGAACCCCAGGTTGAATCCCATAGTCCCCGAACTGCCAGGAGTGACTTATGAGTGTAGAGCCAGGAATAACCCAAGTGCTGCCCCCCAAAAAAACAATAAATAAATAAAAAGTTAAATTTTGTTTTGTCATAGCTTCTGGCTTCTACTTTGAATCAAAATTTAGAAGACTTTTTCCATCTCAAAATTAAAGTTACAGGGGCCAGAGAAATAGCATGGAGGTAGAAGGACGATGGTTCGAATACCGGCATCCCATATGGTCCCCCGAGCCTGCCACGAGCAATTTTTGAGCAGAGAGCCAGGAGTAACCCCTGAGCGCTGCCAGGTGTGACCCAATAAACAAAAAAGAAAGTCAAAGTTACAGGCATTAAACAAAATATTGGCCAACCCCAACTTTTTCCTCTCAGTTTCTGTTTGGCTCCCTAGTGTTCACTGTCTGATCAATGTGCAGAGTGAATCCAAACTGATCTTGCCCCAAATGACTGCCAGATACTCCAACGAGCATCATCTTTCTTGGAGATGACACGCTGAATTCCCATGTGCAACTGTGTCTATTTCTGGACTTCTGAGTCTGCCTGCAGGACTCTGCCTCTTCATACATGGGAAGCTCTCTTCGGATCAGGAAGGCATGACAGTATGCGTATAGAATGTAATGGGCTTCTTTCATCCTGCTGCTCTTTGGAAAGTGTCTCTATTCTTGCTTCCTCCTTTAGCCATTTGGATTTTGACTAACTAGGTCCAGGAAAACAAGTGTTTGGTTTCTTGTTTTGTTTTTGTTTTTTTTTTTGGGTCATACTCATTAGTGCTTATGGCTTACTCCTGGCCAATTCAGGAAACCATATGGTGCCTGGGATTAAACCAAGGTCAGATACATACAAGGCAAATGACCTACCCACTGTTCTATCACTCTGGCCCCTCGACTGGTATCTCTATTAAGCTACTTTAAATATAAAGTATGTCGGGGCCGGAGAGATAGCATGGAGGTAAGGCGTTTGCCTTTCATGCAGGAGGTCATCGGTTCGAATCCCGGCGCCCCATATGGTCCCCTGTGCCTGCCAGGAGCAATTTCTGAGCCTGGAGCCAGGAATAACCCCTGAGCACTGCCAGGTGTGACCCAAAAAAACCAAAAATAAATAAATAAATAAATAAATAAATAAATAAATATAAAGTATGTCAAAGAAGGGCCAGAGTGATAGCGCAGTGGTAGGGCATTTGCCTTGTGCGCGACTGATCCAGGACATATCTGGATTGGATCCCCAGTGTCCCATATGGTCCTCCAAAGCCAGGGGTGCTTTCTAAGTGCATAGCCAGGAGTAACCCCTGAGCATCATTGGGTATGGCCCCAAAACAACAACAACAAAAAATAAATAAATAAAGTATGTGAAAGAGAGTTTATGTTAACTTAAAAGACTGCCATGCCTTGTTCATTGTATGATCAATCTTTTTTTTTTTTTTTTTTTTTTTGGTTTTTGGGCCACACCCGGTGACGCTCAGGGGTTACTCCTGGCTATGCGCTCAGAAGTCGCTCCTGGCTTGGGGGACCATATGGGACGCCGGGGGATCGAACCGCGGTCCGTCTCCTAGGCTAGCGCAGGTAAGGCAGGCACCTTACCTCCAGCGCCACCGCCCGGCCCTGTATGATCAATCTTTTAAAAATATTATAAAGTGCTCCTTCTATAGCTTTTGCACATTTTCTTTCCTTTTTTTGGTTTTGGGACACATCCAATGGTGCTCAGGATTACACAAGGCAGTGCTCAGGGTACCATATGGGAATCTGGGGATCAAACCCAGCTTCCCCATTGTCAAGGTAAGCACCATATCTGCTGTACTATCATTCTGGTCCCTTATTCTCGTTTTTTACATATTCTGAATTACTTTCAGATATAGCTCCTACATGACCCTGAGGATAAAAGAGTTGAATCCATTTACAGTTAATAACAAAAAGTAACTGGTCCACCAAGTACGGACACTTAGATATTTGATCTTGGTTTGATCTTGGTTTATATTAGACTATGTTGACTATTTACAGAATGTAAAGGAATTTCCCTCTATATAGCAATTCTTTTTCTGGAATTTTCAAGGGAGTGCCCAGAATCTCACACATGGGAGGGTAATGTTTTATATTTATTTGTTTGTTTATTTATTTATTTTGGTTTTGGGGCCACACCCGGCGGTGCTCAGGGGTTACTCCTGGCTATCTGCTCAGGAATAGCTCCTGGCATGCACAGGGGACCATATGGGAAACTGGGATTTGAACCAACCACGTTTGGTCCTGGGATGGCTGCTTGCAAGACAAACGCCACTGTGCTATCTCTCCGACTCCTTGTTTTATATTTACAGTTGAGCTACATCTTCAGCCAAATACTTTATTCTAGAAGTACTTTATTCTTATACTTCTATCTTAATATCCTCAGTCCCCTTTCATTAAAGAAACGGCATTAAACTTATTATCTTTCCATCTCGTTCCTCTATCTCACTATTCAATTTTTTTTTTTTTTGGGGTTTTTGGGCCACACCCGGTAACGCTCAGAAGTCGCTCCTGGCTTGGGGGACCATATGGGACACCGGGGGATCGAACCTCGGTCCGTCCAAGGCTAGCGCAGGGAAGGCAGGCACCTTACCTTTAGCGCCACCGCCCGGCCCCACACTATTCAATTTTTTGATCAATATTTTTTTTTTCAACCTAATTCTACTTTAAAATATTTAAGTCTCTGACATTAAGACTTTGGGGGAAGGTGGCCAGACCCAGCAGCAATCAGGGCTTATTCCCAGCCGTGTTCAGAAAATCACACATGAGATGATCTGTGATACCAAAAAAAGTACAAATCAGGGCCAGCCATGTTAGACAAGAGTTCCAACCCCTGTAATTATCTCTCTGGCCCCAACCACTTAAAGCGACTTTTTGAAAAACTTCATTTGATCCACTTTCCTCTTTCACAAGCCCAAACACAGGTCAAGTTTACTCAAGTAAGACCCGAGTCTTATGTCAACCCAAAGGCTACCTTTGATGCCTGGTAAGTCAATGCTGGCATGCTCGTGAATTCCAATTCCATTCCGGATGATCCGCAAGGAACCTTCCTTGAAAGCCCCCGAGCAAGTGACCAGCTGCAAGGAGAGAAAAGGTTTCTATAGAACCTCCCCCAGAGATTAAGGGGGAGTGGGGGTGTCATCCTGCTGTCCAGAGAGTTCAGGAAGCTCTACGAAATCTAAGGACTCACTGTGGAGCTAAGATTGAGGACACACACTCAGTAAATACCCCTGTCCCAAATCTCTCAAACTGACTGAGCACACAGGCTGTACTAGTCCAAGAGCCCAAAAAGCTCCCGGCACCAATGCCTCCATCCCTGGAACCTAACTGACTAGAAGGGGCATAAGGAGTTGCTGTGATGTGCCTGTCATTTATTAGCTTACTTGACCTTGGACCACCTTTCTCTGTCCGAAGATCCTGACTTCTAACAGCGACTGGGTACTATAGATAACATGCTGAAGGCGTCTGGTAGGCCCTGATAGGGGCCCAGTAAACAGGAGATACTCTGCATCACTGGGATTCGTGAGGAGGCTCCTCAGTATCATCTCCAGCGCACAGGCCTGTCCGGACAACAAAGCCAAGGAGGACACAGCTGGAGAGGGCGCACCAAGCACCCATTTCCAGGATGAATGTCTTACCTGTCCCTGCCCCTGCCTCTCCAGATCCACCACGCACATGTCCACAATGGGCCCTAAATTGGTAAAGGTTTCCATGGCCACTACGTAGGAGCCTTGTTCATTGCTGTCTACATTAAGCTGAGAGAAAAAGAAAAAAAAAAAAAGGTTATCCCCGGAGTATTACTTGCACAAACCCACCTTCAAAGAACAGCTGTTGGGGCCAGAGAGATAGCACGGAGGTAGAGCGTTTGCCTTGCATGCAGAAGGACGGTGGTTCGAATCCCCGCATCCCATATGGTCCCCCGAGCCTGCCAGAGTGATTTCTGAGCTTAGAGCCAGGAGTAACTTCTGAGTACTGCTGGGTGTGACCCCCCAAAACAAACAAACAAACAAACAAAAAGAACAGCTGTTACACAAAAACACCTCAGTTGTATTAGAAATCCTCCTTCAATTCCACTGGATGTTTCTAGGACTGTTTACCAAGAAACATGGATGTTCTACAGATGACCCGCTATGTAGTCATATTTCTAATCTAGAGTTCCACAAAAGGATTCCAGAGCAGTTGGGAAATTAATCCAAATGTTCAAATGCACTGATCTGCAGAGAAAGTCGAAAATGCTCATAGTCTACGAATTCTGAATTCATATGAGTTAGGACCAACACTGGAGGTAAGAAGCAGGTTGGTTTTTTCCTTCAACATTCCAACAGCACAAAGAACTTTACCTAGTTCATTTGTGAGAAGAACCTTTAAGAACTAGTCCCAGAAGGAACATTAAATCCACCAAGTAGCAAGCTGGACAATAGAGTTGGAACATGGCTGAGCTTAAGTTCTGAGAGGCATCAAACGAAGCAGGGGAAGAGATAAAATGGTTTCTTACCTTCACAAGCTGGGAGTCGCCCAGGCGAGACCCAACGAACACAACGCCATTATCAAGGTAGGTCAAGCACTCGGCAATGGAAGTCTAGAAGACAGTCGGTGGCACGAATGAAATCAGAATGGACCCCACGGGGCACCCTGACTGACTCCATCCCTCCCAACCTGGAGCTAGCTGCTCCATGATGCCTGAGACAACCCCCCACTTCAAACCCCACATCACAGGGAACCCAGGTTGCTGAGTCTCTAAACTGGGTGGCTCCCTTTATCACAACCCAACAGAAAAATCTAGAATCCACCTTTTGAGGTGTTTACTGTTACTGTTAATCCCAACCATTCAAATTTGTTCAAAATAATGAATGAGAACCACATAAAATTTACTGCCTTTCTTTTGTTTTTGAGGGATGGCAAAACAACTGGTTGTCCTCAAGGTGTGCTTCTGGGGCTGGATGATAGCACAGCAGTGGGGCATTTTACTTGCATGTGGTCAACCTGGGACGACCTGGTTCGATTCCTGGCATCCCATATGGTCCCCCAAGCTTGCCAGGAGCGATTTCTGAGCACAGAGTCAGGAATAACCCCTGGGCATCGCCGGGTATAGCCCCAAAACCAATAAACAACAAACTGCTTTAAAAAATAAAAAAGGTGTGCTTCTGATGCTAAGCTCAGGGATCCCTCCTAATGGGGTATAAGGAATCATATATGGTGCCAGTAACTGAACCTGTTTTGGCTATATGCAAGGTAAGCCTCTTCCCTCCTTCTATCCGGCTCTAAGTCTTTAAAAATGGGGGGAGCCACCTCCCAGAATCCGATTAACAGCATTACTCATCTTTTAATCCCAGACTGTGTTCCTTCTGTCTGTCTTTTGATGCTTGATATGCCTGGCGGTTTGTGAGATTTGCCAACATCTATTTAATAGTTTAAATATCAACATCTGCAGCAAGGCTCGATTTTATCCCTGCTTGCGAGCTAATGTTACCCCTCAGTCACAGCACAGAGCTGTACTTTGGGCTTTGGCGGGGGGTGGGGTGGGTGGGGTGGAGAGCAGGAGAAAACCCACCTCTCCTAGGAGCTCCACCCGGAGGTCCTTGAGAGTGACGGTGCCGTCCATCTGCTCCTCCTTCTCCAGCAGCAGCATGAAGAGACGCCCTTCCATGTCTCCCAGCAGGTAGCGTGAGCCATTGGGGTCCACACGATTGTGACAAACAATTGTGCTTTGCTACCAACAGGGGAGACAAAGTTATTCCCTGACACACCATTTCCACAATCACAGAGCAAATCCTATAGGACTGTCACTCCTTTTACCAAGCCCAGTCATCTCACAAACAAGGAATCAATGAACTAATTCTGTGCTGAAAGCTTATTCATGTATTAATCTACTAGAAAACAGAAAAACACTGACAAGGAAGGAACTCTTAAATATGCACTGGACTATGAATATTAAATGGGGGGGGGCATATCCAGCAGTGTTTGAGCTGACCTTGGCTCTACACTCAGTGATTGTTCAGGGAACTGTATGTGGTACTGGGGATTGAACCCAGGTCAGCTGCAAGCAAGGCAAATTCCTTATCCACTGTACTATTGCTCTGGTCCAAATGTTAATTTTTTATGGTTTTTTTTTTTTTTTGAGAGGGGAAACCAATACCCAGAGATGATCAGGGATTACTCTTTGCTCTGTACTCAGCAATTATTCCTGGCAGTACTCAGGGGACCATATGAGATGCCGGCTATGTACATCTAAGTAGGCTACATGCAAGGTAAGGCCTTTCAAGTTATTCTCTCTGGGCCCCAGAGAATGTTAATGATTATTATTTTCATCTGCAAAAACAAAATAGAGGGGTTAGCAAGACAGTACAGTAAGATAAGGCTCAGTGGTAGAGTGCTTGCCTTACACATGTGAAGCCCAGGTTCGATTCCCGGCACCACATGGTCCCTGAGTAGCACAGAGTGATGCCTTAGACATCAATGGAGGGAGGGGGCAGAGCGTGCAAAGAGATGGTAGAAGGATTATGGTATCCAATTGCATATGGCCAATCCCATTCAATCCCTGGCACTGCACCTCCGAGCCTGTAGTCCGAGCAGTAGTCCCCCAATCACATTGACTATGGCCCAAATACTCAAACTACAATTCCACCACTTTGCTGGGGGGAAAAAAAAAGCACTGGTCCAGAATTAGTCCTCACACATGGCTGTGGGAGGCTCAAAAAATAGATTGAAAAAAAAAAAAAAAAAAAAAAAAAAAAGGGGGCCGGGTAGGTGGCGCTGGAGGTAAGGTGTCTGCCTTGCAAGCGCTAGCCAAGGAAGGACCTCGGTTCGATCCCCCGGCGTCCCATATGGTCCCCCCAAGCCAGGGGCGATTTCTGAGCACATAGCCAGGAGTAACCCCTGAGCATCAAACGGGTGTGGCCCAAAAACCAAAAAAAAAAAAAAAAAAAAAAAATAGATTGGTTGGGGCTGGTGAAGTGGCGCTAGAGGTAAGGAGTCAGCCTTGCAGGCGCTAGCCAAGGAACGGACCGAGATTCGATCCCCTGCGTCCCATATGGTCCCCCCAAGCCAGGGGCGATTTCTGAGCGCATAGCCAGGAGTAACCCGAGCATCAAACGGGTGTGGCCCGAAAAACCAAAAAAAAAAAAAAAAAAAAAAAAAAAAAGACTGGTAAACCATATTTGATTATCATTTATCTTAGCAGGTTTTCCCTTTTCTTCTTTGTTTGGTTTTGGGGCTACACCCAGCAGTAATTGGGGCTTATTCTTGACAGTCTTGAAGGACCATATGGGGTGCCAAGGATCAAACCCAAGTCTGCCATTGGCAAGGCAAGCACCGTAGCCATTGTACTATCTCTCCAGCCCCTCCCTCTTTCTTTATTAGGAGGTGAAACATTCCCACTGATTCTAGGATAAGAAATTAGGAGGAAGTGCTTCTCCCTGCAGTGCAGCAGATCAATCACATCTTGGCTTCTTCACATGCCGAACCACCGGCAGGCACCCCTTTGAGCTATATACCTCTTGTGGCCCCTGAGCAAGCTCTATGGTTAGCAAAACCAGGCCCATTTCCCTTTTTCTTTCCAATGACCAACACAGAATTTCGTCTATATGAAGCATACACGCACTTTTTGACAGAGAGAGAAACAGAAGACCTTTTACTGGGTGAAAACAATGGGGAAAAGGACAGGAATCAAGAAGGATAAGATCATTGCTTACCTTGATGATCGGAGGAGCAATCGCCAGGTATTTGTCACCATTGTGATAGGTGATTGATTCCTGTCCGATGATGATGGCCCCTCCAAAGGGCTCTGGGACTGCAGGAGAAAACATGGCTTTAGCACTTTGGACCTACCAAACCCTGAGGTGCCATGGGCACCTTGTACATGGGCAAACTTCTTCTAGGGGTTGGAGAGAATGTACAATGGGTAGGTCACTGTCTTGCATGTAACGGACCCGAGTTCAATCCCCGGCATCCCACATGGTCCCCCGAACACCACCAGGAGTGATTCCTAAACAGAGCCAGCAGCAAACCCCTGATCATCGCAGAGTATATCCCCAAAACAGGAACAAAAAACATTTCTTTTTTCTTTTAACTCAGAGCGGCACCTCCTAGCAGTGCTCAGGAGCCACGGGGCCACACTGCTAGCAATCCTGGTTGGGCCACTCAGGCTACCTAAGCCAGAGCACCAGTGGGGCATCAAGGCAATGAGCTAAGCTGCACCCTGGAGGCTGCACACAGCAACATCTGGGGAGCCTAGGATTGAACTAAAGCTGGCCACATGAAGACGTACACCTTGGCCCCTGAACACACACACTTTTCTTTCTTCTCTCTCTCTCCTCTCTCTCTCTCTCTCTCCTCTCTCTCTCTCTCTCTCTCTCACACACACACACACACACACACACACACACACACACTTTTCTTTCTTCTCTCTCTCACTCACTCTCTCGTCCCTACCCCAAAAGCCAATTATTTTTTAGAAAGGTTATCAATAGCACAGTGGAGAGGGAATTTGCCTTGCATGAGACTGACCCAAGTTTGATTACCAGCATCCCAAGGTCTCCTGAGCACCATCAGGAATGACTTCTGAGCACAGAGCCAGGAGTAAGCCCTGAGAATCCCAGGGTGTGGCCCCAAAACAAAAACAAAACATCCAAGGAACAAAATAGCCTTTTCCTGAGATTCCCATCTTAAAACATTCTAGGCTGGTCATTACCTAATCCTGGTCTTATCTAAATTTTTTCAGCAGAGGGGAAGGTGTGGAGTTGGGGGGGGGGGCACGCACCTGACAGTGCTTAAGAGTTATTCCTGGTTCTGTGCTCAAGAATCACTTGGGGGATGATATGGGGTTTTGGGGATCCCAAGAGGGTGAACTATATGAAAAGGATGCACCCTCCTGGCTAAACAACCTCGTTAGCCCTGTTGCTTGTTTTTATAGACTTTGTGAATTCCAAGAGCTGACAAGGCTCATGTTCTTCCATTCTTCCTTCCTCTCCTAAATTTCTTTCTTTCTTTCTTTTATTTTTCTTTGTTTTCAGGTCATACCCAGCGATGATCACCTAAATATATCCCCTAAATATCTAATCTGTGCCCCTTTTATCTTGGTTTACTCGTATCAGAGCCATCATGTCTCCTGGCCTCCATGAGCTGAGAAAATGTAGAGGGAACAGTCCAGACAGAATAAGGAGCAGAAGGACCTGGAAATCAGGCTTTGTCAGTTAGAAACAGGCCAAGTCCCTTGTTTCCTCAGTAGTAAAAGAATCAAGTAAGCGCGATAAAGCCCTTCAAATCTAAAAAAAATTTAAGTACATTTAAGATTTTTTCCCTGGGGGCCAGACAGATAACACCACTATAAGGTTCTGCCTTGAACATGGTTCAATCCCTGACACCCCATATGGTCCCTCGAGCCCACCACGAGTGATCCCAGTGCATAAAGCCAGGAGGAAGCCCCGAGAACAGCCAGGCATGGCAAAAAAAAAAAAAAATTCTTACTTTCTCTTCCTTTTGTTGGCACTGGGGGATAACCACGACAAGAGGGGTCACACCCTTCTTCTGGTGACCTTACTTAGTTGTGATATGCCAACAATCCTACACTATCATGGCACCAGGGATCTCAACAACTGCAGCACTGCTGGGCAGGCATTTGGCTTGTGGAACCATGTCAGGACTTAGACTTGCAGCCTTGGGCCTGCAAGGTGAATGCTCTGCTACCTGAGCTACCGTGTTAGAGGAGCCCCCTAATTTTGCAGTTAAAACATAGGTTTAGATCTATATTCGCTGTATCAGACGGAACTGCAACTGTCCTACAGTTCCAGGTTCCCAGGCCCTCTGCCCCTGTATGTACCACAGTGAGCCAATCACAACAAGCAAAGGCTCAAAGGTTATACTGTAATAGACTTCCTCTCTGACTCTGGCCAATCTGAGCAGGCTTTTTACAGTGTAGATTCGGGTCCAGAACATTGTCTAATTTGCCTGGAGAGATAGCACAGCGTTTGCCTTGCAAGCAGCCGATCCAGGACCAAAGGTGATTGGTTCTAATGCCGGTGTCCCACATAGTCCCCCGTGCCTGCCAGGAGCTATTTCTGAGCAGACAGCCAGGAGTAACCCCTGAGTACCGCCAGGTGTGACCCAAAAACAAAACAAAACAAAACAAAAAAAAGCCTGCTTGGATTGGCTGAGTTAGAGAGGCGGTCCGAATAGCCTTGCAGTGATTGGTCCCTTATCATAGGCAACTTTTCTGGCAATTCCCTGGTGGCATCAGTTAATCTCCCCCACTACATGAACCAAACAACACCCCATCCTCGGACCCTAGCACTGAACCACCAACACGGTTAGCTGGGTTTTGCCAAAAGTGGCCCCCAGATCTCCTGAGTACTGTTTGGGAACCCCCAAGAAAGAGATTTGGAAACTCTCGGCCTGATTTTTTTTTGTTCGTTTGTTTCGTTTAGTGGCAGATTGAAACATTTTTCGGGATATATATATATATATTTTCGGGATATTCAGCTGACTTTTTTTGTTTCAAAAGTCGTCTTATATGCTGGAAAATACGGTATCTTGCCCCAGGACCCTGATTCTTAAGTTTGGTGTATTTTTTTTTTGGGGGGGGGCACACCCAGCGGTGCTCAGGGGTTATTCCTGGCTGTCTGCTCAGAAATAGCTCCTGGCAGGCATGGGGAACCATATGGGACACCGGGATTCGAACCAACCACCTTTGGTCCTGGATCGGCTGCTTGCAAGGCAAACAGATTCTTTTTTTTTTTTTTGGGGGGGGGGGGCCACACCCGGTGACGCTCAGGGGTTACTCCTGGCTATGCGCTCAGAAGTCACTCCTGGCTTGGGGGACCATATGGGACGAACCGCGGTCCGTCCTAGGCTAGCGCAGACTAGGCAGGCACCTTAACTCTAGCGCCACCGCCCGGCCCCACAAACAGATTCTTTAACTTTTTAATGTTAAAAGGGATAAGATCACTATGTAAAAGAGATCATTTCCATATTCCACTTTGCCTACCAATCTCAGTGTCACCTCCTCCATCCCAAAATGCAGACAGATTATGTTGAAGATGGGGTAAATAAAAAACTATTCCAGAGACAAAAAATGGAGAAAAGACAGGGGCCCAGAAAGAGAGTACAATGGGCAGGGTACATGGCTGGTCCAAATTCAACCCACAGCACACATTACAGTCCCGAGCCCCTCTAAGAGTGATTCCTGAGCACAGCCAGGTGTGCCTCCTCCAAATAAGTAAATTATTTAATAAGAAAAAAAATAAGGCAAAGCAAAGCATAGTAAAAAGAGAACAGCTCAAAGGAAATGCTGAGAAATACCGATGTGTACTAACTAATACCCACATACCAAGTTGAAAGAAGGAAGAGAAGGGGCAACCAGTGTCCAGTAGGGCTGGATTGGCTGGAGCCATAGTACTGGGCTGGGTGTACCTGGGTTCAATCCCTGGTACCACATATGGTCCTGTTAGAACTACAAAAATTGAGGCGAGTCAATCAGTGGATTTTTGGAGGTTGCTTTATTGAGGCAAGCCTGGGTTCGAGCACAAAAAGCTGTCTTGAACCCCCACCTGAGGAAAAAGCAGGTTTTTATACTTTTCAGATCATTCTATTACATCTTATGTCCGTTACACAAAACTACAAAAGGTGATCTTTCTAACATTCCACAGGTCTACATAAATTTTAGTTCACACTATACGATCCCTTTCCCTGGCGCTGCTTATCTCAGCTCACATTCCGGTGGTCTGTTTGTTTCTCCTTGGAAATGCCTCTTAACCCACCAGGATGGGGGTCTTTGGGAGAAGTCTGGCCCATTAGGGTTTCAAAGCTATTTTATAGCCTTGAGCCAGCAAACAATGACAGAGCTAAAAGCAACAGTAATCTTTACCTGACTATTTTCTATATTTCATAAGCACATACAGCTGTCTCTTATCTTTTTGGGCCAGTCTGTAGCTCACTGGCATCAGTGAAATGTTTTACTGCCTAGCTGCTGGGATCATCAGGGGCAGAGGGGCCTGGGAACCTGGAACTGCAGGACAGTGAATTTAGAAATCCGAAGCTAACAGCCTGGCTAAATCTAATAAACATTAACAGTCCCAAACCATCAGGAGGGATCTCAGAGCACAGAACCACATGTAAGTCCTGAACATAAGGTGTTCACACGGGTGAGGCCAAAAACACCTCCCCCAAACCTCAATAAACCAAAACAGGGGTGAAAATACACTTCTAGAACACCCAACCAACCTGCAATCACCATGGAGGCCTCAGCTTCTACATTTTCCTGCTTCCAAGGGCCCTTGTTGAACTCCTTCTCTCGGAGAGACACCTCGTAGGTTTTGACATGCCGCCCCTGAGGGTCCTGTTAGAGGAATATACAACAGTTTGTCAATTTATGGGCGGGAGGGGTCCTAAAAAGAACAAGACAACAACACTCATATCAGACAGTCCTGACATGTAGCCCCCAGATCCTCACCCACCAGCAGCTGAGCCCCACACAGTCCAGGCAAGAGCTGGTATTAAGGCCTGTTGCTCTGAGGAATTCCATCAAGAAACTATCAAGGGCCCGGAGAGATAGCACAGTGGCGTTTGCCTTGCAAGCAGCCGATCCAGGACCAAAGGTGGTTGGTTCGAATCCCGGTGTCCCATATGGTCCCCCGTGCCTGCCAGGAGCTATTTCTGAGCAGACAGCCAGGAGTAATGCCTGAGCACCGCCGGGTGTGGCCCAGAAAACCAAAAAAAAAAAAAAAGAAAAAAAAAACTATCAAGACTCCACCATCAGGAGAAAGACTGCCAGTCCCTGTGGTGAAGCCCCTCCAGCATCACAAAAGCGGCAAAAGGCTCCTATCGGCCCAGAAGCAGGAATGCCTCAGCTCAGCTTTTGCTCCGCTGCAAGCCTGAAAAGGTAAAACAGCAGGAGTAAAAAAAAAAAAAAAACCGTCCAAAGTAATGCCCAGAGGGGAAAAGCGGCTGGGCTCCGCTGGGCTGGGATCTCGGCTGGAATCGGCTTGGCTGGGCTCAGCTTTGCCCGGAAAAGCGAAAAACCTGGAATCCACCCTCCAGCGAACCGGCAGTGGGCAGCAAAACCGGCAACCTCATGGTCTACAAAACCGTCTACGGGGCCTGAAACTATAAAAGAGAGCCACGTGGTGAGATCAGCGTGGAACAAACCAACATCTGAACTTTAAAAGTTTACAAAAGCCACATGGTGAGATCAGCGTGGGACAAATTAATCTAAACTATGGTTTTAGGTGTAGAAAATTAGTGGGTAGTAATATTTTACTCATAGTTGGTATGGGATAAGTTTTAATTAGTTAGTAGTTAAAAAATAAAAATAAAAGGGAAGTAATTCAGTTTAGCTCATTTAAACATCTAATTTCTAACCACCTGCATCTTTGTCTTAAGTCATTTTCTTTATAATTTAAATGTGTTTTGTTGTCTTTCAGAGTTAATATTTTCAATTGCAAAATGTTTTACTGTGTATTTTAATGTACTTAGCCTGTTTTTAAAATGTATGTTATGCATATATGCTGAAGTACTTGTGTATAGGAAAAATATAGGAACAGTGAAGTTCCCCCAATATAGTTTAAAAATATAGGAACATGAAAGTTCCGAAATAGTGCTTGGTAAAAAAGCATTAATAGAATTTTAGGTTACAGGTGTAAAGTATATTTTGCAAATGATATGTTTTTGAAAAGGGCTGGTATATTAATTTTCACTTTATTACGTTGGCGCATGAAAATATTTAAAAAAGGGGGAAATGTGGTGTACCCCAAGACCCACCCATATCTGGGAGGAGTTTTGGGAACCGGATAATAGGTGTAACTACCTGCAAGACCTCCCATTTCTGGGAGGGGTCTGGAAAAGGATAGATAAACCTCTGAGCCAGGGGATTCGGGCCTTTTGCCGTTTCTCTCTTGGCCCGGCTTGGCTTCCTGGCTTTTGGATCTTTGGGCCGCATGGAGCCCAAAGGGAAGATGGCTAACAGGAGATAAGATGCAGGGCTAGCAAAATATAGCTGAATGCTTAAAAGGTTGACATAGGCCACACACCTGTGGTGGCTAGGGCATAAATAAAGATGATTCTTCCTGAAGCCTGCGTGTGAGTGATTTCACCTGGGCCTGGAACTCGCCGGCTGCATGGAGGTTGCAGAGCCATGTGGGCTGGATGGCATCATCCACCATCCAGCCCCATCGTTAATTATTTAATGCAACAAGTCCCTACCACCAGGAGATATCATACCGTCACTTAGCTACACTGATGTGCATAAATAGAAGGCCAGAGTGATAATACTGTGAGTAAAGAGTTTGCCCTGCACGCAGCCCACCTGCATTTGATTTCATATCCAAGTGGGAATATTTCAAATCCCCCAAGCACCACTAGGAATAATTCCTGAGTGAAGAGGCAGGAGTAACCCATGAGCATCACTGGTTATGGCCCCAAAACTAACTAACTAAATAAAGACAGACATATACAATAGAGGACCAGAGAGGTAAGACAGCAGGTAAGGCACTTGGCCTTGCATGCAGTCAATCCAAGTTTGATAAGTTTGATTCCCAGCATCCCAGAGTCCCTTGAACAATGTCAGGAGTGATTCCTGAGTACAGAGTCAGGAGTAACTAACCCCTGACCATCACCAGGTATGAACCAAATACCCAGGGGAAAAATATATATATTTGTATATATAAACACTTAATTGGGCCAGACTGATAGCACAGTGGGTAGGGTGCTTGCATTGCATGTGGCTGACCCAGGTTCGATTACCAGCACTCCCTATGATTATGATCCCCTGAGCACTGCTAGGAATGATCTCTAACCTCAGAGCCAGGAGTAACCACTGAGCACTGCTGGAAGTAATCCCAAGACCAAAAAAGAAACTACATATACATATACTGTACATAACTACAAAGTGTGTTTATATAACATATACATTGTGGCACATCCATATGCTATGTACATATATATACACACGTATAAATATATATTATAACACACTTCTTTTTTTTTCTTCTTTTTATTCTTTTTTTCTCCCAGGGTCTCAGTCCGTTCTCAGAGCTCCATCATCAGGCTTCCCGAGAACTCAGATTACGCAGTGATCTTATCATCATCGACCAGGGCTCGCAGACGTGGCGCAGAGGCCTCCCTGCTAACCCGCCCTCCACCCAGCCCAGTGCCCTCTCGGCCAGAAGCGTCCTAATCCTCTCCGGTCCCACAGTGGGGCTGGATCATATGAGGGAAATACCTCGGGCTCACGGAGGGGCTGCAGAAAGGGGCTGGGAGTTCCCTGGCCTGTCACACCCACCCCACCCGCCACCCGATGGGTCCTACATCCCCAACTGGTCCCTCCTGCCCGCCTCAAGGCCTAGGCGTCATCCCTAAAACACACACTTCTATTACCCTTATTCCTTGATCTCAAAAAACTTATAATATAGCTAAGAGGCAGCACAAGTAAGACCTTAAACACACCCAAGAGATTCAATTCCACAAAGCATTCTGATGGGACAGGAGAGTAAAGAAGGGAGTGCTGGGGCCGGGCGGTGGCGCTAAAGGTAAGGTGCCTGCCTTGCCAGCGCTAGCCTTGGACGGACCGCGGTTCGATCCCCCGGTGTCCCATATGGTCCCCCAAGCCAGGAGCAACTTCTGAGCGCATAGCCAGGAGTAACCCCTGAGCGTTACCGGGTGTGGCCCAAAAACCAAAAAAAAAAAAAAAAAAAAAAAAAGAAGAGAGTGCTCCATTAGTGAGTGGAGCCCTTCAATGAGGGCGCTGCCAGCGCCATTTTCTTCCCCTTCTTTTGCTTTTTCTGAATCATGACTCAGTCTGCCGGGGGACTGCCAAGGTGCTTGGGAGAGTGAAAGGAGGGGATGTAGAGAAGGCTTCTGTCTGGTTGGAGGCTAAATATTGCCACACAGAAGATGACAGCATGACGGTGTGCTTCAAGGCAAGAACCATTTATACAAGCTCAGTTCTGTGTGCAGAGAATTTAGCAGGGCCGCCACCCCCAGATTAGGTGCGCAAATCAAATCAGGGGCACAGAACAGGAGAAAAATCATTTTGTGTGGTGAAAGATTAATTAATCAATTAGTTCCCATTAACAAAGAGGAATGAAACTCAATCTCATGTAAAGTTCAAACTGGTGTATGGATGTGGGGTCCTGAGACAGAAAATGAAAATCACTCACAACTGGCAGCACTTGGGCAAGGAACAGAACAAAATCAGCTAAGGGGCTGGAGAGATGTAACAGGGATTAAGGTGATTGTCTTATACATGACTAACCCCAATTTGACCTCCAGCACCATATGGTCCCCGAACACAGCCAAGAGTGACCCGAGTCTGGACCAGGAGTGACCCCTCAACAGCACCAGGTGTGACTCAAAAAGCGAAAATAAACAAAAATAACAAAAGAATCTATGAGTCACCAACATCAGTATTCTATCAAACTGAACGTGAAAATGGCAAAGTTTTTATTTTCAGCCCTCTGAATTTAATGCTCTTCATAAGTTTAAAAAAGGGGGGGGGGCTGCAGAGATAGCACAGCGGTAGGGTGTTTGCCTTGCACGCAGTTGATCCAGGACGAATGGTGGTTCGAATCCCGGCATCCCTGTGCCTGCCAGAAGCCACTTCTGAGCACAGAGCCAGGAGTAATCCCTGAGTGCCGCTGGGTGTAACCCATCAACCAAAACCAAACCAAAGCAAAACAAAACAAAACAAAAAATAAACACTAGACCAGGGGTCCTCAACAGGGGGCCAGTTCACTGTCCTTCAGACTGTTGAAGGGCCAGATTATAGTAAAAACAAAAATTATGAACAAATTTCTATGCACACTGCATATATCTTATTTAGAAGTGAAGAAACAAAATGGGAATAAATACAATATGTGGCCCGTGGGCCATTGTTTGAAGACCCCTGACCTAGACGATTCAACCTTTTCAACCTTTATTCCTATGTGTTCAGAACTATATAGTACTTATGAAAACACTAAGAAATAAAAAAAAAATACATCTTTTTCCAGTACTCAACATAGCAACCAAAGTGTTTCATGCCCACACATTGTACATGGGCTTGGAAAATGTTTCCTTCCGTCATTTATTCAACCAGTGAGTGAAATGACCTCATTTTTTTTAAAAGCTCTTTGTTAAAAGGTTGATTTTTTTTTTAAACATTACTGGGCATAAAATCTGTGGCCTTGCTTATGCAACACACCGACCTTATGTCCACAGTCCTAAAAGGCTGTTTTTCTTCCCCCTGGGTGGTATGAAGTGCAGGAACTGTACATGAAGACCACAAACATTAACACTACCACAAACACGTTACCAAAACAACCATCTGAAAAGTTGTATTTAAAAATCAAAAAGGTAATTTACGAGATATGGACATGTTAGGTGTGAAACTAAACTGCCACCACAAACACGTTACCAAAACAACCATCTGAAAAGTTGTATTTAAAAATCAAAAAGGTAATTTACGAGATATGGACATGTTAGGTGTGAAACTAAACTGCCACTGTCACCCTTCTTGCCAGCCAAACCCGCCCCCCCCCAACAGAAATGGCTGAGAACAGCTGCCAGGATCAGCGCTACTGAAGATTTAGGCATAGACTAAAATAGAAGTCAAGAGCCAACAGGTCACCAGAAAGGAAGAGCTGAACAGAATGCCAGACAGTGTCTTCTTAGAAGACATAAATAAGGTATCATCAAGACCTTTTCCTTTTGCATCTAAAGCCAATTTCCAGTTCATTTGCCCACAGCTACAATAAACCCTTAAAAGGCCAGAAAGAGATTTGAAGAATAAACTGGGTCACCCTATAAAACCTCTCAGGCCCATAACCAGAGTATAATCTCAGGAGTAAGTCCCCCTACAAGCCCCAGAGAGCGTCGGCTTCACTGTAAGCATTACTGGACCAAGAAGCAACCACGAGACTCGGAGAGATAGCACAGCGGCGTTTGCCTTGCAAGCAGCCGATCCAGGACCTAAGGTGGTTGGTTCGAATCCCGGTGTCCCATATGGTCCCCCGTGCCTGCCAGGAGCTATTTCTGAGCAGACAGCCAGGAGTAACCCCTGAGCACCGCCAGGTGTGGCCCAAAAACACACACACACACACACAAACACACACACACATACACACACACACACATATACACACACACACACAAAAGCAACCACGACTGATCCCATGACCACTGAAAACATTTCAAGACAAATATGTTACAAATATTAACAACTCTCGTACCATACTACAAATCCAGACAGTGAAAAACAAAAACAAAAACAAAAACAAAATTCGCTCCCTCCATGCCAAACCACACAGCAGGTTCCGTTTCCTCACGCGTCAGTACCTGGTACACAAAGCAGATGGTAGGTGCTTGGCAACCGTAGAGAAACTTGACATCGATGACATGTAGCTCCTCCAGCCGGATGTTGAAGGCCTTGAGCTCCTTATTGTCCCGGTCTAGCGGGATGACCTTGAAAAGGCCATCGTAGAGGCGCAGGCCGATCATCCGGCACTCAGGGTCAATGATCCCAATAATGCCGGTCTCTGAGGGACGGCCAATCCGGTCCTGAGAAGTGAAAAAGCAGTTAAGAGAAGAACCTTGACACCCACAAACACCCTGGAAACCAGATGTCACGCTGTCAGGGGTAGAAATAAAATCTGTGGGCCCGGAGAGATAGCACAGCGGCGTTTGCCTTGCAAGCAGCCGATCCAGAACCAAAGGTGGTTGGTTCGAATCCCGGTGTCCCATATGGTCCCCCGTGCCTGCCAGGAGCTATTTCTGAGCAGACAGCCAGGAGTAACCCCTGAGCACCGCCGGGTGTGGCCCAAAAACAAAAACAAAAGAAAGAAAGAAAATCTGTGGCATTTAGTCCGCAAGGCAGTGCCAAACTTTTCAGAAAAAAACACTGACCTCACTGGCCACCCTGCTGTGGACAGAGGGTTTTTCCCATTCATTCAAAGTATTGCACCCTCAGCAGAGAGAGCACAGTAAGTTAAAGCTCTTGCCTTGCACAGGGTTGACCTGGGTTTGATCCCTGGCATCCCAGGTGGCCCCAAAATCTGCCAGGAGTAATCCCTGAGTGCAGAGCCAGGAATAACCCTGGAACATGGCCAGGTGTGGCCTGTAAAAAAAAAAAAAGAAAAAAGTTTCCGGGACTAAAGAGATAATTCAGTGGGTAGGGTACTTGTTTTGCACTCATGTGACCCAGATTTGACCCCTGGCATTCCAGGAGTGGGATGCTGAACCAGAATTAACCCCTTAGCACCTCCAGGTACGTCTCAAACCACCCCCTACCCAAAAAGTTTCTTTAGGGGGCCAGAGAGTTAGCATGGAGATAAGGCGTTTGCCTTTCATGCAGAAGGTCACTGGTTCGAATCCCAGCGTCCCATATGGTCCCCCAAGCCTTGCAGGTGCGATTCCTGAGTGTGGAGCCAGGAATCACACCTGAGCGCTGCTGGGTGCGACTCCAAGACCAAAAAGTTTCTTTAGGACTGAAGAAATTACAGTGGGTAGGACACTTACCTTGCAGCCAACCCAGAACCCAGGTTCGATCCCTGGCGCCCCATATAGTACCCCAAGCCAGCAAGGAGTAATTCCTTAGTACAGAGCCAGGAGTAACTCCTGAACATTGTGATACATCCCCAAAACCAAAAAAAAAAAAAAAAAGAATAAAAACAAAAATATTGCATCCACGACTAGGGAGTTTTCTTTTGCTGCTTCCTCATAGCTCTACCAGGAATACCCTTGCCACCCAAAGCAATTGCCGTACCTGGACGTTGCCATGAGCTCGTGTTATGATGTCAATGCTCTCGCCACTCTGCTTATACTCCAAGATGCAGGCATTGTACTTGGCTGTCAGGATGAACAGAAGGTCCTTGCTCTCCCCCTGGAATCCAACATTCAATTATCAGAGAGGTTTCTCTGATATCAGAAATACCCACCTGCTTGTCATCGCCGAATATGTCAAATTTCATTTTTTCACCCAAGAAAAACAGTCAAAGTCAGTATAGGTATATACCTAAGGTAGTATTTTCCAAAGTAGGTGATAAAGTCCCCCACCCCAATGATGGGGTTGGAGCACAGGGCTCTGTAAGAATTAGGAGCTTTCTATTTGGTCACTTAAATAAGTAGGAGGGAAGGGGTGCTGAGGACTTTTCTTCCCCTCCCTGGAAAAAGGGGGCAACAGGTCAAGTAAGTTTGAAAATCTCTGCTCTAAGGATGAATATCGAAGGCCAGAACTGAGGCTAGAAAACATGTAGTCTTTTCAACAATTCTCCATCTCTCTGTTCTACCTACAATGTCTTCACTGGTTTCCATTTCAAGTTCATTTCACTCATCCCTCCAAATTAAATTCTTCAAGTGTTTTGAGAATGAGGACCCAAAAATGTGAGGTACAACGTCTTCCATGATGCAGACACCTCTGCCTCCAAAGGAAGAATTTTGTTGCGGCTGATCCTGATTCGATTTTCAGCTCCCCAACAGGTCTCCCAATCAGAGTAATCTGTGAGCAGAGTCAGGAGTAACTCCTGAACACAGCCAGGGTCGATCCAAATACAAAAACAAAACTTAAGGTTTACAACTAAAACTCTGAACCTGGCCGGAGAGAGCTCAACAAGCTAAATGCACATGTTCTGTATGAAGGAAGCCTCAGACCAATCTAGGATACCACAACGTCCCCTGAGCACCACTGTAAGTGAGTGACCCCATCCAAACACCAAACAGAGATTAGCCCCAGAGCACTGCCAATGAGGCATCCCAAAATGAGGGTGCTGGAGAGATAGTATAGGACAGGGGTGGCGAACACGAGCCTCATGCGGCTCCCAGCCAAAATGAATTCGGCTCTTAGCCTCTTCTCATTATTTTGTATCCTGTGGCTCTTTGCCAAGTTTGGATTTTGTTCTGCTGCTTCTGAGGAGGGGAGGGAACCTCTGAGGAGAGATCTCCGCGGAGTCCCACCCCCAGACTGCGGCAGCATCCCATCTCCCATCCCTCAGAAATAAGTGCACAGGCCAGCGAGCGGGGGGACCCGTGTGTCACATGTTGGGTCACATCTTGCCGTTAGTTCTTAGTGTGGAGGACGCAGCACACCCTCACCATCACTGCAGGATTTTGACCCTCACCCAAAATGGCAAAATGCAATATGTGTTTAATAGATTATTGTTAAAATCGTACGCTTTTGTGTGAGTGTTTGTCTGTTTTGGCAGGTCACTGCGTGGTGTGTGGCTCTCTGACTCTCATAGCTTAAAATTTTGGCTCTTTGTGTCGAACTTGTTCGCCACCCCTGGTATAGGAGGTACACTTGCAGTACATGCAGCTAGCCCCAATTCAAACTCCCAGCACTATATGGTCCCCCAAGCACTTCAAGAATGACCCCAGAGCACAGAGCAAGACCACCGGATGTGGCTCATCAAACTAGACTAAAATTAAGGAACTAGAGCGACAGTACAGAGGATTGCTGTTTGTCTTGCATACAGCAGACCCACGTTTGAGCACCTGCACCGCAGATGGTCTCCCAAATCCACCAAGAGTCTAACAAGTCTAACCCTAATATATATAAAGTAAATAAAATAACCCCCCTAAGCCCATTGCTTTCCTGTTAAACTCAACAATATAACGAAGCATTATAGTTTCATTTGGATGAAAACCCCCTCTTTGGGGGGAACGAGTCACAACCGGAGGGGCTCAAGGCTTTCTCCTAGCTTTGCCCTCAGGGATCACTCCTATTGGGTTCCAGGGACCATACAGAGATCACATTAGGATCAACCTAGTGCAAGTCAAGTGTAGCAACAGCACAATAGATAGGGCACTTGTGTTGCATATGGCTGACCAGCATCCCATACAATCCCCTGCAAGAACTGCCAAGATTGATCCCTGAGCACAGAGCCAGAAGTAAGCCTTGAGCAATACCAAGTGAGGTCCAAACACAAAAACAAACCAGAAAAACCTACAGTTGTAAAATAATGATGACAATAACATAATTATCTCCAGCAGGGAATACTTGCTAAGTACAGAACACTGAGTTACAAAATCTCATACTGTTCACAATGACCCAGCAACAAAACTCGGATACTTGCTAACAACTTGGAGAGACGTGGGTTCTGGAAAGACAACAAACAATGAAGCTCAGAAAGGTTAGTTAAGCACCATCAAAGATTAGAATTAAAAGGACGAAGTCAACAGATCTAACTTGGAACCTTGACTTTCACTAAGATGACCACAATAAGATGAATCACATTTCACTTTCCCCTTCAAAGAAATCAACTTGTGGGCGGGAGCGCTAGTACAGAGAGTACAGCGCTTGCCTTGCACATAGTCAACCGGAACCCATCCCCAGTACCACATACCATCCAAGCCATCACCAGAAGTGATCCCTAAGCACAGGAAATAAGTCCAGAGCACTGCAAATGTGGCCCCCAAACAGAACTGAACAAAACCATAAATAAATCAACTTGTGAAATTCTTTTCCTAATGAATCTCTCCCGATACATCTAAGAAGCTTGCACAAGCATCTAACAGCAGGTCTGATCATCCAAAGAGAGAAAAAAAAAAAAACCGACTTAGGCCAGAGAGACAGCTCAAAGGATGAGAATATATGTTGAGAGTGTAGGAGTCCCAGCACTGAAAGGTTAATGAGCATTATGCAGGCAGCACTGCCAGATGTGGTCCCAAAACAAAATAAGGGAGGGAGATTCTTTCTTAAATCATATTTCATCCAAGTGATGACATAAAACGGCATAAAGCAAATTAAAACCATCTTCAACCCCCAGTTCTCCCTAAACTCACCTTGGGCCTGAAAAGTTCCATGACAGCAATCTTCCCATACATGCCCACTTCTTTGACAGGCCGAAGCCCTTCAGCGGTGACCACATAGATCTCTAATCTCGTGTTTTTGGCAATCAACAGGTTTAAGTCTTCAGCTGAAGTAAAGTGTCCTAGAAGAAAAGATGCATTGGAGTGGAGGATTTATCACTCAGGATTTACTGCTGTTTCTTTTTTGTTGTAGTGTTTGGGTCACACTGGTGGTACTCAGGGGTTACTCCTGGCTCTGGGCTCAGAAACTGCTCCTGGAGGGGCCGGGTAGGTGGCGCTGGAGGTAAGGTGTCTGCCTTGCAAGCGCTAGCCAAGGAAAGGACCGTGGTTCGATCCCCCGGCGTCCCATATGGTCCCCCCAAGCCAGGGGCAATTTCTGAGCACATAGCCAGGAGTAACCCCTGAGCGTCAAACGGGTGTGGCCCAAACACCAAAAAAAAAAAAAAAAAAAAAAAAAGAAACTGCTCCTGGACGGGCCAGAGAGACAGCATGGAGGTAGGGCATTTGCCTTGCATGCAGAAGGACGCTGGTTCAAATCCTGACATTCCATATGGTCCCCTGAGCCTGCCAGGAGCGATTTCTGAGCATAGAGCAGCCAGGAGTAACCCCTGAGTGCTGCCGAGCGTGACGCAAAAACCAAAAAAAAACAAACAAAAAGAAATTGCTTCTGGCAGGCAAGGGAGGCCATATGAGATGTAGGGAATCGAACCCAGGTCTGTCCCGGGTCGGCTGCATGCAAGGCAAACCCCATACCACTGTGCTATCTCCCCAGCCTCTTACTGCTGTTTCTGCGCTCAGAGATTACTCCTTTTGGGCTCAGTGAATATTATAGGATTCCAGGGACCAAACCTGGGTCAGTCACGTGCAAGGCAAATGTGAAATGTCGTACTCACTGTACTATTGTTCCAGCCCATTCATTTTTTGGTGTGTGGACGGTTTCTTTGTTGGGGAGGAAAGGCGTGAAGGTTGATGATAAGGTGGGCATGCCTCTGTACTTGCATGCCTCTGTGCTCTGAGATTGCTCACAGCAATGCCCAGAACAAAGAACACAGGGCCTCAGCACACTCAGTCCACTGAGCTATCTCAGAGCCATCTACAAACTTCTGAAACCAAACCGCTCACTTCCACCTAAATACCTGCAGGACTCTCCAACACTTCCTGTTAACTTTCTTGGCTCCTCCATTTCACTACTTTGTGGCCCAATCCAGCACCTCAGAGACTTATTTCATCCAAGACTAGGATTCCCATAAAGCAGATGGACAATTTGGACAGGATTTCAACCTTCAAGCCACATGGGTTAGGACTATTTCTGCAATGGCCCTGACCCTGGGGTGTTCCTTTCCCCTCCACCTTAATGCTGTGGGATCCACCTTCAACCATCAGCCCCTCACCTTCCCCAAACCCACCAAGTCATGAAAAACAATGAAAGGAAAAATGTACAAGTTGCAAGAAGACGCAAACAAGGAAAACACCCTCTCCCCTCCACCTCGTCAGCTCCCAGTAGTCAATATACCAAGGCCCTTGCAGGCCACAGATGCGTTTTAATCTCAAGCAACACTTAATTTAATTTAGGAAGTTCATAAAAACCAGATATGGGAGGGAGGTAAGGTGGGCGATCTTCATGATTCGTGGGGAGAAAACTGGGTTTGGATGATAATTCCTGGGGGGTCTGGGGCTTGGATGTTGGCATTATCTGGAGGGTCAGCAAGGTCAAGTGCGGCCTGAAGCAGCACCCCCAGCCCTGTATGTAGTCCAGGAGCAAGGCAGGGCGCGCAGCTCCACCGTGCAAAAAAACAACAACAACCGGGCGCTTGGCCTTGAGGTTGCAGACATTCCTCCCTGTCCCCCCAACTCCGGGTTGGGGACCCCAGGATCTATCCCACGATGCACTCAGGGCTCCAAAGGCTCCTAACCCCCTCGGCCTATAGCACCGGGGACCCCGATCACCCCTTGACCCCCCGATCTTAATTAAATTTGCATCCCCAGATGCAAAAGGGGGGTTCACCCCCGAGCCCCACAAAAGCCAGGGCAGCTTCCCCTCCTCTTCTGAGAGCTTCTTCCAAGCCAAGGCTCCTGGGGTTAAGAGGTGGTTCGCCCCTCGATCTCCAGATCCATTCCCTGGGGGGTCGGGTCACCCCAAAACCTTGTCTTAGGCCTCAGTTTCCCTCCTGGCCCGGGTCTCCAGCTTTCACCCACCGGTCACGCAGCCGTTCACGGCGGTGGGCTTCTGGGCCGTTACCACGTAGTTGTACGACATGGCGAGGACGGGACGCGAGCGCAAGGGTCGAGGAAGAGATGGAAGGCGACGAAGAGCGAGACCCGGAGCTCGAACCCGCGCGCAGCCAACTCCGGAGGCCGAGCTGCCTCCGCCCCAATAGACACGTCGCAGGGCCAGAGCGGCCGCGGCGCGGGGCATCACGGGACAGCCTCCCCGGGCGTCTTGGAGGACTGCTGGGCGTCTGAAGCAGCCAATCAGGAGAGGCCCCGCCCCTCAGACCACGCCCCCGCTCCGCTCCGAGAAGCCGCAGGACCCGGATGGTGGCGGCATATACACACACGCGCGGTGCAAAGGCCTATGGCAAAGCGACGGGCCGCTAGGCAGGTGGCTAGGGCGGGAGGGAGAAAGGGGGCGCCCGGCCCGTTCCTCTCCCTCGCCTTGCCGCCCACGAGCTGCGCTTTACTTCTTCGGTGGCTCCAGAAGCCATGATGGCGGGGGATTGGGGTGAAGGTGGGAGGGGGTCCTCCTCCTGGTGGAACCGGAAGGCCTAAAAAAAAAAAATGGAGGGAGTTGGCTATAGATTGATTGTCTGCAAGGAAAGAAGTGAGGGGCCCCCTCCTGAATCCATCCAGTGCTTCCAAGTCTCTCGTCAGTGCTTCACCTGGGCTCTAGAAGGATCTATTTTTCTCCCCCACTTTATTGGGGGGGCGGGATCCCCACCTTTGAGGTCCCCCCCCCCCCGATCCACCAATGGATCTGATCACCCATCCACCCCCATCCACTGATGGATTTCAAACAAAAATGCAGAACCTATCCTCTGAGAATCTTAAGGATCCTGGGAGAAGTGTGCACCCCATTACAGACAGATTTCCAAATAGGAAGCTACAGAGAGTAACCCCAAGAGCTGGAGCATCTCTCTGGATCACAGACAAGGACCTCAAGACTAGGGGTGGCCCCAAGACGTCACCTTCCCAGAACCAAGCAGTACAGAGCACCAAACTATTGCTGGTTTTGATTTTGTTTGTTTGTTTGGGGCCACACCAGCAGTAATCAGGAGTTACTCCAAGCTCTGCATTCAGGATTTATTCCTGGTGGACTCAGGCGAATATATGGGGTGCTGGGAAATTGAACCTGGGTCTGCCTGCCATGCGCAAGGCAAGCCACCCTACCAAATTATTATTATCTATTACCCCACCAAAACATTGTTGACTCTACCACCTGCCTTGAGCTCTAGCTCTTGCCCTAGGTTAACCTTAGACCTTGCCAGAAATTCACTGGAAGCACAAGTTCAGCTTCCTCCCACCAGGAGCCAGCAGTACCAACCAACACACCAGACAGTGTGTGGTGATCTTTGTAAACATCTGACTTCATGCTATGCCTGGGTGAGAGAGGGGGGTGACAATGAGGGCACCACTCCTGGGCAGAACAGGAGGGAGCCACTGCCTAACCCTTCTCCTGGCAACTGTGCAAGGCACGGGGGAAGGTGGTTCACACCCTGCTCCTGTCCATTTGCAGCCCACAGCCTGGAGTTTGGACTTGGATCAGAGTTTCGGGCTGCTCGCTAATCACTAGGGCCCTGGAAGCGTGAAAGCAAGTGCCTTCAGTCTCAGTGCTGCCTGTGTTCTTGCAGGCCAGACCCCCCCGGTGGCACAAGTAGGCTTGCCCATCCTCTGAGAGTCAAGGTGTGAGTTCGGCGTGCACCATGGTGAGTCCTGCGTGAACCAGAGCGAGGGAAGTGAGGAAGCGAGGTACTGGTCATAGGGCTTGCTGGTCCAGAGCTTGCTGAGCTGTTCCTCCAAGACAGACTGTTGCAGAGAGAGAGTGTGAGAAGGATGTCAGTCATTCTGAGGGCTAGACCCCTGTTTCACTGTGCACTAGCCAGCTAGTGCCTGCAAGAGAGTTGCCCCAGGAAAGGGGGTGCTTTATGTATTCTAAATGATTCATGAGCAGTTCCAGAACTGTGAACCGTTCCCAGCCTCAGGGCTGTGTTGGCAGGTCCCAGAGCTGGGCTTTTGTCGGCTGGACTTGGGAGGTGTGGTCAGTACTTGTTCCACCCAGGATTTTGGCCACACCTGGCTCTTTTTTGTTTTGTTTTTTAGTTTTGGGGCTACACCGGTGACGCTCAGGGGTTACTCCTGGCTATGTGCTCAGAAATCGCTCTTGGCTTGGGGGATAATATGTTTCATCCTGCCCCTGACCAGCTCTTGACTTTTCCATGGACAGCTTCATCTCTCTGAGCCCCCTCTTTCTCTCCTGCTGTACCAGGTGTACAAAGGTCTGCCTCCAAGTGACTAGAGATATTGATCAGGCTAGAATCGCAGGGACTCCTCACAGTGCCCATTGGACTTCCTGACCTTTTTTTTTTTTTTTTTTTCTTCATGCCCATTAGAGTGCAAGCCTTCCTCTAGCTCTGATTTGGGGGAAAATCACATACTGCTAGCAGGAAAAACAGTGATGGGGAGGGGGTAAATTTTCTTCTTTCTTTCTTTTCTTTTTTTTTTTTAATTACATCTGGTGGTGTTCAGGGCTTACTCCTCCTAGCTCTATATTCTGGAATCACTCCTGGCAGTGCTCGAGAGACTAGATGAACCTAGGTCATCTACATGCAAGGCAAACACTGTCCCAGCTGTACTCTGGCCCTAATTTTCTGACCTTTCCAAAGCTAAAGGCTTGGGATGACTCAGTAGAACACATGGCTTGCATGTGTGAGGATCTGGGTTCAGTCTCTGGCGTGCATGCGTGCATAAGCACACACACGTGTCTCCCTCTCTCACACACACATACCGATATCTCTCTCTCTCTCTCTCTCTCTCTCTCTCTCTTTTTTTTTTTTTTTGGTATTTGGGTCACACCCAGCAACGTTCAGGGGTTACTCCTGGCTCTGCACTCAGAAATTGCTCCTGAAGGCTCAGGGGACCATATGGGATGCCAGGATTCGAACCACCAACCATCTGCAAGCAAGGCAAATTTCTTACCTTCATGCTATCTTTCCGGCTCCTCTTCTTTTTTTTTTAAAACACTTTATTTTGTTTGTTTGTTTTTTGGGTCACACCCGGCAGCACTCAGGGGTTACTACTGGCTCTACATTCAGAAATAATTCCTGGCAGACTCGGGACCATATGGGATGCTGGGATTCGAACCACTGCCCAGCATGCAAGGCTTTGCCTTACCTCCATGCTATCTCTCCGGCCCAATATCTCTATCTCTCACCACATACACTCACACATACACACAATGAGTAATGGATCTTTTTTTTATTTATTTATTTATTTATTTTTTGTTTTTGGGCCACACCCAGCGGTGCTCAGGGGTTACTCCTGGCTGTCTGCTCAGAAATAGCTCCTGGCAGGCATGGGGGACCATATGGCACACCAGGATTCGAACCAACCACCTTTTGGTCCTGGATCGGCTGCTTGCAAGGCAAATGCCGCTGTGCTATCTCTCCAGGCCTGAGTAATGGTTCTTAATCCCAAGGGCTAGTTAAATGAAATATACTCAAAAGCCTCTGTCCTTTTTTTTTTTTTTTTTTTTTTTTGGTTTTTGGTTTTTGGATCACACCTGACAGTGCTCAGGGGTTATTCCTGGCACTATGCTCAGAAATTGCGCCTGGACCATATGGGATGTCGGGATTCAAACCACCAACCTTCTGCTTGCAAAGGCAAATGCCTTACCTCCGTGCTATCTCTCTGGCCTCGGAAGCCTCTGTTTTAATCATTGCTGGGTAAAGGGAATTGTACCCTGCTTCTCCCCACTGGTCTGGATCTCTCTAAAGCTTGGGGCTAGGCTTTGGCCCTTGCTAGGAGCAGAAATTCTAAGTTTTGCACAAAGGAATGAGGTGGTAGTAAGTAGCAGAAGAAGCCAGGGCTGGTTTCTCTGAGGCCACCAGGTGGCACTGGGTACCTTTGGGTCCAGAATGGGAACATAGCCTGCACTGCCTCTGCTCTGCAGACCCCTTGGACCTCTTGCAATTTTCTAGAACCTGCTGGAAGCACCTTTTCATGCTTTTGTAAATAAGGACAGGTGTGCACCCGGGTGCATCTAGCAGAGAAACACTTGAGGCATCTGCTCTGAGTCTCATCTCTGAGGAAAGGCAGAAAGGGGTTTGGAGTCCAAACATCCATGACTGCAGACCCCCAACGCTGCTACCTTCTCCCCTGCTGTGCTCCCAGCCGGCCTGCCCATAACCCTCTCCAACAGGGTCCCAATAGTCCTGGGATGAAGTTTCTCGGGAGGCACCTATATTGCTTCCCTGCAGATCAGGGTTGGCCTCACTGGTCTTGTTGATTGGCTCATAAGACATCCCAGCAGGTGGGTTGCCTGGTGCAGTGGGTTTCCCCCTTCATCCCATCTCCGCCCACTGCCCCCCCCCACAACTCCTCGGGACCCTGCACCCTTCCTTAAGCTCACCGGCACCTGCAGAGGACAAGCTGTTGCTTCCTTTGCCTCAGGGGCTCCTCTAAGGCAGGAGCATGAGTGTATGCTTGTGCGTGCGTGCGTGCGTGCGTGCGTGCGTGTGTGTGTGTGTGTGTGTGTGTGTGTGTGTTTGTCCAAACCTCCCCTAGTCTCAGGACCTTGGAAAGCTGCCTCAGTGCTTCTCCTCTGACGGAAAAGACTCTTGGTCCCAGTTTTTATTTTTTGGTTTTTGGGCCACACCCAGCAGCACTCGGGTTAGTCCTGACTCTGTGCTCAGAAATTACTCCTGGCAGGCTTGGATGCTAGGGGATGGAACCTGGGTCAGCTGCATCAGTTGCATGCAAGGCAAACGCCATCTCACTGTGCTATCAATCTGGCCCCTGGATTGTACCTTTTAAATTTATTTTATTTTATTGAAACCATTGTGATTTACAAAGTCCTTCATAGTTGGATTTTAGACATACAATGAATCAGGGTCAATCCCAGCACCAGTGTCGACTTCCTCTACCATGTTCCCAGAATGTATTCTAACCACTATAACAGGCCCATTTAAAGTTTAGATGGTTAGAGTTTGGGTCTCTTGAATCTGTTGTTGACTTTGGCTTGCATATTTAGTTCTGTCCTTTTTTTTTTTTTATCTCCACCAATGCACTTATGACCACTTGGACCTTGGTTCCTATCTTTTCTTTTTATCTTTTATCCCCTTCTTAATATTATAGAAAAATACAAAAATATGAGGTAAAATAAAGTAATTTGTGTCCCAAAGTTTTATGAAAAAAGGCAGAAACTCCTAATGTTTTGGGGATTTTTTTTTGTTTGGTTTTGATTTTTGGGTCACACCCGGCAGTGCTCAGGGGTTACTCCTGGCTCTACGCTCAGAAATCGCTCCTGGCAGGTTCAGGGGCCCATATGGTATGTCGGAATTTGAACCACCATCGTTCTTCTGCATGCAAGGCAAACACCCTAACTCCATGCTATCTCTCCGGCCCCCACGTTTTGTTGAGGTTTTTTTTGACCACACCTACTGGTGTTATGTGGGTTGGGGACAGGGAGCTTCTTGGTGCCAGCGATCAAACTTGGGGCCTCTGCCTGCAAAGGATGTAATCTGGCCCAGGAGAGGAATCTTTTTTTTTTTAGTTTTTGGGTCACACCCAGCGGTGCTCAGGGGTTACTCCTGGCTGTCTGCTCAGAAATAGCTCCTGGCAGGCATGGGGGACCATATGGGACACCGGGACTCGAACCAACCACCTTTGGTCCTGGATCGGCTGCTTGCAAGGCAAACGCCGCTGTGCTATCTCTCCGGGCCCGGGAATCTTAACTAGATCAGTGTGTCCAAGAGAATGGAGGTACCCCTGCTGACCTCACCCAGAACCTTTTCACTCTCTTCCCACAGTCCTCCAAGAAACTGGTGAACTCGGTTGCAGGCTGTGCCGATGACGCCTTTGCCGGCATGGTGGCCTGCAACCCGGGCCTGCAGCTTCTGCAAGGCCACCGAGTCGCCCTGCGCACTGACCTGGACAGCCTCAAGGGTCGGGTGGCAGTGCTGACGGGTGGGGGCTCTGGCCATGAGCCCGCCCACATCGGTGAGTGCTCTGGGTGGGGATGCCGAGCCGTTGGATGGGGGCTCCTGGGTGCTGGGATGAGAACTCATCCAAGATTCAGAAACCGTGTTTCCAGTCTCTGAGTCCCTCACTGTGACCTGGACCATTCCTGTTCTCTCTTTGGGCCACAGTCTCTTTGTCCTGTGGAAGCGCAAAGTGGGCCCCCATGGTCTTTTGCACCCTCTCAAGCACAGAGAGTTGTGATTCTGTGAGATCTGTTGGCTTTCAGGCCCTAGTTGACCATCCCTTCCTCCAGGAAGCATTCCTGACTTTTTTTTTTTTTTTTTTTTTGGTTTTTGGGCCACACCCGGCAGCGCTCAGGGGTTACTCCTGGCTCTATGCTCAGAAATCGCTCCTGGCAGGCTCAGGGGACCACATGGGATACCAGGATTTGAACCACCGACATTCTGCATGCTAGGCAAACACCTTACCTCCATGCTATATCTCTGGCCCCCACATTCCTAACTTTCTTTTTTTTTTTTTTTTTTTTTTGGTTTTTGGGCCACACCCGGCGGTGCTCAGGGGTTACTCCTGGCTATCTGCCCAATATGGGACACCGGGATTCAAAACAACCACCTTTGGTCCTGCTTGCAAGGCAAACGCCGCTGTCTATCTCTCCGGGCCCACATTCCTGACTTTCAAGTCTAATGCAGCACTTACCTTCTGAAACCCCACTCTGCATTCTGCATTCTTCTCTTTTGGGTGGTGTTTTTGGGCCACATCTATCAGTCCTCTCAGAGCTCAGAGCTGACTTTTTGTTTTGTTTTGTTCGTTTTTTGTTTTTTTTTTTTGGTCACACCCAGTGGCGGCGCTCAGGAGTCACTCCTGGCCCTGCGCTCAGAAGTTGCCTCCTGGCAGGCTCGGGGACCATATGGGATGCCGGGATTTGAACCGAGGTCTGTCCTGTGTTGGCAATGTGCAAGGCAAATGCTTACCGCTGTGCCATCGCTCTGGCCCCAGAGCTAACTTTTGACTCTGCTCAGAGAGCACTCCCTGGTAGAGCTTGGGGAATTTGATGTGGTGCCAGGGATTGGACTGGGCTGCTGTGTGTACTGGTACTCTCTCTCCAGCCCTACATTTTCTTTTTTCTTTTTCTCTCTTTCTCTCTTTCTCACCTTCCTCCCCTCCTTCCCTCCTCCCCCCTTCCTTCCTCCCTTTCTTCCTTCTTTCCTTTGTTTTTGGGCCACACACACTGGTGATCAGGAGTTACTCCTGGCTCTGTGCTCAGAAATCACTTCTGGCAGGCTCAGGAGACCATATGGGATGCCAGAGATTAAACCCAGGTTGGCCACATGCAAGGCAAACACCCTACATCTGTGTTATCATGGTGGTCCAACATTATATTTTGTTTTATGGGGGGAAGAGGAATTAAGGTCACCTCCAGCCGTGCTCCAGGCATATTCCTGGCAGGCTGAGACCATCTGGGATGCTGGAGGTTGAACCTGGGTCAGGGGTCAGCCAAATGCAAGGCAAGTATCCTATCCATTGTACTATTGCTCGGGCACTTGCATTTTCCTGTTCCTTTTTTATTTTTGCCTGTTTGGGGCCACACCCAGCAGTGCTTAGAACGTATTTCTGCCTCTGCTCAGGAACTGCCTTGGCAGTGCTCAGGGGATCATATGGGATACTGGAAATTGAACTAGGTCAGCTGCATGCAAGGAAGGTGCATTCATTTCTTTTTTTGAGAAGTGTTTTGGACCACACCCCAGGGTGCTCAGGAATGACATCTGGCGGGGCCTGGGGAACCATATGTGATGCCAAGGATCGAACCTGGGTTGACCATACCTGCTGTCCTATCTGTCTAGCCCACCCTGCATTTTCACACCCTGCAGGGACGGTCCTGAACCATTTCCTGTCAATATTTACCTGGCAGCTGTCCGGAGGGGTAGGGGTCAGGCTTTCCTGCCCTTCTGTTGGGCAGACATTAACAAGCACCCTCTGTGTGCCTGACTTTGTTCTGGGCCCTGGGGATGCCACAGCGAATTAGAGGAAGGAAGCTTCTACCCTCTGTGGGGAAGTAAGGAAAAAGGGAGCAGCAGGCATCACCTCTCCAGAAGGGGGCGCCTGAGTGAAGTAGAAACATCACACCACCAAGAAGCCCAGAAGAGGGGGATCCCTGCCACCACTTGCCTTCCCCCGTTCGTTCCAGGGTTCATAGGGAAGGGGATGCTGACGGGAGTCATCGCGGGAGCTGTGTTTGCCTCCCCGGCCGTGGGTAGCATCCTGGCAGCCATCAGGGCGGTGGCACAGGTGGGCACAGGTGAGTGCAATGGAGGAGGAGGGCTGCAGTGGTGCATGGGGAGGTGGGGAAGGCCGATGATGCTGATGTCCCTCACTCTGGGCCCTTGCAGCGGGGGTTCTCCTCATTGTGAAGAACTACACGGGGGATCGGCTGAACTTTGGCCTGGCACGGGAGCACGCCCGGGCTGAGGGCATCTCGGTGGAGGTGGTGATCGTGGGTGAGGACTGCGCCTTCAGCGTCCTGAAGAAGACAGGCCGGCGGGGGCTCTGTGGCACTCTGCTCGTCCACAAGGTGAGTTCCCCCAACACTCTCAGGGACACCAGTAGCCCCTCCTTGTCCAGATGTAGACCTTCACCACCTACCCTTCCCTGTGCCACTCTCCCTGACAGCCCAGTGCCAGGGCATTGCCCAGTCCTCCTGCCCATCCCATGTCTAGCAGCTGCCCTGTGCTGCAGGCTAGGCCCAGCTCTAAGTGCCACCCTACAGGAGCTCCGCTGCTGGGTTCAGCCGAGCTCCAGCTCTCTGCTGAGTTTCCACTGGGTGGCCTGGCTTGCCTGTTTCCTTCTCTGCTTCCCACAGGGCTCCTGACCTGCCTTCATTTGGGCACGCCTGACAGTATCACATGCTGCAGCTACACTCAGCTGCTAAGTGTGTGTCCTGGACCACGTCTGTGGGTCTCCTGCACTGTGGGGACAGGACTCAGGGCCCCATGTGCACATAGAGATCAGCCTGGTGCTCCAATGCTCATCTCCCTCCCAGCCCCAGGGGTCTTCTAAAATGAGAGCTGGTACTGAGGGTAAGGTACCTGCCTTGCAGTGGTTCAATCTTCAATACCACATGTGATCCGGGGCACTATCAGGAATAGAGCCACAGGGCCAGAAACCAGCTTCCCAAGTTACCCACCCCCCGAAAAAACATAATATGTGGGCCAGAGCTATAGCACAGGGGGTAGGGCATTTGCCTTGCTCTCAGCCAACGCAGGTTCAATCCATGGCATCCCTTATGGTCCTCCAAGCACCAGTGGGAGTGATTCCTGAGTGCAGAGCCAGGACTAATCTCTGAGCATGATTGGTGTTACCCAAAATAAAACAAAAAATAAACATGTTTTTCTGGGGGCAGGTAAACATTTACCATGCACTTGGCCAACCAGCACCCCATATAGTCTTCTGAACCCCACCAGGAGTGATCCCTGAGCACAGAGTCAGTAGTAGGTCCTGAGCATCACCGGGTGTAACAGCAACAAAAATAGTAAGTCTGGAGTGATAGTATAGCAGTGCATTTGCCTTTTATGTAGCTGGCCTAGGTTCAATCCCCAGCATCCCATATGGTCCCCCTAGTCCGCAGGAGTGATTGCTGAATAAGAGCTAGGAGATAGCTCCAAGCACCACAGGTATGGCCCAAAAACAAACAAACAAACAAAATGTGTGTTGGTGTCTGAGCACTTGTGTCAACTGAGGTTCCTAGAGTGGACATGGGTGCCACTCCTGCCTTCCTTCCCTTCCTCCCTACTGTCCCTGCTCTCCGTGACTAAAGCCCACCTCTGTACTTTATGTCTAGTCCTGGCTCTTTCTGAGAGGTCCAGCTCTGGGGAGTCAGTGATCCTCCGAAGACCACGAGCAGGCTAGTGGCAGGCCCTGTGGGACCTCTGTCCCCTTTTCAAACAGGGTGTAGGCCTCTGCTCCCACTCCCTGCTAGCTCTCAGACCCACAAGCTTGGGGCGCACCTTTGCCCATCTGCCAGACATCACAACAGATAGTGGGCAGAGGCTGCCACATGACTGTGTGACATTAGATAAGCCCCCTTTCAGGGCCTGATGTTTATAAAGACCCTCGGCTGTGGAGAGGGGCCTTATGGTGATTGGGCACAAGGGGGGGGGGGGACATGCAGCTGCTCTCAGAAGGACCAAGCTGGTGGGCAGTTCTGAGCTCTCCTGCCCAACTAGAGAACTAGCCCCTGCCCCCGCTTGTCTTCTGCCCTTTGGGGACTCGTGTCTGTGGGTCCAGGTGGCAGGCGCCCTGGCCGAAGAAGGTGTGGGACTACAGGAAATCACAGAGCGGGTGAACGCAGTTGTCCAGGGCCTGGGTGAGTGGGGCTGTGGGAGGCAGAGGTGAGTTTCTGGTACCTCCTAGGAGGGCCCCCCCATTACCCCCAGGGCAGAGGGGCTCTGGCAGCCCTTCTCCACTGAAGCCTGTTGAAACACATGCCCTCACTTGCTTGCCCCTCAGGCACCCTGGGAGTGAGCCTGTCCTCCTGCTGCGTCCCCGGCTCCAAAGCCACCTTTGAGCTCTCAGCCAATGAGATCGAGCTGGGCCTGGGTAAGCTTGGGGACCCCTATTCTGACCACTTCTTTGAAGAATGTCATGGGTATCTTTAGAGGAGGACCCCAGTCTGTCGTGCCTGCTCCTGGTGTTTGGCCCACTGCCTGGTCCTGTCTGGTCCTGTGGAAGTGCTGCCTAAGTGGTCTTAGTTGTCTATTTTTTATTTTTATTGTTTTTGTTTTTTTGTTTTTTGGGCCACACCATTTGATGCTCAGGGGTTACTCCTGGCTAAGTGCTCAAAAATTGCCCCTGGCTTGGGGGAACCATATGGGACTCGGGGGGATCGAACCGCAGTCCTTCCTTGGTTAGTGCTTGCAAGGCAGACACCTTACTTCTAGTGCCACCTCACCAGACCCAGTTGTCTATTTTTTAATTTTGCGTCATACCCAGTAATGCTTAGTACTTGAGGGTGACTCTCACTGACTGGAGACTGGAGCTGCCCGATTACTGCCTTTGTGCCATAGAGACTTTGATATAAGTCCAGGGACTGAGTGCATCTTTCCACAGGGATCCACGGGGAAGCTGGTGTGCGCCGGATCAAGGTAGGGGGGTGCTCCCTGGTGCTGGCTGCTCAGGCACTGTGGCCCTGCACACAGCTCACCTCTGGCTCCCCCTGACAGATGGCAACTGCCGAGGAGATCGTGACCATCATGCTGGACCACATGCTGAACCCCTCCAACATCTCCCATGTGTCCGTGCAGTCTGGTAAGGAGCAACCACACATACCCCCATCCCAGCCCACACATTCACAGGGTCTCACTTGGACTCACATCTGCTAACAGGCTCCACGGTGGTGCTCGTGGTCAACAACCTGGGTGGCCTGTCCTTCCTGGAGCTGGGCATCGTAGCAGGCGCCGCAGTCCGTGCTCTGGGTAAGCCCCCCAGGGGGGACCCTCCCAACCCCAGAGGCTTCACTCCACCCTTGGCCCCATGGAGCTGAGCAGCAGCTGAGACCTGTCCCCTGATTCTAGGGTGGTACCCTGGTCCCCCACCACTGCACTTGTGACTCCTGTATTCAAGAGAAAATCAACTGAGGGCCGATGAGTGGGCTCAAGGGTGGAGCCCAGGCCTGGCCTTCAGGATGCCTGGGTGCTGTCCCCATTACTATGTGGTTCCAAACACCACAAGTGTGAATGGAAACAAAGCCCAGAATCCTAAGAAAGGTAGCAGAGGGTTTCCTAAGGGGCCCAAGTGGTGAGCCCGGAGCCTGCTTCCTTCTCTGTGCAGAGGAGTCCTACCACCAGGGTTATGGAGAGGGTAGAAGGGCACATTAGCTCATGCCAAGCAGCAGCTGGCACCCCATCTGTGAACTGAGAGAGCAGAGCCCTTTCCAGAAGGTGACCACTGTGGGGTGTCTGCGATTTCTCTGTTCTCTTCCCAAGTTCTTTTGCTCTTGTCTTGTTTTGTTTTGTTTTGTTTTGTTCTGTTCTGGGGCCAAACCTGGCCGAGCTCGGGGATTATTCCTTGGCTCTGCATTCAGAAATCACTGCTGGCAGGCTCAGAGGATTTATATGAGATACAGAGATCAAACCTGGGTCAGCCATGTATAAGGCAAATGCCCTACCTGCTGTGCTATTGTTCCAGCCCCACTTGCTCTTATTTCATGTTTCTTGAACTCTGTGGGGGTGGGTGGGAGCGCCACCCTCCCCTCTTCTCTTCCTGGATATTGCAGAGGGCCGTGGGGTGAAGATTGCCCGAGCCCTGGTGGGCACTTTCATGTCCGCCCTGGAGATGCCCGGCGTGTCTCTCACCCTCCTGCTGGTGGACGAGCCCCTCCTGAGACTGATAGGTGAGGCCTGATGGACCCTCTCTCCTCTGTAGCCTCCCACATGCCTCACTTAACTGGGCACTACTGGTGTTTGGGGCCTCCTGGGGGGCAGTAAGTACTCAGTGGAGGGAGCTGGGCTGACCAATGGACAATTTAGGCCCCACCTGTCTCCTGGCTGCTGTCCCCAGATGCTGAAACCACCGCCCCGGCCTGGCCTAACTTGCCCAAGGTCTCAGTGACGGAGAGGAAGCAGAGCCGGCCAGCCCCTGCTGAGCCCCCGGAGGCCTCCGATTCTGTCGACACAGGAGGTACCAAGCCCTGTGACATGAGAGGCTGGCCTGAGCCCGAAGTGGGGTGCTGTGGGAAAAGGGACCAAGGGCCCCCAGCACCTGCTGTCCATGCAGGTCTAGTTGGGTTGAGAAGGGCCCAGCATGCCACTCGCTGCCATGTTGTCCCCCTCACCCCTGCAGGTTTAGCCCCCAGGGGCCTGGTGTGTGTGCTGGAGCAGGTGTGCAACACCCTCCTGGACCTAGAGGAGCAGCTCAATGAGCTGGATCGGGCCTCAGGCGATGGCGACTGTGGCACCACGCACAGCCGCGCAGCCAGAGGTGAGGTCCGGGCCCTGTACACCCAGCAGAGGGCGGGGGGCCACATGGAGGCTTGAGTTGAGGCATTTTACCAGCTGGAACAAGTGTGAGGACAGGACAGGTACCAATGTGGGTTGGATTACCCATTGGATCCTCCTGAGCAAGCAAGGGCTTTGAGGCCAATGCCTGAGGCTTGTCTGCAGCTTCCAAGGAAGGCCAATGCTGGACAGCGCTGTGATCCTGCAGTGCCCCTGGTCACAACACCAGTGACACTCCTTAGCCTCCCACTTCCCCTCCACTTCCCCACACCCAGGAAAAGCATCATTTTTTTTTTTTTTTTTGGTTTTTCGAGCCACACCCATTTGATGCTCAGGGCTTACTCCTGGCTAAGCGCTCAGAAATTGTCCCTGGCTTGGGGGGACCATATGGGATGCTGGGGGATCGAACCGTGGTCCTTCCTTGGCTAGCGCTTGCAAGGCAGACACCTTACCTCTAGCGCCACCTCGCTGGCCCTGGAAAAGCATTTCTTTCATTGTCTACCACCATTAGGTCTAGAGCATGCCACCTTCCACCCACCACCATGGGCCAGGCACTACTTTCTGAATCTGGCTAACCTAAGGAGCAATGCGGCTCACACCCCTGCCTTTGGCATTTATCTGCTGGAGGGAAAATTCTGCAAGACTAGAGTACTCCACCAGGGCTCTCAGTAGTGCAGAGGGGGCAGTGCTGAGAGCCATGAAGGGGCAGAGGCCTAGCAGGACAGGAAGTACAGGGGAGGGTGAACGGGCCCACATGCTGGGAAAGGAGCCTTTGTTGCTCTGGTTCTGCTCTGGCAGTGAAGCCAGACATGGGGAGGGAGTGTCTCAGAATCCTACCTTTCTGCCTGCAGCCATCCAGGCCTGGCTGAAGGAGGGACCACTTCCTGCCAGTCCTGCCCAGCTCCTCTCCAAATTGTCCCTCCTGCTGCTGGAAAAAATGGGGGGCTCCTCGGGAGCTGTGAGTACCAGCAGCCTTTCCAGGCAGAGGGTTGGAGGGGAGTTCTGAGATGGCTCCAGGTTTACATGCTTTGCCTGCCCCCAGCTCTATGGCCTGTTCCTGATGGCTGCTGCCCAGGCGCTGAGGGCCAATAATACTGACCTCCCCAGCTGGTCTCGTGCCATGGACGCTGGCCTGGAGACCCTGCAGAAGTAAGTGGGGGCCTGGGATCAGGAGGCCAGGGGAGGTGAGCACCCCATCTGCTCCCAGTCTCCTCCCTAGCGCCATCCCCTCCATGCTCACTTAGGCCTTCTCTGCCAGGTACGGAAACGCATCCCCGGGGGACAGGACAATGGTGTGTATTTGGCTAGCCCTTCCTTTTGGAGGCCCCAAGCCCTGAAGGCAGCCCCCTACTAGGACTTGCTCTTAGTCCTCCCCTCCCACCCCGTGTAGCTGGATTCTCTGTGGGCGGCAGGACAGGAGCTCCAGGCCTGGAAGAAGCCAGGCGCTGACCTACTCCAAGTTCTGACCAGAGCTGTCAAGGTGAGTGAGACTGGGCCAACTGCCTGCCCTGTCACCTCTGGCCCTGGAGCTGGGATCACAGGCCCTAAGATGAGGGTGCCTCTTCAGCCTGGTGACCCTGAAGGGAGTTGGCAAAGCTAAGTTAGCACCCAGACCCCGTGGCAGGAAGTAATGTTGGCTCACCTTGAGCCTGTCCCACTGCCACCCATCAGAGTGCTGAGGAGGCCGCTGAGGCCACCAAGAACATGGAAGCCGGGGCTGGGAGAGCCAGTTACATCGCCTCGGGGAAGCTGGACCGGCCAGATCCTGGAGCTGTGGCAGCAGCTGCGATTCTCAGGGCCATCCTGGAGGGCCTGAGAAGCAACAAGTGAACCTCATTCCCCGCTCCCTCAGCCCAGGCTCTTGGGCAGGGGCCTAGCAGGAACCCCTCTGCGGGCCCAGAACCCACTCCTGGGTGGATCCACTGCCTTGTTACCCGTAGGAGGGTGGGGTTCCAGGATCATTCAATGATGTTTTCCCAGGGTAGCAAACCAGCCTTGCAGGCCTTTTGTTTGGCTTTTAAGACACCCCATGAAGGGCCTTTGCCTGCCAACAGGAAGCAACCTAATAAACCACTTCGGAGCCAGAGATATTCTTCCTGGTGCCTGTTTCCAAGCGTGCGAAAGTGGCTGTAGATGCCATAGAAGCTGAGCCCTCAGCCCCTGGTGGCCTGATGCTTCCCTGGCCACCATGACCCCAAGTAAGCTCCACTGGGGACCCCATGCCATTCTTGCTCTCCTAAGACACACATGATGTGCTTTTCTCATCATGACTAACGAACAGTTAAGGGATTCCTCATGCAGCAAGGGAACTAATGAGACCCCTGAAAGAAACCACTAGTAGCAGAACAGAAAGTGCACCTGGCTGGCCTCGTCACGTAGACTCAACAGTGGAACCTAAACGAGCAGGAGGGACTGCTGACGTGCCAGGACTAGGAATCCTGACTCAACTACCACCGACAGCTGGAACCCCAGCTGGTGACAGGGCTCAGGATATGAGGCTCCCAGCCCCAGGTCACTGTCACCCAGGAGGGGCTCCCTTCCCCACTGTAGTCAAGCCTGGCTGTAGGCTCCCCCATCCTTGAGCCCCTGCTCTGGGTGCTGTCCTGAGGCTGCTCCTCAGGCCTGAGTGCCCGGAGGCAGGAAGCGAGGCTGGCACCACACACCTGCCCTGCGGCTCACCACAGCCACTTCTGGCACTGATTCCTCGAGTCTTATCCTGCTGAGGAGACATTTCCTTCCTTGTGACAGGACACAGTGCTTCAAAGCCTTTCCCGCCGAGGACCGGATTCCTTTCATCCCATCTGTGCAAAGCCTGGTCCTGCAGGGGACCAGCCTCTGGCTCCCAAAATCCCCAACCCCATCTCTGAGGGGGAGCAGAACCCCCCAAGACTCTTGCAGGTTGCTCTGGACAAACTGCTCTAACCACCATGATGAGTCTCAAGAGCAGGATCTGACTTAAAAACACTTTAGTGCAATACCACACACATGGTGAACAGTGCATGCCACCGGGGGCAGGGCAGTCATGTCACAAGGTGCCCAGCGTACCCCAGCCCAGGTTTATCCAGTTGAGGCTTCCGTCTGTGCTCTCCTTCCAACACTGGCTATTAGGCAACAGGGGGACAATTGCCTTATGAGAGTAAGGCTCTTTCAGAGCAGGCAGAAGAAGGCAGATGCCAACTTCAGAGGATCAGTTGGCTTCCTCCCAGCCCCTTTCCTGCTCTGCTAGGCACAGTTAATGGCAAGCTGGAGGGTGAAAGCAGCAGAGCCAGGGCCCATTCAGAAAGCAGCAAAATGGCGTGTGTCCGGGACAGCCCTGCAGCAGTCAAGGAAGTGAAGCTGTTCCAAGACCCCCACTCTCCACCTGACAGGCTGTTCTTGGGAGGGTCACCACGGCTCATGGGGCTGCTTGCAGGCGATGGGCACAGGGAAAGGCCAGAATCCAGGTCCCAGCTGAGGCAGCAGCTAGAAGTAGCCACAGGAGGCAGCAGCAAGAAAGAGAAGAGCAGAGAGCAGTTAGCACCTCAGCGAAGCCGCCACCTGTGCCCCATGTCCATCACCGCTCCTGAAATCAGAGGGCAACCTGTTCCATGCAAAGTACCTCTCAAAGGGGAAAACCAAAGTTGGTTCCCCACACTCAACCGCTCTGAGTCCCTTCCGACCCATGGGAGATTAGGCGTCAGGACTGTGTCATCCACGTCCCGCAGTTGGGATCAGCCAGGATGAAGGTGGCCGTATGGAAAGGGAGGACCCAAAATAGCCTGCAAAGTGGGCTGAGATGGGGGTGAAGCCAAAGGCACCAGGCAGGCAGGCAGCGACTGATGGAGCAGGCCTAGGCTGGAGGCGAGCAGGGGTTCGGGCCCAGCGCCCAGTGCTAGTCTTGCTGTGTCCAGACGGCCAAGGGGGAGCCAGGGTACAGTAGAACTGCTGAAGGGACACCAGCTGTTCGTGGACGCCCCTTCCCAAGTCACTCCTTGTCATGCAGTAGGGGCTAAAAAACAGATGCACACATGTTAATGGCATGAGACCTGAAGTACCCCTGACCCACAGAAGTCACACCACGGGGACCCAAACCACATCTTTCAAGGAAGTCCTTAAGCCCCTAAATCTAGAGATGCCCCATATCTCACAACCCTCAAGGCCCCCTGTGGCCAGGGCCAGGCAAAACTTGCTTCAAGCACTCAATTATCTCCAAGCAAAGAAGTTACAAACCCCCTCATCCTGCTCAAGCCCTCCTTGGGGGGTGGGGAGATAAGACCACATGTTACCTTGAAGAACCACAGGAGAGAAATCCCCTCTCCTCCCAAGACCCCAAGAAGACCCAGATGTGCCAGCTAAACCCCTTGCTCCTTTGGGCTGACTGCAAGCTGCCCAGTGAAGTCCCTGCTGAGGGCTGGCCGGCCAGCCCGCCCAGACTTCCTGCCTCCAACCTGGCACTGCACTCGGGAGCAAGACCCGTACCTGTCTGTCAGTCAGGATCCCCAGCTCTGGACGCTTCCACGGCGAAGCGAGGAGAATGTAGAGCACTGCCAGCCCAAAGACCACCACCAGCATCCCAGTGCAGTTTGCAAACACGGCCTCGCTGGGGAGTGTCGAGTACTGGTGGGTGGAGTTTTTCCTGAAGGGGACAAACCGCAGGGGCCCCTCAGAGACTCTTCCACCTCCCTGTGCCCTGTGAGACACACAATCCCAGGAAGACATGAAAGGGTCCCCGCCACAATCTGGGAAGTGCCTATGACTGTTGAGGAACCTGGCAGTGCCTGCAGAACTTGGCACCCGCAATAAGAGGCACGGCCATGGGCCAAAACCATATCATGGCAGGTAGGGTATTGGCCTTGCAGGCAGCCAAACCAGATTCGATCTCTGGCATCCCACCTGGTCCCCATGCACCGCCAGGAGTGGTTCCTGGAGTGCAGAGCCAGAAGTAACCCCTGAGCACCGCAGGGTTTGGCCCCCAAACAAAACAACAAAAAGAAGAATGGCCGTGCTTGGCCAGTCCCTGTGCATGGGAGCTATGGGGGAAGGGAGGTGGCAATGGTTGAGAGGACACAGCCCTGCTTGACCCTCACTGGCGGCAGTGACCATGCCTGAGGACAGATGAGGACACCTCCACAGTGGCCTGACACACAGGAGGGGCTGAGTCCACAGGATGCTGCACACAGATTTGCCGAAAAACTTCGCCTGAGAGAGACTCCTCTCTGCCTTCCCCTGTTCCTGCCCTGCCACTCAGGGAAGGGGGAACCTTCACTCACAAGCTGAAGATCAGCTTCTCGTTGATGCCAGAAATGACGGACGCCATGGCCAGCGAGAGGATGGAGGCTCCAAAGAAGACGTGGAATGGTTTGAGGAGGGCGCGCAGCCACTCAGAGGCCCAGGGCAGCAGGAAGACAGAGAAGCCCAAGCACCACTGCGGACACAGGAAGGGAAGAGGCGGTCGCAGTGGGTGAGGTGGACTAGGTGAGGCCGATGGAGCACTTGTCAGCTGCATTGCCACAGATGAGCGCTGCAGCAGCTGCCCCGCTGGCACTGGGCACCTGGCCCATGGTCACCCTGTTTTCGACACTCCTTGCAGCAGCGTAGGTCCTGCCACACCTTGATACTCGCTGCCAGACCATGATGTGACATGCACCCGTCTCCCGTAAAGGCTCCAGTTTCCTTCCCAGCCGCTCTGCCTCCCTCCATACATAGGCATCAGGGTCACGTGAGCCATTTCTGGCCGCAAGGGGCAAGGGAGGCAGGAGAGGCAGCCTCAGCTTGGCGTGGTGCGCGCTAGAACAGGCAGCCCAGAGCAGCCCCTGCGATGGGGGAGAGTAGGAGCCATGGACCTCCCCTTGACATAGCCCTTGACATCAGCAAGCAGAGGGGAGCTGAGGATGGAGGGGTCCACCCACCTGGCAGGCAAAGAGGAAGACGGTGGTGATGCCCAGCCAGCTGTGCAAGGAATAGAGGTTGGCAATTTTCTGTTGGTTGTGGTATTGGAAGACGGCGAAGAGCCCCAGCACGGTCAGGATGAAGGCTGCCAGGTGCAGGGCCGCATGCAGGACTTTCCAGGGCATCTTGGGCCCCACCCATGACTGGGGCAGGCGGTACACCAGTGAGGCTGTAGGAGAAAGGTCAGGGCTCACACACACCGCAGGTTGCCCCCTTACCCAGCCTCAACCCAGGCAGCTTCCTCAGGAGGACAGAAAGGAATTTGATGGGGCTGGAGAGATAGTACAGTGGTAGGGCATTGCATGCCTGGAATGCAAACGACCCAGGAGGGATCCGGTTCGATTCCGGCATCCCATATGGTCCCCTGAGCCATTTCTGAATGCAGAGCCAGAAGTAACCCCTGAGTGCTGCCAGGTGTGGCAAAAGAAAGAAAAAGAAAAGAAAAGAAAGTAATTTGAGGGGGCTGGAGAGATAGCATGGAGATAGGCATTTGCCTTGCTCACAGAAGGACAGTGGTTCGAATCCCACCATCCCAAGGAGTAACTTCTGAGCATAGAGCCAGGAGTAACCCCTGAGTGTGACCCAAAAACCAAAACAACAACAACAAAAGAAAGTAATTTGAGGACATCCCATGGATCCCTTTTATTGTGGGTTTATTTTGGGAGGAGCACACCTCTGCACTCAGTATTACTCCAGGCTGTGCTGGGGGGTTGGGGGGAACGTAGGAGGGGCTGGGCATTGAATTCAGTCAGCAATTGGCTGTATGCAAGGCAAACGCCCTCCCCCACGGTACTATCTTTCCAGTGCCTCAAATTATCTCTGGGACAGCAGCCAGCCAAGAAGATAGACTAGAGTGCCAGTAGTGGGAGGGGCATGTAGGGTTTCTTTGCCCTTCCCAGCTGCTCGGTTAACCCCAGTGCAGCCTGCAGTACAACTGGGCTTAGCTGGCACAGACACAGGTTTTGAGGATCACCCACTTGGGTGGGTTGGAGGTGGTCCAAGATTAGGAACCTCTGCTCTGAAGTCACTGCCTCCAACAAGACAGTCAGGGTCCCTAAGTCCTTGCAGAGCACTCCAAAAGATAGAGAGGTGCTTGGCCATCTTGTGTTCCAGACCCTCCCCCTGTTTCTCTGGCACTTTGGCTAAGGGCAAGGCTGTGTCCTAGGGGCCTGAGTCAGCTCAGGTTCAGCTTTGCCCTTTGCTGGTTTGTCCCCAGCGTTCCTGACTGCAGGGACTAGGACCTTGTGGTTCCCCATACACAGGACAGACTCTCAGTTGGTGGCCTCATCAAGCCCAGTTTCCTGGGAACAAAAGCCCATTTGGGCCCTGGTTCTGCCTGCATGAGGCAAAGCCAGGTCCTTGGGAGGTGCAGAGGCCTCACCCAAGAACATTTACCCTCCTGCTCCCTAGCACCGATTCGAAAACCACAGGCTGCTGACCATGTTGTTTGTTTTTTTGGTACTGGGGATCGAACCCAAGGCCTCACATTTGGAAAGCACTGGGCTCTCTCCCTATTAAACGACTTCCCAGGCCCCCTCTCTATTCTGGTGAAGTTGTTGAAACAACCATTACGTGGTCGTGCCCATAGGGCTGAGCTGAGGAGTCCAGAGCCCAGGGCCTGCAGAGTCTAAAGGTTGTGCTACCTGGCCCCTTGGGGATAGGTGTGCACCTCGGTACCCAACAAGAGGGGCAAGGGGCTCCTTAAACCATTTTCACCAGTGAGCTCTTTTTTTTTTTTTCCCCAAGAGAACTGCTGCTCACTGAACCAGAGAAGGCCAGGTGGCCATGTGTGGAGCTATTAAGAGAGCACAGTGGGGCAGGCACTTCCTGCCATGGGACTAAGCTAGGTTTGATCTCCAGTACGCCATATGGTCTGTCATAGGTGATCCCTGAGCACAGACACAGAAGTAAGTCCTAGATTTAGAACCTCCCTCTCCACCTCAAAAGTGGCCCTATGCTGGGGCTGGAGAGATAGCATGGAGGTAAGGAGTTTGCCTTGCATGCAGAAGGATGGTGGTTCGAATCCCAGCATCCCATATGGTTCCCCCGAGCCTGCCAGGAGCGATTTCTGAGTGTAGAGCCAGGAGTAACCCCTGAGTGCTGCCAGGTGTGACCCCCCCCCCCCCAAATAAAAGTGCCTTTCCTCCCATGCTAATTCTCTGGCTCCTCACCTGAGAATTTTTGTTTGTTTGCTTGTTTTGGGCCACACCTGGAGGTGCTCAGGGGATTATGTGGGATATTGGAAATTGAAACTGGAGGGTTGAGAGTGGGGGCTGTGCGTGTGCATGGCAGAACAATCCGGGTTGTATACAAGGCACACACCTTACCTGCTACCTAACTTTTTTTTTTTTTGCCACATCTGGTGGCACTCAGGGGTTACTCCTGGCTCTGAACTTGGAAATCACTCCTGGCAGGCTCAAGGGACTAAAGGGGATGCAGAGGATCAAGCCCAGACTGGTCCTGTGCCAGGCCAATGCCCTACTCACTCGCTCTGCTATCACTTTAGCTGCTCACCAGATAAATTTGTATACAACTTAGATATGCAGGTATATCAACATGAATATAGAATCAAGCCTTATAAAAAAATCATAAAGATGGGGCCGGAGAGATAGCACAGCCATAGGGCATTTGCCTTGCATGCAGCTGATCTAGGAGGGGCAGTGGTTTGAATTCCAGCATTCCATATGGTCCTTGGAGCCTGCCAGGAGCGATTTCTGAGTGCAGAGCCAAGAAAAGAAAAAAAATCACAGACTTTTTTTTCCCCAGTAAATACCAAGTAAGTCATGCAGTCCTGGAAGGGCTTTAAGCCACCAGCTCTCAATTTCATGTGAAGCTGCCCTCTCTGATGCCTTCCCCTCCCAGTCACCCTTCCTCTGAGTGACCCATAAGTCAAGTGACTAAGAGCAACCCCCCCCCAGAAGGAGAATGCTGCTCTACTCGACCAGGTCTCCAGTGCTCTTGTGCCCACTGCCAACTCACCAGCTCCGTAGAGCACCACCATGCCGGCGACCATGAGCACGGGGTGCCAGTTGAACATGTGCAAGGTTTTATCCCAGGCGAAGCCCCCGCGCCAGGCATGCATCCAGTAGGCAGTGAAGAGCAGACATATGGAGCCCAGGGAGCCCAAGGCCAGGCAGGACACATAGAAGCAGCCGGCAGCCATGATTCCACTTTAGGCCTAGAAGCAGCACAGGTCATGTCATGGATCCCTGCTCGGCCCACTTAGAGCCCAGGGATCTAGGCTGTGTTCCCCCTGTCACAGGGTGGCCAACTCAGGCCCATGGCAGGGCTGCCTCTGCTGCAGCCCAAAGCCCAACTGGGACCCACAACCCAGCCCAGAATCTGTGCTCACAGAACCTGGAGGAATTACTAGTTGAATCCTTCCAGTAACCAGGCCCATGGCAGGCCTGTTGAGAGGTTGGCCACAGGCTTTTTTTTGGGGGGTGGGGGGGAGGTCCAAAACCCAGTGGTGCTCAGAAGTTACTCCTGGTAGGCTTGAGGGACCATATGGGATGATGCTGGGAATGAAACCTCAGTTGGCTGCATACAAAGCAAACGCCCTACTTGCTGTGCTATCACTCCGGTTCCCATAGGCTCCTACTTGGGCGAGAAACCTTCTTCCTCAGAGGGGGAATTCTGTGGATGACGCCTGTTCCTCGTCACCCACACCAGAAACTGGGTGGGCGGCCTCATTCCCCCAGTTCTGCCTCTTCTGCTTTCTCTTCAGCTGGGAAAAACCCAGGGGAAAAAGAGGAAGCCCAAGCTATGGTCTAGAAAATCAAGAATCTATTTCGATTCAGAGCTGGGTAAGTTCTGAAACCAGGGAGGAACTTGGGGCAAACCAGTAGCTGTAACTGGAACCCAGTCAATGGGCCTGAGGCACAGTGGGCGCAGGCACAGGTCTTGGCACTGCCAGTTTTAAGCCTCTGTGGTGGCAGCATGGGCCCCGCTCTCTGGGCAGAACTTGCTGTACAGTCTCAGCTGGAGGGGGACATGGAGCTCTCATCTCTCAACCAGCTGTTAGAGAGAAAGCCCCGACCATTGCCTGGAACCCCCAAGAAGGCTAAAGGTCCCATCTCACCGTCAGAGTCGGAGGCAGTGGCTGTAGTGGCGGTTCTGTGCCCAACACTCAGGACTGGGGCCTCCCGGAATAAGTCACCTGGGCTTATGCAGGACTCGGCCTAAAGGGCAGAGCGAGAAGTGGGTCACCTGCTGGAAGGTGGTGAGGAGCAGAGCACGCCCAAAACCTTATACCTTTGATCCCTATTCTCCTCTAAGTAGCCACTTTACAGATGGGGGAAACTGAGGCTCAGAAAAACAGAAAGCAGGGTGGTGAGGTGGCGCTAGAGGTAAGGTGTCTGCCTTGCAAGCGCTAGCCAAGGAAGGACCATGGTTCGATCCCCAGCGTCCCATATGGTCCCCCCCATGCCAGGGGCAATTTCTGAGCGCTTAGCCAGCAGTAACCCCTGAGCATCAAACAGGTATGGCCCGAAAAAACAAAAGAACAAAAAAAGAAAGAAAGAAAGAAAGAAAAAAAAAGCAAGCATGATGGGCCGGGGATTGGGGGGCACAAGAGTTACATCTGGCCTAGTAGGCCTTAAGGCTCCCCTGTGGCCCACAGGTTGCCTGGGCAACTGAGAAAAAGGATTAAAAGACACAGCATAATGGGAAATATAGTACCAGCATAGCAATTGGCTCTAATTCCTCAAAGCTTTGGAGCTTAACTCCCACCCTGTACCCCCTTGCATGTCAACCCCAATCCTCAGGATCCCCATTCAAACCTCGCTCTCTACCTGATCAGAAAGAGGCTCAGAAAGGTGACCCAGACTGGCTAGAATCTCCGAGAAAGGAAGAGCTTGAGGCTGGGCAAAAAGCAAATTTATTCTGTAGGTGCAAGAGGGTTCTCGTAAGCACATTTCTGAGGTGCAGGTGCAACCTCCTACCCTGGGGGATGGGGTGTCCCCTGCAGCTGCTCCAAGCCAGAAGTCTACTACAGTGCCACTAAGTGGGACCCAAAACTCAAAAGAAAGGGGCCAGAGAGAAGTTTCAAGGGGCTAGATTTGCCTACCAGAGGCCAGACTGCGTGATCCCCCCCAAACACCAGAGTGACTCCAGAGTGGGGAGCAGCCCGAGAACACTGCTGTTTAGTGTGTGATCCCCCAAAACAAAAGATACAAGCTTCCAGGAACCTGACAAGAGAAAACATGCCGCCAGCTTCCCTAAAAATCCAAAACACGTGCCAAGATGCACTCCTGGCACAAGCAATGGCTTCTGCTCCAGCAAGGACAGAGGAAGCAACACTTTAGGTCACTAGATGGTCAGCCCGAAGCCCACAAAGAAGGGGGAAGTGGACACTGGAAATAGTAACTAACGTTCACGTGTTTCTTTTGTGTAAAAAAGTAAAAGTAAACAGGTTTGTGAGTGATAGAGTATCAGGGAAGGGGCTTGCCTTGCATGTGGCCAACCCGGGTTCCATCACCAGCATCTTTATGGTTCCCCGAGCTTCGCCAGGAGTAGTAACCCCTGAGATTGCCAGAAGTGATTCCAAAAACAAAATGTCAAAGAAATTTTATTAGGAGCAAAGTGGTTCAATGGCAGAGAAAGGAGATCCTGAGTTCAACCCCCAGCACAGCCAGGAGTGACCCTTCCCAACACCAGAGAGTCAATAGTCCATGAGCACAGCCAGACATGAGACTCAGAGCAAAGGCTTTGCAAACCTAGGGAACGATGTCATCCCTCCACCTGGCTCTTCTCCCACCCAACAGGTCTTGGATTACAGCTCTGGGGTGAACTAGACCAATCCGGGGTGTGAGTATGAGTCACTATACTGATAGGAACTGAATGTTATTCTGTTTATGGGGCCTTTCTTAGCCGGAAATAGAATCAAAGCAGACAATGCAGTGAAAATCAAACCCAGAGGCCAGGAATATCTTCTCATTTCTTTTTGGCGGGGAGCAAGGGAAGCCATACCCAACTGTGCTCAGGGCCCATTCCTGACTCTGTGTTCAGGCATCACTTCTGGCAGTGCTCGAGGGACAATAAGGAGTGCAAGTGCCAGTCTGCCGTGGACAAAGCCAGCTCCTTCCCCACTGTGCTCTTTCTGGCCCCTCATCTCCTTTCTTCCAAGAATGCAATGCAACGGTTTCTAGAGGGGTCCACTATAATTTGGGTGCCAAGACCACTCAAAATTTTTGAGGCAGAAGTCGGTAGATGCTTCTGGAAAGAGTCAGAATGCTAAGTAGTCCAGGCTTTGTTCATTGTGACATCTCTGAGATCACACACAATTAAACCATCAATTTTGTGGCTGTGTCAGAATAAAAAAAAACAAAAACAAAAACACCTTCAGAGATGATCATGGCCATGTTCCCAAAACACTTTATGGAGACTAGAATTTAGAGTCATACATCTATAAGGCACAAAGTATGATTCTTTCATTCATCCCCAATCATTTAAAAGTGTCATGGAGCTGGTGTGGTGGCGCTAGAGGTAAGGTGCCTGCCTTGCCTGCGCTAGCCTAGGACGGACTGTGGTTCGATCCCCCCAGTGTCCCATATGGTCCCCCAAGCCAGGCTCAATTTTTTTTTTTTTTTTTGGTTTTTGGGCCACACCCGGCAGTGCTCAGGGGTTACTCCTGGCTCTCTGCTCAGAAATAGCTCCTGGCAGGCACGGGGGACCATATGGGATACCGGGATTCGAACCAACCACCTTTGGTCCTGGATCGGCTACTTGTAAGGCAAATGCCGCTGTGCGCAATTTCTGAGCTCATAGCCAGGAGTAATCCCTGAGCGTCACGGGTGTGGCCCAAAAACAAAAACAAAAACAAAAGTGTCAGAGGTGAGTGGCCAGAGCGGTGACACAGCAATAAGGCATTTGTCTTGCACACGCTAACCTAGGAAGGACCACGGTTCAATCCCCTGGCGTCCATATGGTCCCCCAAGCCAGGAGCGATTTCTGAGCGCATAGCCAGGAGTAACCCGAGTGTCACCGGGTGTGGCTCAAAAAGCAAAAAATATATAAATAAATAAATAAATAAGAGGTGGGTGGGGCTGGAGTAATAGCAAATTGGGTAGGACATTTATTTACCTGCAGGTGGCTTACCTGGGTTTGATCCTCAGTATCCCATCTGGTCACCCGAGTCTGCCAGGAGTAATCCCTGAGCACCACCGGGTGTAGTATCCCCAAAACTAAAAAAGCCAGAGGCTGGAGAAAGAGCGCATTGGGCTGAGCACATGCTTGGCACGTGTGTGGGAAGCTGGTCTCATCCCTGGCTCTGTGTCCACATGATCCCAGAGCACCGACAGAAGCAACTGTTGGAACAGCTGAGAAAAGTCACTGAGCACCCTGGGGTGTGACCCCAAAGCAAAGAGACTTAATTTTATTTTTTGGCCACACCCAGGCTTGGCACTCAGGGATCATTCCTGACTTAGGGGGACTAAATGAGGATGCCAGGAATTGAATCCACGACAAGCATCCCTACCCTCGCTGTACTATATCGCTCTGGCCCCTTAATTCCAAAAAATGGAAGAACTTGTGTCAGAGACAGAACAGGGGGTAAAGTGGTTGGTTGCCTTGTATGCAGCTGGCATCCCAAGAAGGTTCAATACCTGGCACATCATAAAATCATGAATGATCCCTGAGCACAGATGCAAAGTCCCAAAGCCCCACGAATGTTAAAGCAACTTGGTTAAATTTAAGGTGCCTTAGTCTGGTTCCCTCGCTCTCAAGGGTGCCTCACTGCCAAGGTAGCTTCAGACTTCCAGAAATCCCCATCGGGAGGTAAGCCAAGACCAGAGGTTAAGAGACCCGCCGTTGGAACAGAGCAGAGCTTGGTCCGGGTCAAGAGTCCGAAGAAACGCTCCAGAACCAGAGGGTACCCCCATTCTTGATTCTTGCTGGGATCAGAAACCAAAAGTTAACCTCGGGGGGGGGGGTAGTTTTAAAGACGAGGGGCTCCGCCTGCTGACTTGCAACTTCCTTGCGAACAGCTTCCAAGCCTTTGCAAACTAAGCTCCAAAGAGTGACAGGAGGGGTCCAGGAGAACAAATGATTACAAATGCCTAAATGATCAAAACCGGTTGCGCTGACAGCAGCAGAAAGCGAGAGCTGGGAGCCAAGTCAGCATTCGGACCCAGGTCCCAGACTGGGCTCTTTCTCACCCCCAAAAGCACAATGGGACGCCGCTGGGCTGGAATCTCCGAAGTCAACGTTTCTCTCTCCGGATGACAGGCGATGCCACAGACTCCCGACTGGCCGCACTCACTTGACAGCGGTACTTAATGCATAGCAAGTCGGGCCGCCTCGCCCTTTTATAGGCTGACTCCACTTCCGGTCGCGCGCACAACCTTCTGGGAGTTGGAGTCCGCGGCCGTGGCGAGCTTCTCGCGCGCACAGCCTTCTGGGAGTTGAAGTCCACCGCCGCTTGCACCCAGCGCGCCGAGTCCGTCATCTTCCAAGTCATTCCCATTGCGGCCGTTTTATTCCTCCAACCCGGATTCCAGGGAACCAACTATGCCGACACCCTGGTTCGTCATCCCACACCTCGTAAAAAAAGCGGAGATAGGAGAGTCGGGGGACGGGCCCGGTCCAACGACGGAGGCTAACATGGCGGCCGGGCTGGCCACAGAGCGGGCCGAGAACGCAGGGACCCCGCCCACCAACTTCCGGTCTTCGTGGACTTCCGAGGGCGGGGCCAGAGTCTCCATGGCAACCGGCGCTGGGCCTCGGAGGTGAGCGGGAGGCTCGGGATGAGCATTGAACGGCTTTGGGGACTTGTTGTGAATGAAAGGCCCTGGGCTGGAGAGTTAAGACTAGTGGGCAAGGCGCTTGCCTTGCACCTGGTTTGACCCCCTGATTGCAGAAGAGTGATTCCTGATTGCAAAACTAGGAATAAGCAGCCCTGAGCACTGCAGGGGAGAGCCCCAAACAAGACAAGAAAGGCCCATCTTTTCCACAATAGCCTCTCCATAGAGGCTGCAGGCAAGTGAACCTGTTACCTGTTTAGTTTTGTTGTTTTTTTGTCTGCCAACACCACCTCCCCACTCCTGAGCTAAGATTGCCCCTCTATTTTACCGTTTATCTAACAGTAAAAAAAAATAAAGTTGTTTGTGTGTTTGTTGTAAGGGGGGTGTTTGGAGCCATCCCTAGCAGTGCTCAGGGACTATTCTTGGCTTAGTGCTTAAAGGGTAATTTATGGCAGTACTCCAGGGACCACATATGGATCGGATCCCAGAATACATACAAAGCATGCACTCACCCCCATTGAACCATTGAGCCCTTTAAAAACAGTTTTATGTTACAAGCTTTTGCCCTTGGTACCCTTAGGGACTATTCCTGGCTCTGTGCTCAGGAATAACCTTTTTTTTTTTTTTTTTTTTTTTGGTTTTATTTTGGGGGGTGGTGTCCACACCTGGTAGCGCTCAGGAGTTACTTCTGGCTCTATGCTCAGAAATCGCTCCTGGCAGGCACAGGGGACCGTATGGGACACCAGGATTCGAATCACTATCCTTCTGCATGCAAGGCAAACACTCTACCTCCATGCTATCTCTCCGGCCCAGGAATAACCTCTTGACAGTGCTCTGGGGATCATGTGGAGTGCTGGGGATTGAACTGGGGTTGGCCACATGCAAGGCAAGAGCCTTACCCACTGTATCATCACCATCTCTCTAGTCCCCAGTGGGATTGCTTTGGAAAGCTGGTTGTGCTGGCAGAGTGGAAGAAGTTGTGGGGAGAGGGCTCTCTGATTCCCCAAAAACCCTTTGTTCCAGAAGTGGCCGTACTTTCTGTGTGGTCCTGGAGGGTTCAGTGTGGAGCTGGCTGGTGGCTGACATGCCTTTCCAAATTACATCTTGATGAAGTTCACTGCCATGGCTCCTTTCTGCATGCCTAGAACATTCTGAGGTGTGCTAGGGAATAAGGTATGGCCACTGTTGGTCACAGTAGCCAAGCAGAACTCAGTACTCACACTCTGCAGTGTCTCAGGGACTCTCGTTATTGTGCAAACAGAGGTCTGTGTGGAGTGAGGGCTGAAGGGAGAGCCTGTCGCAGGGAGCAGCTGCTTGTTTGTGTTGATGGTTTTGTTCATGGCTGAACCCGTCACCTAGAACACTGCCTGGTATATAGTAGGTCCTCACTAAAGAGTTACTGTGTCTATGAACTTCTTTTCCCTTCTTTTCTCGGCCATATCCAGAAGTGCTTCAGGGATGCTCCCAACTCTTCTGCTCAGAAAGTTGCTCCTGGCCGTATTCTGGGGACCCTGTGGGTGACAGGATCTAACCACTAGTCTGCATGCACTCAGCCTTTTGGCTGTCCATGTGGGCCTTGGAAGAATAAAGTGCTTTTTCGTTTGTTTTTTTTTTTTTTTTTGGGCCACACCCAACAGTGCTCAGGGCTTGCTCCTGGTTCTGCGCACAAGGGTCACTCTTGGCAATATGTAGGGGACCAAACCCCATCAGTCACCCTTACTGGTTGTACTATCTCTCTGGCTTCATGCATTTCTAACCTCACCCCACTTTTGTGTCTCAACAGGTGGTGGCCTTCAAGCTAGGGAGACAGCTGTGATTCTACAGAACCCACACTTCCCCTTCTCCCTCTCTTTCCCTTCGTCCTGGGGAAGGAGCCCAGAGCTGTTGCCAAGGAACTGGGCATGTGCCCACGGGGCCTGAGGGTGGGTGGACAATGTTGCAGACCAGTAACTACAGCCTGGTGCTGTTGCTGCAGTTCCTTCTGCTGTCCTATGACCTCTTCGTCAACTCCTTCTCGGAGCTGCTCCGCACAGCCCCTGTCATCCAGCTGGTGCTCTTCATGTGAGTTCAGTGGTGGGTGGCATTGTGGGCAGTGCTTCTGGCCACGGTGACTTAACATTTCAGAATTGTGCATGGAGAAACTGTAGGAAGAATCCAGCTTCTGGGTACTCCAAAGCCCCCTAACATGTCACAGGCTCTACTGCCTGGGTTTAGGAGAGCATTTCACATAGAAAATGGCAGCCCTGGGGCCGGAGAGATAGTAGGGAGGTAGGGCATTTGCCTTACATGCTGGATGGTGGTTCGAATCCTGGCATCCCATATGGTCTCCCATGTCTGCCAGGGGCAATTTCTGAGCTCAGAGTCAGGAGTAACCCCTGAGCGCTGCTAGGTCTGACCCCCCCAAAATGGCAGCCCTGGGGCCAGAGCAGTGGCACAGGCAGTAGGGCATTTGCCTTGCATGTACTAAGCTGGGACAGACCGTGGTTTGATCCCCTGGCGTCCTATATGGTCTCCCAAGCCAGGAATTATTTCTGAGTCATAGCCAGGAAAGCAAATGGCAGCCAAGAGTTAGAGCGATATCACAATGGGTAGGACACTTGCCTTGTATGCAGCTGACCCAGGTTTGATCCCCAGCATCCCATATGGTCTCCTGAGCCTGCCAGGAGTGATTCCTGAGTATAGAGTCAGGAATAATCCCTAAGCTCTGCTGGGTGTAACCTCTAAAGTAAACCAACCAACAAAAGAGAGAGAGAATACCAGTCACATAGCTCAAATGCTCCTTTCCCTCATCTTTGAGCAGGTTATCTTCTGTTGCCATAACATTGCCAGGAGCGGGGAGGGTGCTTGCTTTGCAAATAGCCAACCTAGGTTTCAACCCCTGCATCCCATAGGGTCCCTTACACTCTGCCAGGAGTGATTCCTGAGCACAGAGCCCTTTCCCCAAAAAATAAAAAAGGAGTAACCCCTGAGCATCACCAGGTTTGGCCCCAAAACCAAAAAAAAAAAAAAATAAAAAAGGATAACACAATGGTAGCTCTTGGATGTCCCTCCCTGATTGTTGTAAGGCTCCTGAGGTAAGGCCTAAACTGAAAAGCTGAGTTCGCTCCACCTTCCTTCCCTCAGCAATAGGCCATGCATGTGCAAGGCTGGCAGCCATGTCTAGGCCCTGCATGCCTGGGGCTTATACCTCTATAGGGAGAAACCCTGAGCATAGCTGAGACAGAAAAACTGGCAGGACAGGTAGGGGTGTCCAGAAGAACTGGGACAGGAGGAGGGGGAGAATAAACCCATATATGGAAGCACACATTGCTAGGACTGTTGGGCCCATGCTCCTTTGGTGGTAACGCATAGTGACCTCTGCTCTTCACTGGTGTCACACTGTGACTAAAAAGTTGTGGGGCTGTGCAGGGACAGCTGCTTACTCGAGGCAATGGCATTAAAGCAAACACTTTTCCAAGAGGGGCCATTTGAGATGAGGCCTGTACGCCATTTAAATGCTTAGATTAGGCAAGAGCTTGGCCGCCCATTCTAAAGAATTTTCTGGAGCGCACCAGGATTCCGATTTCTCACGGGCACAAGCTGAGTGACAGCAAGGAATGTCTCAGTCATTGGGGCCAGCGGGTCATTTCTGTTCCCTGCTGTTTGGGGCAGAAAACCCCTTTTTCTCTGGAAGTTTCAGGGGCCTGGAAGTCGGACCACATGGTCCTTGAGGACTTTGGCCTCCCTGTGACTGCTCTTTCTGCCCACAGCATCCAGGACATCGCCATCCTCTTCAACATCATCATCGTTTTCCTCATGTTCTTCAACACCTTCGTCTTCCAGGCCGGCCTGGTCAACCTGCTGTTCCACAAGTTCAAAGGGACCATCGCTCTGACGTTTGTCTACCTCGCCCTCAGCATTGCCCTTCATGTCTGGGTCATGGTAAGTTCAAGAGTGAATCTTGAGTCTGACTGGAGCAGGGCGAGGAGCCGCTTCTATCTGGGAGTCAGCCCTTGCTTGCACTTTGCACAGAATCTTGGTCAGGAAGGTCAGGGAGGTTAGTGGAGATGAGCCTGGGTTCTAGGCGCGATTTGGACAAGTTGAGTGGTGAAGCGCCTGCCTGGCCTGTGTGAGACCCTTGGAATCAGCACTACTGAAACCACCAAAGCAGAAGTCTGGCATTCGGCCAGTATGTTTCTAGTGCATTGAACAGCCTCCCCCGTAGCGTTGCGCTCCTGAAACCTTCAGTCTGTTCGCCTGCCAAGGTCGAGTCAGGAAGCAAATCTCTGTCGTCCTTAGTTAGTTCTTCAGGCTTTGGGTGATGGGACACAGAATTTGTGTGGGCAGCTATGTCACCTGGGATACAGCCACACATGAGCACAGTTACCCATAGTGCCTCGGGCCCAGGGGATCCTCTTCGGATTTGGGGGGGGAGGGGCATTTGGGCCACACCTGGCAGGGGCAGGCAGTAACTCAGGGGTTACTCCTGGCTCTCTGCTCAAAAATCACTCCTGGGGGGGCCGGGCGGTGGCGCTGGAGGTAAGGTGCCTGCCTTGCCTGCGCTAGCCTAGGATGGACCGCGGTTCGATCCCCCGGCGTCCCATATGGTCCCCCAAGAAGCCAGGAGCAACTTCTGAGCGCATAGCCAGGAGTAACCCCTGAGCCTCACAGGGTGTGGCCCAAAAAAAAACCAAAAAAAAAAAAAAAAATCACTCCTGGGGCCCGGAGAGATAGCACAGCGGTCTTGGCCTTGCAAGCAGCCGATCCAGGACCAAAGGTGGTTGGTTCGAATCCCGGTGTCCCATATGGTCCCCTGTGCCTGCCAGGAGCTATTTCTGAGCAGACAGCCAGGAGTAACCCCTGAGCACCGCCGGGTGTGACCCCCCCCAAAAAAAAAATCACTCCTGGAGGCACAGGGGACCATGTCGGATGCTGGAATTCAAACCAACATTGGTCCTGGGTCAGCCGCTTAAAAGGCAAACACCCTACCGCTGTGCTATCTCTCTGGCCCCCTCTTTTGTAGACTTTTTGTGGATTTTTTTTTGGCCTCACAAATGTTTCTATCTTGTATATTATGTGTTTCTCATGTGCCCGTTTTGGGTCGGATGATTTTAGGGTCATACCCAGTGGTATTTAGGGGTGATTCCTGGCTCTCTGCTCAGGAATCACCCCCTGGTGATACTTCAGGGGACCCTATGTAGGGCTGGAGATTTTATGGGGTCATCTGCATGGCAAGCAAGTGCTTTACTTGCTGCCCATGTTCCTTCCCATTTTGATGGGCCATGTGAAAACCTCCAGGTGAAAACCCCCGTCCCGGGGCCGGAGAGGTGGCACTAGAGGTAAGGTGTCTGCCTTGCAAACGCTAGTCAAGGAAGGGCCGTGGTTCGATCCCCTGGCGTCCCACATGGTCCCCCCAAGCCAGGGGCAATTTCTGAGCGCTTAGCCAGGAGTAACCCCTGAGCATCAAACAGGTGTGGCCCTAAAAACCAAAAAAAAAAAAAAAAAAACCCTAGTCCCTTCCTTTCCAAATCCACCAGACCTTAGGAGAGGCCAATCCATCCAGGAAAGGCAGAGCAGTGCCAAGTCTCAGCTGCTGCCACAGGGTAAATGGGTCCTGGCTTTGTGCATGGAGGCCACTGAGCCGATTAAGGTAGCTGAGTGCCGGCCTTTATCTGGCTAGAGCTGATCTTAGGCTGCTTTTAGACAGGACAGGTGACCAACCAACCTCCTGAGATAAGCTGTTCCCTAAGTCTTGGCAAAAACAGTGGAATGAAAGGAAATAGTCATTCCAACTTCCTCAGGGTTTAAAAGGCTGTTTCTGTTGCAGCCAAAATGAAAGAGTTTAAGGCACATTTGATTGTTTTTTTTGTTTTGTTTTGTTTTTGTTTTTGTTTTTGGACCACACCCATTTGATGCTCAGGGGTTACTCCTGGCTATGAGCTCAGAAATCGCCCCTGGCTTGGGGAGACCATATGGGACGCCGGGGGATCGAACAGAGGTCCGTCCTACGCTAGCGCTTGTAAGGCAGACACCTTAGCTCTAGCGCCACCTTCCCGGCCCCACATTTGATTGTTTTGTCTTTTGATTTGGGGCCACACTCGGCAGCACTCGGGTTATTCTTGGCTCTGTGCTCAGAAATCACTCCTGTCAGGCTCAGGACTATATGGGATGCCAGGGATCGAACCTGGGTCAGCCATATGCTAGACAAACTCCCTCCCCACTGTACTATTGCTCTGGTCACTCATTTGAGAAACACTGAAAAGTTTTGCGGGGGGGAAAGAGGGTGAGCTGAGAATGAATTTAAACCACACTGGCATTGCTATGGCCAGCCAGCAGGGCTATTCAAGCCTGAGCTGGGCATTCACCTTCCTGTTCCCATTTCTTTCAGAACTTGCGCTGGAAAGACGCCAAGCGCTTTGTCTGGACAGATGGACTCCAGACGCTGTTTGTCTTCCAGAGACTAGGTAAGGACTGGGCGCTGGTGGGTCTTACCTGGGTGGAGGGTGTGTCCCTGGCTTCCCCATACAGTCATACAGGGGGAGGCCTGTCCTGTGGCCTCGCCACACTGAACACAGCCCCTTGCCCACAGCGGCTGTGCTGTACTGTTACTTCTACAAGCGCACGGCGTTACGGCTGGGCGACCCACGATTCTACCAGGACTCGCTCTGGCTACGAGAGGCTTTCCTGCAAATCCGAAGGTGACCATCTCTGTTCCTGCCGGATGTCACAGCCACTGTGGTGCCTGCTTGGGCCAGATCAGCTAACGCTTGGCCCCAGAGCCAGCTGGTCTGCTCACTTGTGTTCAGCTTCAAGGAGTTGACCCCCAGGGTCCGGACAGATAGCACAGTGGGTAGGGCATTTGCCTTGCCACGGCCAACCTGGGTTCACACCCGGAAACCAAAATGGTCCTCCAAGCCTGCTAGGAGTGATTTCTGACCCAAAAACAAAACAATGGAGGAGACCCCAGTGCAGAATCCCCTCCCTTCTCCGATCTCCCGTTCTGCCTCAGAGACTTTGGGGTTTGTACCCTGGCCCAGGACTCCCCACAGTGTTTCCCTGGAACCATACACGGAACCGAGCGCATGGAATGAGTTTCTGTTCTCATTGGACTGAGACATTTTGATATTCTATCCCAGGCAATTTTTTTTTTTTTTACATTCTACAAATAGGAAATAAATGGACATTTTTCCCATCAGTGGTGGAATCCATATGACTCGATCTTTTCTTCATTCCCATGCATGTCAAGGCCTGCCTCAGAGGCCACTACCTCTGAAACAAAATCTTATGGCACCGAGCGAGCAGTCTGAGCTGCAAGCAAATACTGACAGAGCTATGTGGTGCAATGATAATCCTGCAGAAATTTATGGTGTCATCTCATGCCCCACCCCTGGAGTTCCACACTTGTGTTTCACACAGACTTTGTCCCCCCTCATTACATGCCTAAATTGCCCCAGAAGAATGAAATGTTCCTTTGTGGGTCAGAAAGATAAGACAAAAAGGAAGGTGCTTTCCTTGCACGAGGCTAGTCCAGGGCTTACTGGCACCCTATTTGTTTCCACAGAGCCAGGAGTAAGTCCTGAAAATCATCCTGTGTGTCTCAAAAACAAAACAAAAAAGTTCCTTTACTTATTTGGGCAAAAGAAACATTGACAATTTGTGTGACCATAAAACCAGCTTTCTGAAGGCACCTGCAGACATGACACAGCTTTTGTCTCAGTCTGGGAGCCTGGTTGAGGTGATTTATGCTGGGCTCACCCGCAGTGCGGTCAGTGTGGCAGGCACAGACAGACCAGCGGGCCTCAGCTGAAGTGACTGGACAGCTCAGGCCCAGTTCATGTGACTTGCCTCGCCCTTTAGCCCTCTAGCCCGGGCCTGTCCACAGGGCAGCACTTCCCACTGTGTAGTCCCACCTCAAGCCTATTTGCACACTGTCTCCTTGGTCATAGCAAGGAGGCCGGAGGGATGAAGCACTGTAGTTCCCAGGCCCAGGCAGGAAGACAGGGCTGGTCAGTCCTCTGTCCACTGCTCAGCCACTCAATCCTCTTCGGAGTTCAGCAGCACAGTCTTGGGTACCAATCATTTTGGTGATGATCCATTGGGAAGATCATTTAGGTAGATCTGGGGGCCGAATTTTCTGGTATAACCACTCAACTATGAGCTGTGAGAGCAGCCAGCCCCAGGTGATACCCAACGAAGCAGCTAAGCTGTGCTCCAGAAACATGGCAGAAGGGGCTGCAGATTGCACGATGGGTACCTCTGCATTTGGAAGACCCAGGTTTGACCTCTAGAACCACACGGTTCCTTAAGTGTCACTGTTTTAAAGCATGACCAGGGCCCCGGAACCAAAATAGTCACCGTATGCTCTTATTACTGCTTCATCTGTTAAAAAAGGGGGCAGAGGGGCCCGAGCAGTGGCAAAGCAGTAAGGCATTTACCTTACACACATCTGATCTAGGGCAGGCCTGGGTTTGATTCCCCCCGGCGTCCCAGATGGACCCCCAAAGCCAGGAGCGATTTCTGAGTGCATAGCCAGAAGTAACCTCTGAGTGTCACAGGGTGTGGCCCAACCCCCTCAAAAAAGGGGGGGTGGAGAAATAATATGGCTGGGAGGGAATTTGCATGCAACTGAGCCAGGTTTAAACCCCTGGTACTACATACGGTACCTGAGCCCATTAAAATTGATCCCTGGGGCCAGAGAGATAGCACAGCGGTAAGGCGTGTTTGCCTTGCATGCAGAAGGACGGTGGTTCGAATCCCGGTATCCCATATGGTCCCCCGAGCCTGCTGGGGGCAATTTCTGAGTGTAGAGCCAGGAGTAACCCCTGAGCGCTGCCAGGTATGACCCAAAACAAATAAACAAACAACAACAACAAAAAAGAATGATCCCTGAGCACAGAGCCAGAAGTAAAACCTGAGTACTGCTACATGTGACTCACAGGGGGAAATAAAAAGCAGTCAGATTGAGTTGGTTTTTTTTTTTTTTTTTTTAAGAGTTGGGGTTTTTTTTGTTTTGTTTTGTTTTGTTTTGTTTTTTTTTTGGTTTTTGGGTCACACCCGGCAGTGCTCAGGGATTACTCCTGGCTCCATGCTCAGAAATTGCTCCTGGCAGGCACGGGGGACCATATGGGACGTGGGGATTTGAACCGATGACCTTCTGCATGAAAGGCAAACGCCTTACCTCCATGCTATCTCTCCGGCCCCAAGAGTTGGGGGTTTTTAAGTTCGTCAGACCAGGTGGTGCCCAGGGATTTTACCTGGGTCCCTGCATGCAAAGTTCGCACTCTGTCTTTTGAACTCTCTCCCTAGCCCCCAAAATGATGATTTTGATTTTGACTTTTTTCAGAAAACTTGTTTTGGAAGACCCTTATCACTCTTCTTCACCACAATTCCTGAAAGGTCAGCAGTTTTGGTAGCACAAAATAAATCCAGGGTCAGAGTTGATAGCACAGTGGGTAGGGGGAGTTTGCCTAGTATGTGGCTAACCTGGGTATGATTCGCAGCATCCCATGATGGTCCCTGAGCATGCCAGGAGTAATTCCTGAGCGCAGAACCATGAGTGAGTTCTGTGCATTACTGGGTGTGGCCCTCAAAGAAACCCCAAAAACAACAACAGAAAATAACTTAGAATCAGCAAGGTTATTCTGTGGTCTTTGCTGTTTTCCTTGTAGTAGTCATGGCACTTTGGGTCTAAAGTTTCTGGGGTGTCTATGTCTGTATGTTTGTCTATTTCCCTTCATAGTACAGTCACATGGGACGAAATGGAATGTTTTAATTTTTGTTTTTTTGGTTTGGTTTTTCTTTTTGTTTTGTTTTGGGGCCACACCCAACAACGCTCAGGAGTTACTCCTGGCTGTACTCGGAAATCACTCTGGGCAGGCTCAGGGGACCATATGGGATGCTGGGAATCAAACCCAGGTCTGTCCCGGGTTGGCTGCGTGCAAGGTAAATGCCCTGCTACTGTGCCATCTCTTCGGCCCCCTAATTTTTGTTTCTGGTTTTTGGTTCTTGTTTTGGGGGACAGTATCTAGCAATGTTCAGGGTTAACTCCTAGCTCTATACTCAAGAATCACTCCTGGTGGTGCTCAGGAACCATATGGAATGCTGGGGATTGAACTCAGATCATCTGTGTGCAAGATCAGCAGTCCTTCGCCCTACCATCTGTGCAGTCACTGCAGCCTCCACTTCAGTACATCATATGGCTACATTGAGATAATTCACCAAAGAAACAACTGTTTACCAAAGAAAATGGTCAAGGGGATGGGATACAGCTCAGCAGCCCAGCAGGTGGTGAGGATCAGGGTTCCATCTCCAGCACTGGCACCATACACACAAGCAAACATACGCCAACACCCAAGTACAAACACGTACTACACGCTAACGCATGCTTGTGCATCAGAAGAACTAGATCACTTGATTTACAAGCCCAAGGCCAGAGTTCAATCACGTGCACTAAGCTTATTTCCCATGCCTACTTTTTGAGCTTTGTTGTCCATGTTCCCTCGGTGAAGCAGGCAAGAGCCGGAAGTGTACGAATTTGCAACTACAGAGGGTGAGACTCACTGGGCAACACAGTCAGGTAGCATGACTCTAGGGGAGTTGCGCTGTCACACCTGGGCAAGTTCTACCAAAACAGGCCACAGCAGCACAGTGGAAAGAACAGATCTGGGGTGTGACTCAGTGACAGAACACATGATTTACATGTGTCAAACTCTGGGTTTATTTCCTAGCACCACACAACTCCCTCCCACACATACACCACCACTGAGGGTGGTCCTCGCCATAGGAAAAAAAAATCAGCAATAAAATAAAATAATGAAGGCAGGGGCAAAGAGATTGCACAGCAGATAAGGTGTCTGCCTTATACACAGCGGACCTGAATTCAATGTCTGGTACCACGAATGTTTCCCTAAGCCTCACCAGGAGTGATTCTTGAGTGCAGAGCCAGAAGTAAGCCTTGAACACCATTGAGCATGATAGTACAGTGAATTGAGTGCTTGACTTGCACATAGTCAACCTGGCTTTGATTCCTCAGAACTACATACAGTTTCCTGAGCCCTGCTAGGAGAGATCACTGTGTGCAGAGGCAGGAGTCAGACCCGAGAGCTGCCAGATGTGATCACAAAACCCAAAAAAATAAATGAAAAGAAAAAAAAGGAACCCAGATTATAGCAAAAGCAGGAGGAGTCAAAATAGGGTCAGAAAGAGCACAATGGGCCAGAGCACCTGTTTTGTATGCAGGAGGCCTGGATTCAAACCCAGGCACCACATACATACAGATGGTCCCCTGACACCACCAGGAGTACCTGTTGAGCCAAAGATGTGGTGGCCCCAGAGCACTGGCAGATAAAGTCCCAAATCAAAACAAAAACGGATTAGACATAGTACAGCAGGTAGGGTGCTTGCCTTGCTGACGACCCACCCAGGTTTGTTCCCAGGCATCCCACATGATTTCCCCACCACCACCCCCCGAATTAAATGGAAGTGATTCCTGAGAGCAGAGCCAGGAGTAAACCCTGACACCGCCGGGTGTGGCCCAAAAGAATAAAATCAAAAACAAAAACCAAAGGTCCAGCATGCTGGAACTAGAAGACGCCCCTTTCCTCCTGCTGCGCGCCTCTAGTGCCCTCTAGTGACACAACGTTAGACTGACACTTTCTACAAACAACAACTGGATTATTAGGAAGAGGAGAGTCACATGGCCGCAAACTGAACAAAAATGAAATCAAGGGGCCAGAGTGATAGCACAGCGGTAGGGCATTTGCCTTGCACGCGACCAACACAGGATTGACCCCGGTTCGAATCCCCGCATTCATATGGTCCCCCGAGCCAGCCAAGAGCGATTTCTAAGCTAGAGCCAGGAGGATCCCCTGAGCGCTGCCGGGTGTGACCCAAAAACCAAAACAAAACAAAAAATAAAAATGAAATATATCAGTGTATTAGGTACTACAAAAACTAGCTGAAAATTATAGTAATGGAAATCATGAAGCAGATATTAAACACTGGAAAAGAAGGAATGACTACTTAATAGTCATAAAAAATGGGTTAGGACTGGAGAGATAGCATGGAGGTAAAGCGTTTGCCTTGCATGTAGAAGGTCGGTGGTTCGAATCCCGGCATCCCATATGGTCCCCTGTGCCTGCCAGGGGCGATTTCTGAGCGTAGAGCCAGGAGGAACCCTGAACGCTGCTGGGTGTGACCCAAAAACCAATAATAATAATAATAATAATATAATTCTGTCAAGTGGTGGAAACTTTGAAGTTCAGGTTCTAAGCAACAGCCCTAGCCTCCCAAGGAAGAAAGGAAGAAAGGACAGTTTCAGGCTGGCAATGTCAATCCGTGTGTGTGTGTGTGTGTGTGTGTGTGTGTGTGTGTGTGTGTGTGTGTGTGTGTGTGTGTAGGGGGATGCTAGATTCTACTTTCCATCTGTGTTTTGGGGGTGTGTGTGGTAGGGGTGTTAGAGGCTACTCTCCATCTGGTTGATCCCGACGGTGCTCGAGGACCATGCCAAAGCAGGCACTGAGCCCAATCCACATGTAAGGCACATGTAAGTTTTGCTTGAGGGCCACCCCAGCGGTGCTCAGGTGTACTGACTGTACTCGGGGGGATCACTCCTGGCTGTCTCAGGGGGACCACAGGGGATGCCAGGGACCTAACTAACCCAGGGCCAGCTACATGAGTGACAAAGTGCCCGCCCTGCTGTCCTATCTGCGGGGCCCTCTGCTCCCTTCCCAAGGCAGGACTTCATACACATGCGTCTCTAGGGTTCAGGGAACTGTCCCAGCTGTAGCAATTCCTGCCAAGCCTCCTTCCCACGGACCAGGGGGGCAAGTACGTGACTTAAAGGCCTGGTGGGGTTGCACGGATTTCCTGTCCTGACCAGCCTGATAGCAGTTGACAACCGAGTCCATGCAAACAATCCCTCTCTCTCCACTCTCCAACATAAACAGGTCCGCGAGGAAACGAGCAAGGTGGACTCTGTCCGCTGGGCTGTAAATGCACGCTGTGCATCCCACGGGTATCGTGTGTGATTCCTGTTTTTCTCCCAAACGTCTAATGAATGCCTGCAGGCAGCCTGGTGCACACCCGGCTTGGGATCACTCTTAGGAAATAAAATCATGGGACTTCGGGGGTCTGTTTTTCAATCCTGAGGTCACACAGCTATTATATATATATATATATATATATATTTTGTTTGTATTTGGGAGAGCCACACCCGGCGGCACTCAGAGGTCACTCCTGGTTCTGTACTCAGAAATCGCTCCTGGCAGGCACAGGGGACCATATGGGATGCCAGGGATGCAACCTGGGTCTGTCCCGGGTTGGCCTCGTGCAAGGCCAAACTCCTACCGCTGTGCTATCTCTCCGGCCCCAAACACCGCTATTACTAGGTGCTCAACTTCCAAGTCCTGTACCCCGGGTGCAGCGGACTCCAGCTCTGCAAAGGGGAAAAAGGCAGCTCTTTCCCCGCAGTCCAAATAGCACAAAAGCCAGCAACACCCTCGGGCTAAAACCCCATCCTTCCGCCCACGCGCAGACCGCGTCGAGCGGGTCTGACCATAGAGAGCCGGGCGGGGGCTGGAAGGGGGGGGGCGGAGAAAAAGCCGAGGACCCAGAAGCCGGAAGCCGCTCTATCCCGCGCTTCCGGCCGCGCCTCGTTGCTCTGGGAGTGGTCCTGGCCGCGTACGCAGTTTCCATGGGGACCGAAGATGGCGCCGCGAGGTGAGATCCCCGAGGTGTGTGAGTCGCTCGCCGGTCCTCATGCCCGCGGGGGCCCCACCGCTCCACTTCCCTCAGCCCAGACCTCGCGCCCTCGGGGGTCCCCATCTCGAGGTCTTGACGGCGCCTCGAAGCGCGGTTCTGGCCTGCACCCCGCTCTTAGGAAAGACCTTGACTTTGACGGGCCATGCAGGGTCTTGCAGGGAGCCCAGCCATTGCATGCACCAGCACCCCAAGGACCCCGATTCCACCCCGGGAGACCCCCAGAAAGAAGCAAGCAGGCTTAAGAGCCTGAGAAACCCCCTCTGCCTGACACCCCTCTTCTTCTCTGCTCCCCTCTGCAGGCAAACGGTTGTCCTCTACCCCCCTGGAAATTCTGCTGTCGCTCAACCGGTGGTATTTCGCCGCCTACTTCTTGCTGGAGCTCTTCATCTTTCTGTACAAAGGTAAAGGTGAAGGGCCGGAGTCCGCCTCCGTTTCCCACTTGGACCCAGACCAACCTCTGCCAAGATGCCTTTAGGAAATGTGGCTTCTTCCTCCCTGGTGACACTCGCCCATCATCTCTCTGCGGGTGTGCCCAGGAGTGGAGTACAGTGGGCATTGGCTGCCTTCATCCACATCTGTCTGATCACTTTGGGGGAGGGCATCCCCAGGGGCTTTGTTTGGACTTGAACTCCTGCCCACGCTCCCTTGAGGAGGGTCCCCCCTTTATTGGTTGGCTCTGGCCTTTGTGTTGGCAGGTCTGCTGCTCCCGTATCCCACAGCCAACCTAGTGCTGGATGTAGTGATGCTCCTCCTGTATCTCGGAATCGAAGTCATTCGGCTTTTTTTCGGTGAGTGCTGTCCACAGGACATTTCCATCCCAATTAAGTTGGCATCTGTCACTTGATATGAATTAGGTCCAGTGGGATATTCCATTGCCTTCACCCACTAGCTGCTTTGTAATAGGAACTAGATTTCGGTGGTTCTGTAGGACCTGAGGCAGACAACTGCGTGAGGTACCAAGGTTCTCCTTCCCAGCTGCCTTCCTGCTACAAAAATGGTGCCACTCTCTGGTGTTCTGGAGGCAGTAGGTTCAGTTGAAACTATTATCCAGGCTACAGGATGTCTGCACAGGTCAGGGCTAAGATCCACTCCACTTCTCTGCAAAAGGACCCATTTTATATCTCCAGAAATACAGCATAAATCCCAGATTAGATATTTAGTCCTTGAAATGTTAAGGCACAGAAAGGGAAAGATGTACTCGTAACATGTGCAGTGGTCCTCAAACTACAGCCCTGTGGGACACATACTGTATTTGTCCCCGTTTGTTTCTTCACTTCAAGATATATGCGGTGTGCATAGGAATTTGTTCATAGTTTTTGTTTTTACTATAGTCTAGCCCTCCCAACAGTCTGAGGGACAGTGAATTGGCCCCATTTAAAAAGTTTGAGGACCACTGAATTGTATAGGGTAAGAAAGCTCGCATTATGTAGCACTAGACAGCTGAATTTTTAAAATTGGTAAGGGGCACGACAGAACAGTTTCACAGATGACCACTAAAGGTGACAAAATGGCCATACTCCTTATCCACAAATCGAAAAGGTACTACAGGTACTTCCTCCCACTCCAGATTTAAAAGGATTCCAAAATGCGTATTTAGAGAAGTATGATGCAGGCCCTCTGTCTTCAATCCACACCTTGTTTTGGTTTTGGGTCACACCCAGAAGCACTCAGGGATTTACTCCTGGCTCTGCACTCAGAAATTACCCCTTGCAGGCTCATATGGAATTTGCTGGTATTTGTATCTCTCTATATTTTACTTTTTTGGGGGGAGGGACCCACACCTGTTGATGCTCAGGACTTAAATCTGGCTCAGCTCAGAATTACTCCATGCAGAGGTCAGGGACCAAATGGGTGAAACTCAGGTTGGCTGCATGCAAGACACTCATCCTACCAACTGTTCTATCACTCTGTCCTCCTCCTACACTATACTATTTAGGACTATGTAAGTTGTCTATGACTACACCTTTTTGTTCGTTTGTTTCTGGTTACACCAGTGGTGCTCGGGACTTCCCCACTGGCTTTGCACTCAGAAATTACTCCGGTGGGGCTCAGGGAACCATATGGAATGCCAGGGATCAAACCTGTGTCATCCATGCACAAGGCAAGCACCCTATCCACTGTATATTGCTCTGGCCCCAACTACATCCTTTTTGGGGAATAGTTTTATCCTAAGTAAAATTAGCATCTTTTTGTTTGAGGGCCACACCTAATAGTGCTCAGGGACTCCGAGGTGACTGAAAGGGTTTGCGACAGGCATAGCATGTAATCAAGAGCCATCTCCAACATTTCTATTCTTTGTTTGTTTTGGGGCCTCACCCAGCAACGATCAGGGGTTGGTTCTTGGCTCTGCACTCAAGAATTACTCGTGGTGGTGCTCAGGGGACCATGTGGAATGCCAGAGATAAAACCCTGGTTGGCTATGTGCAAGGCTAGCACCCTCTTCACTGTATTAACACTCCTGCCCACAACCTCTAATATTTCAGAGTGGGAGCCTTTAGAAACCTCCCCACTGAGAATCATGCTCCTCCACCGTGTTGGCCCGTGGTACCCCACCCTTCCCTCTGCAGCCAGGGAAAGCAGGACCCTTGGGGATGACTCCATGGGCTGTGTGTGTCCGACAGGTTCAAAGGGAAACCTCTGCCAACGCAAGGTGCCACTTGGTATTAGTGTGGCCTTGACCTTCCCGTCTGCCACCATGGCCTCCTATTACCTGCTCTTGCAGACCTACGTGCTCCGCCTGGAAGCCATCCTCAACTGCATCTTGCTCTTCTTCTGTGGCTCGGAGCTGCTACTCGAGGTGCTTACCCTGGCTGCGTTCTCCAGGTACTGCTGCTGAGGGGCGAGCCCTTCTGAGGAGGGAAGTAGCACTGGAGGCTCAGGGGTGTCCTTCTGTCCCAGGGAGGGAATCATTCTTCCAAAGCCTGACTGATCAAGAGAGCTCTGGGGGGAGCTGCTATCTGTGGGACTTTCTTCTCCCATCTAGGCAGTTTTCTACTAGGGAAAAGTCTTATTCTTTGTGGTATGTAGAGTGGTTGAGGCCAGTAGCCTTCATTCTGGTCTCTTAACATGTCCTTTCCTTTCTCTCTGCCTTCAGTATGGACAGGATTTGAAGCACTAATGTTTCAGCCAGTAGTCCTCAGGAGCTGAGACACGGCAGGCAGGTCTTTAGCCATGCCAGTAAGACGTGACAAGTCCTGCTGGCCTGGGGAAGGCCACTGCTTCTCCTCAGCACAGATGTTTGGGCAGCAAAGCCAGTGTCAGGCCGCTGCACTGCAAGTTCTCCACCAAGAGCCTGAGAAGAGACTCTTTTGCCCTCCAGGATAGGGCGGGGCAAGGCTGGCCCCATCCTCGCCCTATCTAGAAACCAAATCCCTGCTGACCTCACACTGTCCTCTTTGATCATGGCCAGAACATCTCTGGGGACCACACAAGCTCCTTGGGCTTTCAGCAGGACCAAGCCATGTGCTCGTCACATGGTATGTGTGACATACTTGTCACACGGACGGTGCTCCCAGAACGGCGTGGATGCCTCGTCATCCCTCCAAGACTGAGCTCCAGAGCTTTCAGTAACTCAGTTATTTTTCTAGCCTCATCATGAAGCCTTCCTAATTTTATAATAAATACATATTTTCTCTTGCGAGGGTTGCAGCCTTTTCCTTCTGGCACCTGTTTCTAGCATGCCATCCACCCCTGAAGTTTGTCTGTTCCTGGTCGTGCTTAGTGATCAGTGTGGACACCAGGCAGCATCAAGGAACTCCTGCCGTTGGCCCCTGCTGCAGCGTGAATGAGCCACTCATCCTACAGCAGACTGCTGGCATGTAGTGGTCAGAGCCCTAAAGCTGACCCCTTGTCACCTATTCTTACAGCTCAGGAAAGTTCTCTCTTGGATGGTGCTTGAGCACCTGGAAGAAGCATATTCTGAACCTCCACTTTTCTGAAGGGGAGTTAATTATTGTACAATTCCATTCTAACATAAAAAGTCACATTTGGGCCGGAGAGATAGCATGGAGGTAAGTCGTTTGCCTTGCATGAAGGACAGTGGTTCGAATCCCGGCATCCCTGAGCCTGCCAGGAGCAATTTCTGAGTGTAGAGCCAGGAGTAACCCCTGAACGCTGCCGGGTGTGACCCCCCCCCCCCAAAAAAAAAAGAAATCCACTTTAGGAAACCTTGAGCCATTGGCACCTCCACCTGTCCGAAGAATCCCAGAAAATAAGCACCTCATGGTTTTTTTCTCTTTTTTTCCCTTTTCATGGTTTTCCTTTATCTCATGCTTTAATTTTTTTTTTTTTTTTTTTTTGGTTTTTGGGCCACACCCGGTAACGCTCAGGGGTTACTCCTGGCTATGTGCTCAGAAGTTGCTCCTGGCTTGGGGGACCATATGGGACACCGGGAGATCGAACCGCGGTCCGTCCAAGGCTAGCGCAGGCAAGGCAGGCACCTTACCTTTAGTGCCACCGCCCGGCCCCTAATTTTTTTTTACTTTCTGTAATTAGGTTTGATCAAGTTTCTCATTCTAAGATCTTTTGTCCAGAGCAACTATGTTTTTGCTGGTTTCCTAGCTCTTTCTGATGATCCTTTGCTTCCTAGCTATCCTTGGGTAGAACCAAGAACTCTTAAGACATGAGTAAAAAAAATCTCACACAAACTTCTCTGACATTTTGATCACAAACAAATCCCATAATATCCTGCTTTTCTGCCACTTTCTCAGGCCTGTTTTGAAGGAATCATTGGCATTAAACTAGAGACACCACTCCCCATGGCCTCCCTATTTCATTTAGAGGGTCAATGGTTAAAGGTCACCCTCCCAGCAACACAGGAAGCACCACTGCACAGAGACAATGATATTATGCAGGGCGCCAAAGTTTCCAGAAGGCTGGTAATGATCGTTAGAATTCAAAGAGGCCTTAAAAAGAGATGTAAAACTAGGGGCCAGGAAGGTGGCGCTAGAGGTAAGGTGTCTGCCTTGCAAGTGCTAGCATAGGACGGACCACAGTTCAATCCCCCGTCCGTTGTCCCATATGGTCCCCCAAAGCCAGGAGCGATTTCTGGGCGCATGGCCAGGAGTAACCCCTGAACACCAAATGGGTGTGGCCCCAAAACAAAACAAAAACAAAAAGAGATGTAAAACTAAAACAAAAACACTGAGCTTTATCTTACATGTGTGAGCCCTGGATTGAATCCCCAGCATTAAAAATAGAGGCTGGCAGGGGCCGGGCGGTGGCGCTGGAGGTAAGGTGCCTGTCTTGCCTGCGCTAGCCTAGGACGGACTGCGGTTCGATCCCCCGGCGTCCCATATGGTCCCCCAAGAAGCCAGGAGCAACTTCTGAGCGCATAGCCAGGAGTAACCCCTGAGCGTCACAGGGTGTGGCCCAAAAACCAAAAAAAAAAAAAAAGAAAAAGAAAAAAATAAAATAAAAAAATAGAGGCTGGCAAAAAAAAAAAAAAAAAAGGTTGGCGAGATTAGAGAATAAAGCACTTGCCTTGCATTGCACCGACCCAGATCTGATCCCAGGTACCACATAAGGCCTTAAAACCAAAGATTTAGAGCCAGTGCTAGATTTCAAAGGCCCTTTAGATCAGAGGTCCTCAAACTACGACCTGTGGGCCACATGTGGCCGCTGAGGATATTTATCTGGCTCACCCAGTGTTTTTGCCGCTGCTGCCTGATCTGCTTAGCGGCTGACTCGTCCCGGGCCACAGAAGGCGAGTGTGGGATGTATGCTATCCTCTCCAACTCCCCTCCTCGGTCTCTCTACTCTTCCTCTTATTCCTTTCAAGGCAGGGGTCCTCAAAGACAGGCCCATAGTTCAACTGAAATACTGAAAAGTTTGTTGATTTAACTTTACTTGTTCTTCATTTTTTTGTTTTTTTTTTGTTTTTTTTTTTTGGGGGGGTCACACCCAGTGGTGCTCAGCGGTTAGTCCTGGCTCTGTGCTCAGAAATTGCTCCTGGCAGGCTCAGGGGACCATATGGGATGCCAGGAATCAAACCAGGGTCCATCCTGTGTTGACCATATGCAAGGCAAACACCCTACCGGTGTGCTATTGCTTCAGCCCCTTGTTCATTTTAAATATTTCTATTTGTTCCCATGTTTTTTTTTTTTTTTGTTTTGTTTTGTTTTTTTACTTCAAAGTAAGATATGTGCAGAGTGCACAAGAATTTGTTCTTTTTTGAGGGGAGGGGTGTCACACCTGGCAGCACTCAGAAGTCACTCCTGGCAGGCTTGGAGGACCTTATGGGATGCCAGGATTTGAACTGGGGTCCGTCCTGTGTTGACTGCATACAAGGCAAACATCTTACCCCTGTGCTATATCGCTCCAGCCCCTTGTTCATTGTTTTTTTTAAACTATAGTCCAGCCCTCCAACTGTCTGAAGGACAGTCAACTGGTCCCTCGTTTAAAAAGTTTGAGGACCCCTGCTTAAAGGGACTGGAGTGATAGTACAGTTTGTAGAGTATTTGCCTTGCAGTGGCTGACCAGTTTGAAATTTGGCACCCCCACATGGCTCCTGAGTCTACCAGTTGAGATCCCTGGGTTTGGGTTTGGGCCACCACCCCCCCCAAAAAAAAACCAGAAAAAAAAAAGACTTTAGAGAGGGATCAATTCAATTCAATCAAATTGTCCCACTCTGCAATCTTAGAAATAATGGAGCCCAACTATAAGATGGAACTAGAACATCTGTTATGGGCAAACGAGTGATAGTTACAGCAGGTAAGCTTGCCCTGCAAGTGGCTGACCCAGTTTTGACGCTGGCACTCCACAGACCCGAGCACCATCAGGAACAATCTCTGAGGCGCAAAGTCATGAGAAAGTCTTGAGCACTGTTGAGTGTGGCTCACCAACCAAAATGAAAAGAAAAGTTGTCTACAGCTCATTTTGGATGAAGTAAATCCTATGCAACAGCTATCAGCTGAAGATAAGAAAACCCCGTTTTATGTTTTTTTAAGATCATATAAATCAACAAAAACTAACTTTTTTTTTTTTTGATTTTTGGGTCACACCCAGAAGTGCCCAAGGGTTACTCCTGGTTCTACATTCAGAAATCGCTCCTGGCAGGCTCGGGGGACCATAGGGATGCCGGGATTCGAACCACCGTCCTTCTGCATGTAAGGGAAATGCCGTACCTCCATGCTATCTCTCTGGCCCCCAAAACTAAAATATTTTGCTAAAGATTGGTGTTGAGAGCAGCCACATAGTTTCTGCTTAATTATTTGAGGTCTCCTGTTTAAGAGACTGTTTAAAGGAGGGGTTGGAAATGAGGTTGTGATTAGAACTGGAAAATCTCTTTATTCCTGACATTGTTTTCCAGAACCTTAGTACACTGTGTTTCCTGGGATTAAATAGGTCCAGGAATGTTCAGTCTCAGTACTTGTTGCAGTCACCTGCATGAATCCAAATCGCATCAGAACAGAACATCGTACGACAGAACCAAGGGCCAGAACCAGATAGCATGACAGGGAGGATATTTGTTCTTCTTACTTGGCTGATTTGGGTTCAATCCCCCACACCACACTGGTCCCTGGAGCCCCACTGGGAGTGAGCCCTGAGCACAGAGCCAGCAGTAAGTTTTGAGCAGTGCCAGCCAAGTGTGGAAAAAATTCCCTCCAGTTCCATTAACCCTCAAAATGAAAGTGACAGAAACAGACTGGCGAGTAATGGAACAGTGCAGCTACTCTTTCCAGTTGACATGGCCAGATGCTGTTTACTGGCGTGCTGTGGGAGCCACTTTAAGACCCAGTGTTGAGGGTGGCGAACATTCTGGAACAGGAAGAAAACTGAACAGTGAGGTGCAGTTAACACGAGCGAGTAAGATAATCCACAGTGAGGCCGGAGAGATAGCATGGAGGTAAAAGCGTTTGCCTTTCATGTAGAAGGTCATCGGTTCAAATCCCGGCATCCCATATGGTCCGGTCCCCCAGCCTGCCAGGAGCGATTTCTGAGCGTGGAGCCAGGAGTAACCCCTGAGCAATGCCGGGTGTGACTCAAAAACCAAAAAAAAAAAAAAAAAAGATATTCCACATTGTGGCCAGAACTGTCAAGGGACTGCAAAGGCTATTCGTAGGGACAAAGGCCTGGCCCAATTCAATCAAGAAACATAATGGGGGGCTGGAGTGATAGCAGTGGTAGGGTGTCTGCCTTGCATATGTTCAACCCCAGACAGACCTGGGTTCAATCCCCGGCATCCCTACCAGGATTTCTGAGTGCAGAGCCAGGAGTAAACCCTGAGTGCTACCAGGTGTAACTCCCATCTCTTCCCCCAAAAAGAAATATAATAAGGATGGGTAATGAACCTACTTTGCATGCATCCGACTTGGGTTCCATCCCAATACCCCATGTGTTCCCCAAAACTCACCAGGAGTGATTTCCTGATTGCAGGACCAGGAATAAGGCTTGAGCACTGCCAGATGTGGCCTAAAACAAAACAAAACCCCTAAAAACACATAATAGAGACCAGAGCTAAAGCACAGCAGGTAGGGTGCTTGCCCTGCATGTGGCCTACCCAGGCTTGATCCTTGGCACCAGTTAAGGTCCTCTAAGTTACACCATCAGTGATCCCTGAGTGTAAAGCCAGAAGTAGCACCACCAGGTGTGGTTCAAAAATTACAAAACCACACCAAAAAAGCCACTCAGGTTTCAGGCTCTATTCTATGACACTTTGAAGTCTTACAATTCCTGATGTGTGTGTATACGTATATATGTATGTATGTATTTTGGTTTTTGGTCATACCTGGCAGTGCTCAGGGGCCACTCCTGGCTCTACGCTCAGAAATTGCCCCTGGCAGGCTCAGGGGATCATATGGGATGCTGGGATTCAAACCACCGTCCTTCTGCAAACAAGGCAAATGCCTTACCTCCATGCTATCTCTCCAACCCGCCTGATAAGTTTTTAATCTAAATTTAATTATTTATTTTTTAATCTAAATTTTTGTTTTGCTTTTGGGTCATACCCACGACACTTAGGGGTTACTCCTGGCTCTGTGCTCAGAAATCGCTCCTGGCAGTCTTAGGGGACCATATGGGATGCTGGGATTTGAACCACCGTCAGTCCTGGATCAGTCCTGGATCGGCCACATGCAAGGCAAACACATCCTACTGCTTTGCTGTCTCTCCAGCCTCACTAATCTAAAATTTTTTTTTTTTGGTCTCATCCGCAGTGCTCAGGGATTACTCCTGGCTCTGTGCTCAGAAATCGCTCCTGCCAGGCTAGGGGGACCATATGGGATGCTGGGATTCGAACCACCGTCCTTTTGCATGCAAGGCAAATGCCTTACCTCCATGCTATCTCTCCAACCCCTAAAAGTAATATAGAGCTCACTCCCTTTCTATTCTCACCACCAGGGTACCTTCAAGATGAAATTAAAGACAATATCTCCTTCTCTAAGTTCATAGAACACAGGACAGTAGATTTTTAGACTTTATATAGAGATTGCTGCAGCACAACAGCAACATTTTAGCAAGCTGAAGAGTATCGGATACAGGTAGTTAAACTCAGGCCTGATGCCCTGAACACGAGTGAGTCCAGCATGAAACCAAGTAAAATCCCTCTACTGGTTTCATCCAGAGCCACTCCCATTATATTTTCCCTTACATTTTTGTATCACCTAAGGAAATTTTTTTTTCCTTAAATTACGATTTCTAATCTGTACTGCTCATATTTATTTGGGAGGGGTTTTTTGTTTTTGGGACACACCCAGCGGGGCTCAGGGTAGGATGTCAGGGATCGATCCCGGGTTGGCCACATGGAAGGTAAATGCCCTCCCGCTATGCTACGGCTCCGGCCCATGTATTTCTCATAATTAGATAGCAATCCAGTTCACCACAGAACAGCCTGGTGGATGGCAGAACACCATCCTTTTCACTTTACTGATGAGCTGGAAGTTATGCTGCTTGTCCATGGTCAAGTGGACGGAAGTGGGCACCAAGGAGCAGCATCTAACCCTACCGAATTCTTCCCCTCCTGAACTGATTGATGCCCTTGGAAAACTCTATACCAATTTGGGTACTTATCGTGAGAATAAATCTTGGGAGTTCTTAAAGGTATTCAAGACTGGCTTGGGATTCTTGAAGCAGGTTGAGAGGACTACATAAAGAAGCTAGAGGCAGGAGCTCACACTTTCAAAGGTTTGTTCTAGGGAGCTCCTAGGAGTGTCTCCAAAAGTACTTACAAGTCCAACATGCAATTCCAGCTAAGAAGCGAGTCTCGCTCGCTACCCCCCCACAGCCTCTTCAGGAGCCCGTTGCCCATGTCCCAAACACCTCAACAAATCTATTCAATGCAGAATCCATAAAACAGCTCACACCCCATTTATTATTTAAAAATATTCTGTTACAAAAGGAAAAAAATATGATGCAGTATAAAAGATTGACAGCGTCATCAAGTTTATTACACAATTTCCAACCTATCAGAAAGACAAACAAATCACCGACAACAGGGGAACCGGGGCCTTGGCCTTTTTAAGGGTTGGGTTTCTTTCTTTTTTTTTTTTTTATCTTTTGCCGTCAGGAAATAAAACTAAAAATTGTCTCACTGAATAAAAACAAAATATTGGGGAGAAAAAAATGTATCCATCCAGGTCAACACCTTTTTTTTTTCTATTTTCCCCCTTAAAATGTCACCTTACTTGGTTTTCTCCTACACTTTAAAAAGACCCCAGGAGCTTATCTCGAGGATCAGCTCATTACTTAACACTTTGCCGGCTGGGCAGGGTGCCCTGTTCTGAAGGAGAGGTGGGGATGGGGCTGGGGCCCAGGGGCAGGGGGAGCCACAGCCTCAAAGCCTCTGTCCCTCTTCAGGCCAGGGAAGCCCCCACAGCGGCTCTACGAGCCAATGTGAAGGGTCACAGAGAAAGCTCAGTCTGACTCAGCCTCCCCTGAGGAGCCACAAGATGCTCCCTGGCCCCTCTCCGTGCTCTGTCTCCTCCCTCGCTGGCCTCTTCTCATGCTAAATGCACAGGGAGTTCCGCCCTGGGGCCCTCTACACTCTCTCCAGCAGGAACCACACCATAGCAGGACATTATGGAAAAGCAATTCCATCTGCCTGCGTGGAAATCAGACCCTGGAGAGTGGTGGTCCTTGGTGGGCAGAGCTGAGATCCTCAAGTCAGACTCAAGTTACTTCCTGGCTCCCTAGCAGAGGCAGAAGTACCTCTGGAAATGAAAGGTGGAAAGACACCAAGTGTGCCTATGAATGCCAGGTGCTCCCATGATAAGTCAAAGTGTGTACCTAGGGGATGCAAGCCCACCCTTATATCACACCTGAAAAAAAGGATAAAAAGCCTGTGGAAGTTGGCCAGACCCAACCCAACTAAGCCTTCCCCTCTCCTCTTGGGGCTTTACCAGGGTTCTTCACCATGAGGTTTGATGCCCGAAGCTCCCAATGGCTGTACTTCCTCTAAAACAAGGAAGCAGCCTCTTGGAAGAAGGGTTCCCATGTGACAGGGGAAGCGCCAGGGAAAGGGAACACCTAGGAGAGCTGGTATTACAAGAGGCAACCAAGCACAAAGCAGCAGAGGGAGGTCATTGGCCAGGCCAGGCTCCTCACAGAAGCACCCTCACAGGTCTCGTCCAATGAGGAGGCTGGACAGCAGGAAGTGAGGAGGGTGCAGCCCTTGGGGAGGTCAGGAAACAACCGTCTATGTAGGAAGGAAAAGCAAGAGCAGCTTTTCCTGAATGCATTTCTATCCTCATGGTCCCTCCTTCAAAGGGCTGGGAAGGAGAAGGGGACAAAACAAAGTAGTGGTGAATCAGAGAAGGGTTTCGACCCTCTTGGCCCCATCAAACATAGTGCTGAGGGCAGGACCCTGGGCATATCTTGGCACACCCAGCTGCTCTCCTAGATCCTGGACGGAGGATCCACTTCCTTGGGAAGGAAGCCTTCCCACTAGGCTCCCACCGAGCTGCTCCTGGACCATCAGAAACTCGTTTCCTTGGACAAAGCACCATTCTCTACTGAAACCAGGGGCCGGACGTTTTTTCTTTCTGCCTGCCACCCCACCCCAGCACCTCAAGTCTTTAGGTTACTTCCCCTAGCAAACAGGAGCTGTGGGACTGGGAAGGTTGCCGGGCATCTTCAATCTGAAGGGCAGAGGGTATCCCTGGGTGTCTGAAGGGAGTTAGGGGGTTGGAAGAAGGGGAAGGGGTGGAGTGGCCTCCGTCCTTTAGTCCTGATCAAGGTGAGGAGATGCAAGTCCATTAAAAAAACATTTGCTTCCAACCAGACTCCTGCAATGAGAACATCAGAAGAGAAGAGAAAACAAGTTAGAAGTTACTTGTAAAAAAAAAAAAAAAAAAAGAAATTACTTGTGGATTAACAGGGAGTATTATGAATCACACTAGACTTTTAAAAATGACTATAAAAATAGGTGATGCATCGAATGAAAGAATATGGATCTCAAAGGAAAAGAAACTAGAGTGAAAAAGATCAAGGGTCATAAGAACACAGGGTTGGCGAGAATCTGACAATGCGAATAGTGACAATGCAGGGGAAGTTACTAGAGTAGAGAGGACAAAGCAATGACATCTTTGAGATTAGGAGAAAAAAAACAGACAGTGAAATGAGTCGGTGAAAAGGAGACAGAGGTAGGGAAACATGGGTCTACCACACTGTAAGAAAAGATGCTATAAAGGAATATGGTGAGTGTGAATACCATTTCAGAAAATCTATTCTGAGCAAGTCACAGCTTACCTTAAGGGGAGGGAAAAAAATCTGGAAATGGGAGGTACAATAGTAAGAAATCAAGTGTATGTATATATATAACTAAGTCCATTAACCCCCAAGCACTAAAAAAGGAGTATGTGAACAAGAAACTTCTAAAAAAATTTTTGTGGGGAAGCCTAGTTAAAACAGACTCCAGTGTCCTTATGAGATGTTCTGAGTTGCAGACAAATCTTTTCCCAACTGAGATGTAAGGGTCTAAAAACCATACTAACACTATTCAACACTATTCAGGATTGATCCGCTCAGCAACACAGCATGGAAGTCAAAGGAAACCAGCAGTCACCATCCAGGAAACCTAAAAGGAGTGAAAACCTTCTGTCCAGGGACCAGAGCGGTATTACAGTGGGTAGGTGTTTGTCCTGCAACTGACTTAAGTTCGATCTCCAACACCCCATATGTCCCCTGAACCCTGCCAGAAGTGATCCCAATGCAGAGTCAGAGGCAAGCTCTGAGCACTGTTGGGTGTGGCCCCCGAACACTCACTTCTGCTCAGTATTGAGTGCTGTGAAGCCAACTTGATAGTGCACATCTCTAGTGCACTGCAGGCCCTTAGCACTCTAAGTCCTTCCTTGCATTATCAGTGTACAGGTGATGGCTGATCAACTGACCACAACAAATAGCATCGGTTCAAAAAGCAATGCCAGGAGTGAGTCCTGAGCCCAGAGTCAAGGTAAGCTCTGAGCACCACTAGGTGTGCCTCCACCCTCCACCACCCCAACCTCCAAATAAAAAAGACACAGTTGGAGAAAAGAAACAGTATAGGGCTGAAGCACTTAACCTTGTATCTTGCTACCTCCTCCTCCCCAATTCCTAGCATCACATATGATCCTCGTCTAGCACCACCAAACATCACACCTGAGCATAGGGGCTATTGTCCACACATTCCTCACACCACAGTGAAGTTCAAATTAGTTGTGCGCTTCTATAATCGATAGGAACAACCCAAGAATCAGACACCCACTGGCTCCCTGAGGCTCTCTGGATCCTCAGACTCTGGTATGATTCTACCTCACATTTCTCTATGCAGGAAGGTATCATTGTCTCATTTAGCAGAGAGGAAAGAAAACTAAAGCCTGACCGTCTTCTCAACTTCCCAGAATCTAAGCACTGAATTCAAACCGAAGAAAGTGTAATTTTCACTGAACCACAAAGTTCAGGATAAAGTGAAACGATGGATTTCAAGAGGGCAACATACTAAACTAATGAGGCAGCCCTAAGATGTACAGTCACAGAAACAACAGAAACACCAGCAAGCTCCACAGCTTGCAGCCAGTTCCTACAAAACAGACATGGAGGATAAATACTATATGGAGCCTGGAGAGCGTGCTCTAGTGATGAGAACGCGCTTAAACATGTGTGAAGCCTGGAGTTTGAGCCGTGGCACTGCATGGCACCAGTTTTGCCGAGGGTAATTTCTATTAAAAATAAGTGCCAGATGGGGCCAGAGCAATACACATTGGGCAGGCCGTTTGACTCACCCCCAGATATTCCATATGGCCCCCTGAACCTTCCAGGAGTAATTTCTGAGCACAGAGCCAAGAGTAACCCCAGGGATCTGGCAGGTGTAGTCTCTAAACAAAAATTAAACAAACATAAAACAGGGGGCTGGAGAGATAGCACAGCGGTAGGATGTTTGCCTTGCACGCAGGTGGATGGTGGTTTGAATCCTGGCATCCCAGATGGTCCCCCGAGCCTGCCAGAAGAGATTTCTGAGCAGAGTCAGGAGTAAACCCTGAGTGCTGCTGGGTGTGACTCAAAAAAAAAAAGGCGCCAGAGCAGAGAGAGCCAGAGCCCAATTACAGCAATAATAGGAGGCCCTGGGTTTGATCCCTAATGGCACTAGGTTGGTAAGGCAAGAAACCTACCCTCTAGTATCGCTCCCATTCTTTAAAGGTAATCTATGGTTGCATCTGGCGGTAATATTTGAACGCAGGCAGACATCAGACTCCAACAGAGCGCCAAGTCAATTTCAGACCCTAGAAATGGAACTCATTCTTTTTTAATTCATAGTTAAAATAAAAAAATTTAGGGGCCCGGAGTGATAGCACAGCGGTGTTTGCCTTGCAAGCAGCCGATCCAGGACCAAAGGTGGTTGGTTCGAATCTCGGTGACCCATATGGTCCCCCGTGCCTATCAGGAGCTATTTCTGAGCAGACAGCCAGGAGTAACCCCTGAACACCGCCAGGTGTGGCCCAAAAACAAAAACAAAACAAACAAAAAAAATCTAGGATAAGAATGTTGTGAAATCACATTTTGAGGCATCTGATCATTATTATTTCTGGACTGCATTATTTCTAGATGGAGTACCATACATCTGAGGATAACTAGGAAAAGCAGGACGCGACAGACCCAGGTTCAATCCCTGGTACCCCATAAGGTCCCCATGCCCACCAAGACAATCGCTGAACTCAGAGCCAAAAGCCCTGCGCATGGGAGCAGCACAAGAAACAAGAAAAAGAAAAAAGGAAGGGGGGCCCGGAGAGATAGCACAGCGGCATTTGCCTTGCAAGCAGCCGATCCAGGACCAAAGGTGGTTGGTTCGAATCCCGGTGTCCCATATGGTCCCCCGTGCCTGCCAGGAGCTATTTCTTTTTTTTTTTGTTGTTTTTTTTGGGCCACACCCGGCGGTGCTCAGGGGTTACTCCTGGCTCTGTGCTCAAAAACAGCTCCTGGCAGGCACGGGGGACCATATGGGACACCGGGATTCGAACCAACCACCTTTTGGTCCTGGATCGGCTGCTTGCAAGGCAAACACCGCTGTGCTATCTCCCCGGGCCCCAGGAGCTATTTCTGAGCAGACAGCCAGGAGTAACCCCTGAGCAACGCTGGGTGTGGCCCAAAAACAAAAAAAAAAAAAAAAAAAAAAAAAAAAAGGAAGGGAAGCCTTTCTCAGAATTTATCTTCTTTGTCTTGCCATAAGCCTGCAGCAAATTTCAGATAACCAGTTAATGTATTGTAGGCTTTTCTAGAATTATTTGAAATGAATCATGCAATGGAATAAACAGTATCTTATGAGCGGAAAATTGAAAAAATGATGAAGTTTCAGGGGCCGGAGAAATAGCATGAAGGTAAGGCCTTTGCCTTCCAGGAGCGATTTCTGAGCGCTGCCGGGTGAAACCCAAAACCCAACACCCCCCCCCCCCAAAAAAAAGATGAAGTTTCAGATCTGGATGTTCAGCGTCAAAGTATTGCTCAATGGTTCTCTGTAAATACCGTTGGCAGCAAAACCACAATTATAGCATGCGGTGACCTGTGCTAACCAGTACATGAATCTAACCTCAAAGACACGAGGCAAATAATGCCTCCCCCGCTCAAAACTTTATCCTGGGTAGCATCAAACACACTATTGGCTGCAGGACCAGGGAAAAGGCAGCCTGTGATACCAGAACAGGAGCTCCCAAACATATTAAACTTACCATCCCCTTTTCCGAGAAAAAAAAATGGATTCATAACCATACCCCTTCTACCTTCTTTTTTGGGGGAAAGGTGCCACACTTGGGAGTGCTCAGGGTTTATTCATGGCTCTGCATTCAGGAATCATTCCTGGCAGGCTCAGGGGAACATGGGATGCCAGGGACTGACCCACGTGGGTCACATACAAAGCAAATGTTCTCCCACTGTGCTACTGGCTCCGGTCAACAATCATTATCTTTCTTAGACAAACACAAAGTGCCCCCACTGACAATGCCCGAGGGCTTGCAATACTGCCCATCTAGAAAACACCTACTGAACCGTAAGCAGCTTCTATGGAAGGAACCACAAACCCAGTCCAACATTTGTCCTATCCCTGGATTAGCCCGAAGCTCTTTATGGCTTTTCAACAGAGCTGGCTTTTCCGGGGTATCTGGTCCCTTCTAGAACACAACTAGAGACTCTAGAATGGAATATCTAGAAGTCATAAGCACTGGGTGTGGGGGAATGAGATGGACATGGGTGTTAAGTAATATCCGGTGGTGCTCAGGGCATTGGATGTGATGCTGGGGTAGAATCAGGTTTGGCTGCATGCAAGGCAAGCACTTACTAACCCAGCACACTCTCTCCAGTGCCCCTTGTAGGTGGATTATCCTAAACCTCACTCTTTTTTTGTTTGTTTGTTTGGTTTTTGGGTCATACCCGACAGTGCTCAGGGGTTACACCAGGCTCTAGGCTCAGAAATTGCCCCTGTCAAGCACAGGGGACCATATGGAATGCCAGGATTGGAACCACTGTCCTTCTGCATGAAAGGCAAATACCTTATCTCCATGCTATCTCTCCAGCCCCTAAACCTCTCTTTTTTTGGGGGGGGGGGTTTTGGGCCACACCCGGCAGTGCTCAGGGGTTACTTCTGGCTGCCTGCTCAGAAATAGCTCCTGGCAGGCACGGGGGACCATATGGGACACTGGGATTCGAACCAACTACCTTTGGTCCTGGATTGGTTGCTTGCAAGGCAAACGCTGCTGTGCTATCTCTCCGGGCCCAAACCTCACTCATAATGTAAGTGGTTTAGGAATAGAGAAAGGGGAACACCTGGAGACAATGGTGGATGGAAATGGACACATCAGTAGGGATTGAGATACTGGAACTTTGTAACCCTATTATTGACAGTACTGTAAATCACTGACTAAAAAAGAAGGGCTTTAGAGAGAAAGTGCAGGTATAAATGCTTGACTTTGTACGTAGCCAACCCTGGGTCAATGGTTCGATCCCCTGTACTGCAATATGACCTCCCAGAGCACAGTATGGATTGATCCCTGGGCACAGAGCCAGGGGCATGCCCTGAGCACAGCCAGATGTGGCTCAAAACAAACAAAAAACAAAAACAAAATCCCATAAACCAAAACCCAAACCCAAGAAAGGAAAGAGGTAAAAAGTCAGTTACTTTTCATTTCCCCACTATCTACTTCTTACAGAAGGCAGACTTCAGTGTTGACTCTCTATATATATATATATATATATGACTCATAATGCCAAATAACAAAGGAAAGAGTAGCGCTGAATGTACAAGACAAATTTTGTTAGTAGGTTGAATAGGTTTATTACGAGGTAAAATACTGCAGAATTCTCAAGGGCTGAGCCTCCACTGTTGCTGGTGGTGGTAAATTCTTATCCTTTTCCAGTTGGTCACTCGTATGCACACAACACTGTCCCTCTCTCCCAGTCCTCACTTTCTTCAGAACCAATTGGAGGAAGAAACGCAAGCAAGGACAACACTCCCACCCCCTTTTATGTTTTTAGGTTGAGCAGTGAGTTGGGATCGAACCCAGGTTTGTCACATGCAACTCTCCTACCTGCTGCACGATCTCTCCAGTCCCAGACAACCCTCTTATTGTCCCTGATGTGAAACCCCAGACTTCAAGTCTGAAAATACAAAACTAAGAGACCTCAAGTAACCCAAGTCATGCGACAGCATCCAGGAACCACAAATAGATCACCAGACAGTCTAGACTCCGTTCAAAGATCACCACAGAAGCAGTCAACAACTGCTCCTGCTTACAGATGGGGAACAATTTTTGCTGAAAGCCTTGTTTTAATTGAATTGTTAAGCTAGTGGAATATAACCTATCATTAGCCTCTTCCCAACATACAGAGCCCAAGAATGAAAACAATATAGAAAAACAAAGCTGAAAGAAGAAGATGAGGGCCCGGAGAGATAGCACAGCGGCGTTTGCCTTGCAAGCAGCCGATCCAAGACCAAAGGTGGTTAGTTCGAATCCTGGTGTCCCATATGGTCCCCCATGCCTGCCAGGAGCTATTTCTGAGCAGATAGCCAGGAGTAACCCCTTAGCACCGCCGGGTGTGGCCCAAAAACCAAAAAAAAAAAAAAAAAAAGAAGAAGATGAGGTCCTGAAGACAGAGGCCCTGGGTCCTGCTAAGCCTGACTCAACTTCAGATGTTCGTGCTATCCTTTCTGGGCAGAGATGGAGTTTAAACAGGCTGAGAGCATTCCTCCCATGCAGGAGGCCCAGGCTTGATCCCCAACATCATCTGGTCCTTTGAGCACTTCTGGGTGTGCCCCCCTACCTAAAAAAAAAAAAAAAAGCCCCTTACCCTTAACCCAATGATTTTCCTTTAAGAAGCAAATCTGCAGGGCCAGAGTGATAGCATAGTGGTAGGGTGTTTGCCTTGCATGCTGCCAACCTGGGACCAACCAGGTTCTATCCCCGGCATCCTATATGGTCTCCTGAGCTTGCCAGGTGTGATTTCTGAGTGCAGAGCCAGGAGTAACTCCTGAGAGCTGCTGGGTGTGGCCCAAAAACAAAAACAAGCAAATCTGCTATCAGTAAGGTATTTCCCCACATTCCCACTTTAAATCAAGATGTTCTTCTGGGACATAAGGCTATCAGACAGTTGTTAAGCTTTTTGGGGGGTGGTGAGGGTGAAGATAGGCAATACCCAGCAGTGCTCTACTGACTGGCTCTACATCCAGAAATTATTCCTGGTGGTGCTTAGCTGACCATATGTGGCCCTGGGGCAAGTCTTGGACAACTTCATGCAAGGCAAGTGTCCTCCCCACTGTGCTCTAATAGTTCTACACGGTGACACCAGAACTTTTTTTTTGTTTTTTTGAACCACACCCAGTAGTACTCAGGGCACACTCCTGACTGCACTCAGGGATCATTCCTAGCAGGGCTTGGAAACCATACTGAAGCTGGGGGAAGAATCTTGGTTGGCAACCTTGCAAAGCAAGCACCTTACCTGCTGTACTAAGGCTCCAGCTCCGAGGAGAGTTCATTTTAGATAGATCAGCTATCTAAGGGAGTCAGAAGTTGTTTCCGGGTGAGAAATCCTAGGTTAGATTCCTGATCGTATCCCTTTCCCCTTCCCAGAAAAGAGAGGACAGATTAGCATTCACACCTCTAAATTATCTCTCTCACCTATTTTTGGGACACACCCAGCTGTGATCAGTGCTTAGTCCAATGAACTTGGGGCAACAAATGGGGTGTTGGGTATGGAACCTAGGATGGCCACATGCAAGGCAAGTGCCTTATTTGCAGCTGTAATATCACTCTGAATAAATAACCCAATTTTCAAAGCCCTTTGACAAAGAAAAATTTTGTTAGGGGGCAAGAGGGGGCGGTAGAGGAAGGAATCTGCCCCCGCCCAGCAATGCTCTAAAACTCTCAGCAACCCTCATCAACCAGCTAGCAGCTATGCGAGGACCAAGGATAAAATGCTGCTCATCCCTTGGCACCAGAGCAACCCACTTGGAAGGTCAAGTGACGATGGGGATCAAATCCAAGTCAGTGCATGCTCAGCATCTTACCCTAACTGATTTGCAATCTATCAGCTCCTGGACACTATCTTTATGTCGGGGGGAGGGAGGTGCTTAGGCTGGCTGCATGCACACACAGCAAGCAAGCACCTTGCTTGCTCCTGGCTCAGGGTTTACTCTGTATAACCATATGTAGTGCCAGGGATTGAAGCCAGGTCGGATGCATGCAAGGCAAGCACCCTACCTCTGTACTATTTCTCTGGTCCTGATATTAAGTTCATATCATTAGTGTTAAACTTTGAAAAATTACCAAGTACATAATTTTCTTTCTTTTCTGACTTGGCCAATTTTCTCAACTGTTGAGGATTTGGTGGAGTTAATATAACGATGATAAGAGCAACGGTTCTCATTTGAGCATAGAGCAAGTACCGCAAGGACTGAAGCTCTACGCGGATCAGCTCAATGGCAGTCCAGTGAGATGATTTTATCTTCACTTACAATTGAGGAAACCCTAAGACCAGAAAGCGCTGCAGCTGGAGGAGTGGCAAGCCTCACTTGGGCATCTGCCTGCAGTCCCTGCTCCTAGCAGTGCACCACGAGTCCTCAGCAAATAGAGAACAGCCCAGCCTCAAGGGCGAACGGAGACTCCACAGAAACAATCAGCAAATTTGTCCTCCAGAAGTTGTTTCAGATATCTAAGGAAAAGCCCCCCATTGTTCCCCTTAATTGCCTTATGAAGAAGAGAAAAAAATCATTGCTAATAACGTGTTTTGTTCACAAAAGACCAGCACGGCAGAACGGGTCTCCCCCACCTTTCTCAGTGGTGCCGGTCCCGCTCTCGATCCCGATGTCTCTCATGCTCCCGGTTCCGTTCTTGGAAATAATCGTCATGCCGATCCTCGTTATGAAGCAGGTCCCGGTGCCTCCTGCTGCTCTCTCGGGACCGGCTGGGCGACCTCTCTCGGGACCGGTGTCTTTTCCTATCAGAAAGATTCTTCAGCCTCGATGCTGACATTCCCCCCACCAAAGCACCAGAATATGGCTTCTCCTGGGACACAGCGTCACCGTCATCGCTCTACCACAGTCCTGTGTGAAAGCATCGGTTCTGAGGGCCCATACATTGGGGAGGAGAGTGGGAGAAAGTTACACTTGTTGAGGTCTTACTTAATGTCTCTTGTCAGCCAGTGATAAGAAGAGCTTTATATTAATTACCTCACCTTCATCTATAAGGTAAATACTACTAGCATCCCTTTTCTACAAATAAGAAAACTGGGGCTTAGCTATAATTATGACTATAACTGGGACTGAATTCAAGCACATGTGACCTCGAAGTCCATGTTCTTTTTTTCCCTTTATGTCCCTCCCCACAGACCTTCTGCTGTGGGTTTACTCTAAATTTTCTTTTCTTTTTTCCATCAAAAATATTTTAATACAGGTATTACATTAGTTCTAATTTACTCAATAAGGAACAAGTGAAATGTGGAAATAATGTGGAAATTTAGTTATAGTGGATAGAGCACAAAAGGGAATTAAAAAGAATGCTGTAGGATGGGGGCAGTGAAAATGTGCCTCTGTCTTGTTCTTGATTTTTCAAATATATTGGAATATCATGACAAAAGTCTTAAACCCAATATCTCAATATTGTTGTGGGGTCTGGAAAAATAGTTCAACAAAGGCTTTCTTAAGCATTTACATCTTTTTCAACAACTAGAAAATTTTTTGGGGGGGGGCCACACCCGGCGTTGCTCAGGGGTCACTCCTGGCTGTCTGCTCAGAAATAGCTCCTGGCAGGCACGGGGGACCATATGGGACACTGGGATTCAAACCAACCACCTTTGGTCCTGGATCAGCTGCTTGCAAGGCAAACACCACTGTGCTATCTCTCCGGGCCCAACAACTAGAAATTTATTTATTTATTTATTTATTTATTTTTTGGTTTTTGGGCCACACCCGTTTGACGCTCAGGGGTTACTCCTGGCTATGTGCTCAGAAATCGCCCCTGGCTTGGGGGGACCATATGGGACGCCGGGGGATCGAACCGCGGTCCGTTCCTTGGTAGCGCTTACAAGGCAGACACCTTATCTCTAGCGCCACCTTCCCGGCCCCAACTAGAAATTTATTAAGAAGTGTGGTCTGGACAGTTTGCCTGGAAGTTGTTTTTTTAAATAATATCTTTATTTAAACACCTTGATTACAAACATGATTGTGGTTAGGTTTCAGTCATGTAGAGAACACCCCCCTTCACCAGTGCAACATTCCCACCACCAATGTCCCAAATCTCCCTCAAAGTCCATGTTTTTTTTTTTTTGGGGGGGGGGGGGGCACACCCGTTTGATGCTCAGGGATTACTCCTGGCTAAGCGCTCAGAAATTGCCCCTGGCTTGGGGGGACCATATGGGACGCCAGGAGATCGAACCCCCGTCCTTCCTTGGCTAGCGCTTGCAAGGCTGACACCTTACCTCTAGTGCCACCCTGCCGGCCCCAAAGTCCATGTTTTTAACTACAAGTCTTTTCCCTTGAATAAGCCAACTGACTGACCCAAAGCAGAATCAAGATATTCTATTGATGCAAATGTTCAAATTCTTCCCCTTCAAGCCTACCTGTGCCTGTTCGGAGGGAGCCTTTCCTTGCCCTGCCCATCCCTGCAGCACTGCTCGCACCATCGACTCACCTGGACGAGCTCCCGCTGGTACCCACGCTGTATGACTTGGCCTCGATGCCGTGAAGACAGTCCTTAAGAGAGGAGATGAGGACTCGGCAACGCTCATCATTGGCGACCCGAGACTGTTTGATAACAGCAATCGCTGTGAGTAGGGTCTCAATCGCGTCACTGTAATCTCCTGACATAAGGGACAGAAAAGGACCATGGGTTAGCAGAAGCAGTAAAGTAAGCCAACCAACTGCAGGCATAGGAGGACTCAAATAGGAGTACTGTGCTATCACACAGATGCCCAGAAAAATGAAGGAGGGAGAAATGGCAGGTTTCAAAAAACTGGGTGAAGCACCTACTGCCATGGTTCAGATGGAGGCCCACTGACTTATCTGGCTGTGCCCCTTTTTCAGGGGTAAATAAAACCAGTCTTTGGCCCTGTCCACTGAACAGAAGCTAAGAGACAGACAGTGGCTCCAACTGCACCAGAGGTTCTGAACATCTCTCCCTTCATTAGGCCCCATCATCACCCACTTTGGGAAACACTAGATTAGAATCAAGACAATCTAAACTGGCGCATCACTGTTTGGAGGGCTACTTGACAGCATCCACTGAAATAAACAACGTGCATTACTTTCTGACTCAGCCTTTCTAAAAATGTTCTATTTCAATTCACAAGAATGTGTGTTTGGGCCCGGAGAGATAGCAGAGGCGTTTGCCTTGCAAGCAGCCGATCCAGGACCAAAGGTGGTTGGTTCGAATCCCGGTGTCCCATATGGTCCCCCGTGCCTGCCAGGAGCTATTTCTGAGCAGACAGCCAGGAGTAACCACCGCCGGGTGTGGCCCAAAAAACAAACAAACAAACAAAAAACAAGAATGTGTGTTTAACAATGCCAGTTTTATTGTTGTGTCGTATACTAATAGCTCCACCAACAGGATCTGGCTACATCAATTATGAATATTATTTTAAGAGAATACTTTATAGGTACAGAAAGGATAATGAGGGATGTGGTGCAGTAGTAGAAAACCTGTCTTGATGTATGAGGTAAATAAATGAATAAAAAAAATAAAAAGCACGCGGTCAATCTGTATATAAAAAAAGTAATCTGAGGTTGGAGTGAAAGCACAGGGTAGGGTGTTTGCCTTGCACGTGGCTGACTCAGGACAGACATGAGTTTAGTCCCCAGTGTCCCATATAGTTTCCCAAAGCCAGGAGCAATTTCTTAGTGCATAGCCAGGAGTAACCCCTGAGCATCACTCGGGGTGGCCCAAAAACAAAAACAAAAAAAAAAACAAAACAAAAAAGTAATCCATCTAAGTTGCTTATTTGGAAAGTACCAAGTACATAATAAGTGACCAATAAATGTTGGGTATTATTTTATGTTGACTATAACAGATAGCCCAAAATCTATCTTAAAATTTTATATTTCGTTTTTGAGCCACACCTATAGGAGCTCAGAGCTCACTTCTCACTCTGCCATGCTGGTATGGCTCAGGGGAAACAACTGAGGTGCCAGGGACCAAATCCTGGTCAAGTACATGCAAGGCAGGAACATTACAAATGTACTATCTCTGCCTCCAAATATATTTTTCCTTCTTCTTTTCTTTTGGGGGGGGGGGGTTTGGGCCACACCCGGTGGGGTTATTCCTGGCTATGCACTCAGAAATCAATCCTGGCTTGGGGGACCATATGGGACACCAGGGATTCAAACCAAGGTCTGACCTAGGTTAGTGGTAACAAGGCAAACACCTTACCACTTGTGCCACCACTCAGGCCCCCAAAATGTTTCCTTCCTTCCTTCCTTCCTTCCTTCCTTCCTTCCTTCCTTCCTTCCTTCCTTCCTTCCTTCCTTCCTTCCTTCCTTCCTTTCTTTCTTCCTTTCCTTCCTTCCTTTCTCTCTCTCTCTCTTTCTTTCCTTCCTTCCTTCCTTCTTTCTTTCTTTCTCTCTCCTCCCTCCCTCCCTCCCTCCCTCCCTCCCTCCCTCTCTCTCTCTCTCTTTCTTTCTTTCTTTCTTTCTTTCTTTCTTGGTCTTTGGGCCACACCCAGTGATGCTCAGGGGTTACTCCTGGCTATGTGCTCAGAAGTCGCTCCTGGCTTGGGGGACCATATGGGACACCGGGGGATCAAACCGCGGTCCGTCCAAGGCTAGCGCAGGCAAGGCAGGCACCTTGCCTCTAGCGCCACCGCCCGGCCCCTATTTATTTTTTCTTTTTGGGCCACACTCAGTGACGCTAAGGGGTTGCTGTTGGCTATGCGCTCAGAAAAATTGCTCCTGGCTTAGGGGACCATATGGGACACCGGAGGATCGAACCACAGTCCATCCTAGGCTAGCGTGGGCAAGGTAGATGATGCCTTACCACTTGCGCCACAGCTCCAGCCCCCACTCAAATGTACTTCTTTTTTTTTTGGGGGGGGGGGGGCCTCACCCGTTTGATGCTCAGGGGTTACTCCTGGCTATGCACTCAGAAATCACCCCTGGCTTGGGGGGACCATATGGGACGCTGGGGGATTGAACCGTGGTCCGTCCTACGCTAGTGCTTGCAAGGCAGACACCTTACCTCTAGCGCCACCTTCCCGGCCCCTCAAATGTACTTCTTAAGGCTGCAAAATGATTCCATTTATATAAAAGCAACCACAATTACACATATATGAACAACAAGAACTAAACCCTGTAGGGTAGACACTAAATTGCAAAAATCCTGTTCACAGTTCTTGGATTACTTGTATCTATTTTTGTTTTGGTGATCAGGGCTCACTACCAGTAATGGTCAGGGGCCCATATGGGGTGTCAGGGATCTAACACAGGTCCTGGCTGCATGCCAGGATAAATGCCTTACCCACTGTAAAGCTCCAGCTCCTTGCATTTTAAAATTTATTTTTTGGGTTTTGGGACACAAACAACAGTGCTCAGGAACCATTCCTGGCACTGCTTGGGAGACCATCTAGGAAGCTGGGGATCAAACCTGGGACAGCTGCGATCAAGGCAGGTGCTCTACCAGCTATACTATCACTCCAACCCCTAATACTACTTATTTCTACATCTCAATTATTTTTTTTTGGTTTTTCGGGCCACACCCATTTGATGCTCAAGAGTTACTCCTGACTAAGTGCTCAGAAATTGTCCCTGGCTTGGGGGGACCATATGGGACGCTGGGGGATCGAACCGAGGTCCTTCCTTGGCTAGCGCTTGCAAGGCAGACACCTTACCTCTAGCGCCACTTCGCCAGCCCCACATCTAAATTACTTTAATATACCATCAGATATGGTACAACTATATAATACACATTGAGCAAATTGTATGTGTTATGTGTATAAGCATGTTTTTAGGTGGTGGTGGCTGGAGCAATAGTACTACAGGTAGGAACTTGCTTTGTACCAGGCTGAACCCTGTTTGGTCCCCAGATCCTGCCAGAAGTGATCCCTGAAGGCACAGTCCTGAGTGCCTCTGGGTATGACCCAAAATCAAACAAACAAGCAAAAAATAAATAAAATTACACACACAAAATAAATAAAATAAGGCCATCAAGAATCAGCTCCTTTATTCCTGAAACTCGAGTTCATGCCTAGTTCAGGAAGTGGTTCATGGGGTGGAGATTTGTACAATGCTTTCTCTCAAGCTAAGCCAAAAGCATTAATGACAGTGTGAGGAAAACATGATACTAAATAACAGGGGCCCAGTGGAAATGAAGATGGACAATTTATTCTGTGCAAGCCAATAAAAAAAATATGGAGAAACTAACTTTATTCTTTATTCTAGGAATACCAGATTATCAATTCTAGGAATACCAAAACAGTTCTATGAAGACAGGTAATTCTGTACTTTCTGGTAGGCATTCAATAAATATTTGTGGTTTGGCAAGAGTGGTAGTACACCTGGTAAGGTACTTGCCTTGCATACACACGGAAGAAACAGGTTCGCTCCCTGGCATTCCATGTGGTCCCTGACCACTGCCAGGAGTGAGTCCTGAGTGCAGAACCAGGAGTAAACTCTTAACATTGCTGCATGTGGCCCCCCAAAAAACCAAAAAAAAAAAAAAAAAAAAAAAAAAAAAAGACAAATGAACAGATGTGGCTTATGTGATAAATACGAGAATATAAAGGGAGTCAGAGATTACTTCACTGATTACCTACCTGACTATGAGTAAATAATAGGGGAAAAGAACATTACATTACACATGCTGTTGGTTTGAGACTACACCTAGTGGTTGCTCAGGACCACTGCAGTTCAGAAGCTGTTTAAGGTGGTACTTGGGTGACCATGTGGGTCAGGGCTTGAATCAGGGCTCCTGAAGGTATAAAATGTGCTCCAGTTCCTATAAGCCATCTCCATGGTCTGATTCTTTTTTGTCTGTGTGCTCAGGGATCATTCCTGGTGAACTTGGCAGACCATATGGGGTGCTGGTGATTGAACGTAGGTCAGGTTGTGTGTAAAAGAAGTACCCTACTCATGTACTATCCCCCAGCCCATTTTTTTTTTTATTCCCCCACATATCTGACTAATTTCATTGAGGACTATTTTTGTTTCTTTTGAGAGGAATTCTCTGAGCTACACTCAAGTGGAGCTCAGGGGCTATTTTTGGCTCTTTGATCAAGAGTAATCCCTGGGGCCGGAGCAATAAGACAACAGTAGAGTGTTTGCTTTGCATGCATCCAACCCCGAATGGACCCCGTTCGATTCCCAGCATCTCATATGGTCCCCCAAGCCTGGCAGGAGCAACTTCTGAGCCCAGAGCCAGTAGTAATCCCTGAACGCCGCCGGGTGTGACCTATTACCCTCCCAACAGAGTATCCGTGGTGCTCAAAGGACCACATACAATGCAGGACACTGAACCACAAGGTCTATCAGATGCGAGAAAAACACCATTAGATAGAGACAGGGGGATTTGGGTCATACCTAGCCATAGCCTGAGCTTACTCTTGGCCACACTCAGGATCTCTCCTGCTCTGCTTGGAAGATCGCAAGAATGTAATGGATCTAACCTGGGCTGGCTGTGTACAAGGCAAGAGCCTTCCCCTCAGGGCCCGAAGAGATAGCACAGCTGCGTTTGCCTTGCAAGCAGCCGATCCAGGACCAAAGGTGGTTGGTTCGAATCCCGGTGTCCCATATGGTCCCTCGTGCCTGCCAGGAGCTATTTCTGAGCAGACAGCCAGGAGTAAACCCCTGAGCATCGCCAGGTATGGCCCAAAACTCAAAAAAAAAAAAAAAAAAAAAAAAAAAGAGCCTTCCCCTCTATACTAGTGCTCTGGCTCTGCAGGGCAAACACTTAATCCCTGTGTTTTTCCTCCAGCCTGAGGATAAATTACTTTTAATTCAGAAAGACTACAGAGAGAAGAGAAAACTGTCTTTGGGGGCCAGAGAGATAACATGGAGGTAAAGCGTTTGACTTGCATGCAGAAGGTCGGTGGTTTGAATCCTGGTGTCCCATGTGGTCCCCTGAGCCTTCCAGGAGTGACTTCTGAGCATGGAGCCAGGAGTAACCCCTAAGTGCGGCCGGGTATGACCCAAAAATAAAAATAAAAATGTCTTTAACCTACTGTGTAAATCCAAATTTTGTAGCCCCACATGAGCAGTTACAGCTAAAATACGACTCACTTATTATCAACTTATTTACTGGGCATCTGACAGTCTACACTTATATGGAAAAGTAATTCAATATGACTAATATTATAATGTGAAATCTGGATCAGAATCTGGAAACATTCCAAGTGCCAAGAACAGATGAGTGGATAAAAGAACAAGGATACATCCATACCGTGGAATACTATGTAGATGTTAGGGGAAAAAATGTAGTCATGAAATTTGCTTATAAATGGATAGACAGGGAAGAGTATCATGCTGAGAGAAATGAGTAAGAGGGAAGAAGACAGACATAAAATGATCAGATTTAGGGCCCGGAGAGATAGCACAGCGGCGTTTGCCTTGCAAGCAGCCGATCCAGGACCAAAGGTGATTGGTTCGAATCCCGGTGTCCCACATGGTCCCCCGTGCCTGCCAGGAGCTATTTCTGAGCAGACAGCCAGGAGTAACCCCTGAGCACTGCCGGGTGTGACCCAAAAACCAAAAAAAAAAAAAAATGATCAGATTTATTTGTAGGATTAAAGAAACAAAACAAAGACCAATCTTTTATCAGGGCTCTGTGCCACCAGAGTGAAAGCAGCTCTGAGAGTATCTAATGCCTGGATGAAGAATGGCTCAGTGGTCTGAATTTGGTCTCCACCATCAGTCACAAACACAGAAACTGTATGCTATGCCTTACGATGACACCAAAGAGATATGCTGCTTTCCAGAATACAGTACATGGAGGCTACCTGCTCTGTCTAAGTCCTCAACATAATCCAATCTCACCCAAACCATCATCTAAATAAGGGATAGTTTAAAAAAATCCAGGGTCTACACTTGACATTGAACCCACCAGACACTAGATCCAGTGGTCCACAGGAGGTGGGAATTTCACTGTACAAGATCACGATTAAATGGCATTCATATATAATAATAATAAGTGTTGGAACTGGAATTCCCCCTAATCAAAATCAGATTACGTATTGCTTTTCAAATGGCACTGCTCATGAGAATGTAACAGAGCTCCAATTTTCTGTTTGCTGAACTTGTTAATAGAAACAATAAAAGAATGGAAAAATGAAGGTACAGCAAAGGCAGTAAAGGGAGGGTGAGTTACCTGCACTGGCTCCAGATACCGCTTTCGAAATGGCACTGCTGGAAATCGCCCTGTTTCGCTTCATAATCTCTTCAAATTCTGCTTCACTCACTGTAGAAGGCGGAGGGCCCGAATCTCGGCTACAGAGAGAAGATACAGTCTGACTGGCCACACTCCTTATTACTTACCATCTTTTCTAGTGTACTTTCCTATAGAATGTCTTAAACAGTTCTCAGCCTGTATTCTCTTCAAGGGCAGGATTTATGTCACTTATGGATGCATGTGCTTGTATGTGTGTGTTCCACTGGCGATTCTCAGGTCAGAAGTTCGATGGCTGCAGTGCTTCTCTGGCCCTGCAGTGCTGAAGATATCTAGGCCACCCTGCAGGAGCTCCAGGGTCCAGTATGCACCAGGGACCACAGAGCGCAAGGAATCAAAGGCAGGCAAGGCGCATAATAGGCATGCACCGTAAATGCTGTACCCTACCCACAGTGTCATGCACTTTTATAATCCAGGCATGAGCCCAGTCACTATCAACAGCTACTGAGGATATAATTTAATGAGGCCCTTTTAAAAAACAAGCCTCAAGGACATAACTCAAGTCAAGTGTTAAGATGCCAACAAGACACCAATAAAAAAATAGGGAGTTAACTATTCCCAACACTCAACACCATGACTACAGTTTCCACAAGAGAAAACCCAAGAACTCAGTGCTCACTGGCTTACTCAGGGAGAGAAAGCTAATACATTCCCTGACCAGCCTATGCCTACTTGGATGCGAAAGGGATAGGATCACGCTTACCTGCCATGGTGGTTATAGGGTGCTGAGGCCTTCATGTAAGTATCTGGTGGAGGCCCCACTGTAGCATTTGGTGGGGGGAAGAAGGCTGGATTGAGGTGAAGGGCAGGTGGGATGGCCCCAGGGGGAGGTACAGTCAGATGAGGAGGTAATCGAGGAGGAGGGGGCATGAGATGCTGGTAGTGGATACCAGGAGGAGGAGGGGGGACCCCAAAGCTCGAGGAGAGAGGCGGTGGGGGTGGAATCGGGGGTGGGGGCAGACCCATCAGGGGGAGGGCAGAAGGAGGGCGACTGAAGTAGGGCAGCACGCTGGGGGGCTTATCCACTCGAGCGGAGGACGGGACGAGGTTCTCGGAGGGCGTAGCCCGCCCGTCAGCAGAGTCACTAGAGTCTCTTGAGTGGGCCCGTGGAGGTATTCCTGGGAGGCAAACAAAGCTCCGGTTACTGCCCCAGCAGAAACTTGCTATGGGACCCTTCAGTCACCTGACAGCAAACTGTAGCAACTGAAAGACTTGCCTGTTCTTTGGCCACTGACAAAAATGGTCAAAGGAAACTTAATAGAGAAAATATTGTTTTCTATTGCATCAGAAAACAGAACCACCCTAAACTCCATGAACCAAAGAGCACCCTATTCAGAGCCCTTCAGAACGGCCACTTTAATTTGTCCCTCGATTTGCTTTTTTCTCTTTTTTGGTTTTTGGGTCACACTTGGCGGCACTCAGAAATCATCTCTGATAGGCACGAGGGACCATATGGGATGCCAGGATTTGAACCATGGTCTGTCCTGGATCGGCTGCATGCAAAGCAAATACTTTACTGCTGTGCTCTCTCTCGAGCTTGTTTTCTTTTTCTTTTTTTGGGGGGAGAGGGGGTAGAAGGGGATACAAAGGAAGGGTTTTTTGGCTACACCCAACAGTGCTCTGCAGTTACTCTTGGTTCTGAGTTCAGAAAGTACTCCTAGTAGTGTTCAGGACATCGTAAGTGGTGCTGGGAATCTAACCTAGGCCGGTTGCATGCAGGGCAACATGTTAACTGGTATACTATCATTCCAGCCTGTTTTTTTTATTTTTTCAGTGCAGAGAATCCAAATAACCCATGAGAAAACGATAGTTTGTCACCTCTCAGTTATATGTGTACAAACTAACTTGACACCCCACCGCCCCAAATTTGCAGCCTCTCTCCTGAAGACTAAATGCAGCCATCCTTCTCTACTCTGCTGCACACTGGAAATTTCTCTCGGCAATGGCAAAGAATGGCCAGGATATCTGGTGGAGAGAAAGAACATGGGTGGAAGGGTACTTATCCATCTGATAGCAAAACAGGCAACTAGAGGGAAGAAACACATATAACAAAGGGTAGACGGTTGGAGGGGAAGTAGAAAAGGGAGTCACGTGGAAACAAGACCTACAAAAGAAAGAAGCAGAACAAAGCAAGGATTCCTAGCAAAACCGAGGTATGAATTATGGTGGTGCTAGAGGTAAGGTGTCTGCCTTGCAAGCGCTAGCCAAGGAAGGACCACGGTTCGATCCCCCCCCGCGTCCCATATGGTACCCCCAAGCCAGGGGCGATTTCTGAGCGCTTAGCCAGGAGTAACCCCTGAGCGTCAAACAGGTTTAGCCCAAAAACACCAAAAAAAAAAAAAAAAAACAAACAAAAAAAAGACTTGAGAACTAGGGGCCGGAACAATAGCACAGTGGTAAGGCATTTGCCCGGCATCCCATATGGGGCCCCGAGCCCCAGAAGCAATTTCTGAGAGCAGAGTCAGGAGTAACTGAGTGTTGCCAGGTATGACCCAAAATAAAATAAACAAATAAACAACAAAAAACAAAAAAGTTGAGAACTAGGGCTGGAGCAATAGGACAGGGAAGAGGGGATATACCTTGTACACTGTACACTGCCCAGGTTCAAACCCCAGCATCCTAAATGATTGGCCCTAAGCACCATCAAGAGTGATACTCTCTCTCTCTCTCTCTCTCTCTCTCTCTCTCTCTCTCTCTCTCTCTCTCTCACACACACACACACACACACACACACACACACACACAAATAAGGCTAGGGCTGGAGCAATACTATAGTCAGTAAAGCACTTGCCTTACATATAACCAATACAGGTTGGATCCCCAGTATCCCATACAGTCCCCTGTCTATTGCTGAGAGTAGAGTCAGGATTAACCCCATGAGCACGGTCAAGTGTGGCCCAAATTCCCCACCCCTACCCCATCCCTACCAAAAAAAAAAAAAAGACTAGAACAACTCCCACTATAGTTCAACAAGTTCAATAGACAGAATCTACTATTCCACAGGACAGGTTACTGCGTGCATCATCAAAGGACACCAGAATGGTGGGAAGAACTAAAGAGGCTCAAAAGGCTGTAGGGGACCTGAGGGGACTGGATTTAAGGTGTTTACTCTGCATGCAGCCAGGCCAACCTTGTCCCCAGCACCACAAATGGTCCCCTCAACAATGCCATAGTGATCCTGGGCAGAGAGCCAGGAGTAAGCCTGAGCACCACTGGATGTGGCCCAACCACCTTCCTCCTGCAAGAAGTTTTTATGTGGTCGGAAATATAGTTGTGACATTGTCAAATCATTTGGTTAAACTTGTCTCCTCTCCAATTTAAAATTCTAAGCCTGATTATCATGGAAGAACATCAGGAATTGTGAAGACAGAATGATGTCGACGTAGGGCTGGAGAGACAGTACAACAGGCAGGGCACCTGCCTCACACGTGGGAGGTGAGCCCACTTGGGGGTGAGCTCCAGCACCCCATATGCCTCTCCCTAGCAACCAGGAGTGATCCCTGAATGAAGCCAGGAGTAAGAAGACCTGAGCACTGCCCAGTGTGGCCCTCCTATCCTCCCAAAATGCTAGCAACAAATCTAGAACAAAAGAATGCTCCTTAAGTTAAAACTTGTTTGTAAACCGATTAAAGCAGAATGTTGAACAAACCACCCAGACAACCACTTTAATTTCTCTGCTACAGAAAACCACCAAAGTTTACCACAGCACTTTCTTTTTCTGAGGATGGGGGAGTCCAACAACAGTAGTGGCAGTACACAGGGCTTACCCCTGGCTCTATGCTCAATAATCACCCTCAGTGATATCCAAAGTATCATGTGTTGTATAGGGGATGAAACCAGGGCCGACTGCATGCAAAGCATGCGCCATACCCACTGTACTGTTGCTCAGGCCCCAGCACCTCATTTTTTTCATGTTATATTAACCAGTAGGGTCCTCTGCCAGTCAGCAACTTCCCAAGCTACTGTCCCCCTCTTGCAAGGGTTCAGTTTTGTACCGATGACCACAAATCCCAGAGTAACAACCATATTTATGCAGAGATGTCCACCAGCTGAACTTGGTGAATCTGCCACAACACACTGATGAACTCAGTGGGATGTACGCATTAGCAAAATTTTAGCAGAGAAAGGTAATATAAGACACTAGAAACCAGGTAGAGGCAGAAACTTTTGTTGGACCATCTGGGGTACGAGGGATCTAACCTAACCCAGGTTGGCCACACACAAGGTAAGTGCCCTACTAGGTGCTGTACTATCTCTCCAGCCCAGAACTGTTCTTCTTCTGCAAAATTAAAGCATCTTAGGAAACTCGAAAGAGTAGAATTAGCAAAAAACTGAAATAGAGGGGACTTGAAAACTCAAGCTGTCAAGGAGGAAAAATGAACACCTTCTCATTTCATGCCACATTCACCTAAGCTCTCAATCCAGTGAAAATAAGTTCTTCTTATGGGAGAAAGTGGCCAAATTCCCATCTCCAATCGAACAATCCCAGGGGGCCAATCAATACAAAGCATTATTTTGAGAACAGCTGCTAAGGAGAGAGGAAATATAGGTGATGAAATGTTGCCATCCCCCTAGAGGGAAAATAGAGGTAGTTAGCTGCCAGAGGCAAGGCTTTTGAGGGGATATGTGGGGGTGATTTAGGAGGCAGCACACCTTGTGAGGTCAGGCAACCCAAAGAAAGGGGTGGTCAGACTCTAGTCAAGAGAGACCGATTCACATGAACCAAACTCCCAAGAGACTGAGTCATAAAAAAGAGCATCAATCTATAACTTGCCAATGAGAAATGTAACTGCCAACCTGACTTGTGTCAGCTGGTCAGTATATTCTCTTCTTAGGCGAGCCCAGTTGGGAAGTCAAATTAGTATCAGAAGTAGCTTGGTGAGCAGTGAACTAAAGGATATTATGATCAAGCCAAATTAGCTCTCTATATATGTAATATACAATATTTAGATATAATTTATAAATAGATGTTACATAGTTAAGTATATATGATGCTTTTTATTAGTAGTAAAGTATTATAACTTGACTTAACAGGAACATACTTAGCAAGGGCAGGAAATTATCTGGTAGCTGAAAGGGGACTGCCTGTGCTGGGGAATACTGGAGAAACACTATACAAGCAAGATTTCCAGAAGCCGAATTGGCTCAACAGGCTGAGGGCTCAACAGGCTGAGACCTCAACTTTCCTGCAGGTCATCCCTACACATGATGGACAATGGAATCACTTGATCATCTCCCACCAAAATACCATGGCGAGCGAGCCCAACCATAGAGATGAGTGAACTGAGAACTGCCAGGTGGGAGGCAAAAACCAAACACCAAAAAAATTTCTTCTCATCAGCACTGGAGCAATAAATATTACTGGGGGGCCAGAGAGATAGCACGGAGGTAGGGCATTTGCCTTGCATGCAGAAGGACGGTGGTTCAAATCCCTGCATCCCATACTGTCTCCCAAGCCTGCCAGGAGCAATTTCTGAGCATAGAGCCAGGAGTAACCCGAGCGCTGCTGGGTGTGACCCAAAAACCAAAAACCAAAAAGAAAGCAATAGTTAGTATTGCGGGTAGGGCACTTGCCAAACAAATGGCCAACACCCATCTCCAGTATCGCATATGGTCCCCAACCTGCTAGCTTGATTCCTGAATGCAGAGCCAGGAAAAACCCCTGAGCACCACCAGGTGTGTGTCCCCATCAAATAATTTTTGTTTTTTGTTTTTTGTTTTTTTCGGCCACACCTGTTTGATGCTCAGGGGTTACTCCTGGCTAAGCGCTCAGAAATCGCCCCTGGCTTGGGGGGACCATATGGGACGCCGGGGGATCGAACCTCGGTCCTTCCTTGGCTAGCGCTTGCAAGGCAGACACCTTACCTCTAGCGCCACCTCGCCGGCCCCCCATCAAATAAATTAAGTTAAAAAAATGTTGTTCTTATTTTCAGCAATCCCTTTGATTTTTACAGAGCACATTTCCAGTATATGTTTATGACAAACCAGTCATCATTATAAATCTTCTATTTAGGGTGGCTGTTTCTTGGGCATTAAGAAAAGCAGGTCCACTAATATAATTCTAAATTACAGAAATCTGTATGAAGTATCAGACTGGGAGGAAGAAAGAGACTGGCAGTAGTGCCGCCCCAATATCGCTCAGTGAGTTTAGGTAGACCCAAACTACCACCCAAACCCTACCTGACCTGACTTACAACAGGTGCTTGTTTCCACACGAACCTCTTTTAGGGGCTACATTCTGACCAGGCCACCACCCCAAACCACCCCCCCCCCCCACAACATCCCCACATCGCCATTGGGTAGGCAGAGCCTACCCATAGAAAACAAACCCACAATCCCCCCCACCTCCGTCATACAGATGGTCTCCACGTACCCCCTCTTGGGACTCGGACGCACTCACGTTTCCGAGCCTGTGCCTCAAACTGTGACAGGTTTTGCCGGGTGGCCGGCCTCACATCCACTTTTTCTCCATTAAGGACTTTTCCTGGCAGCAGTTCCAACAATCTGTGAACAGAGTTTTCTGAGGCAACCACTACCTCAGCATACCTTGAGGAAGAAGAGATTGAAAAAAAGATGAGTGAGATCTACTAGACAACAGAGAGGAAAACAAAGAAACTTTCTCCCACTTTCAGTGAAAATTGGTAAAACAAAGGCTATCGTATCAACACTAGACATGCATACAAAAATACCAGCAACAAAGATGCTTCTTCCTACAATCGCCCTAAGTGGAATCAGAAGTCAGTTTACTTTGCCCTCCAATGTCCTACCACATCGTAATCAGGTTCCTCCGTTGGTAGTTTGCCAAAATCAAGCCAGTAAACTGGGGCAGGGGTCGAAGGGTTAAAATCCAGGGTCAGATATCGTGCATTTGTTATCCTAATGGTCACAAACTAAAAGGGGCTTCTCAAATCCAGACCTCACCCTTTGGACTGGCCATTTGCTCGATTCTCTGCAAATTTCAACTCCACCACATCATAGACTCCTATAGAGCGAATAACCTGGATCAGCTGCTGGTCTGTGGTCCACTGGGGCCGACAAGGTGGAAAAGGAAGAAATGTCAAGAGCTACACACCACCCCCACCCAGAATATCCCCAAACCTTCCCTCAAACCTGGTACTCTAGTCACAGCATTCCCTCCTACAAGAAACCCAAAAGCCTACTGACATCCCAATCGTCGAAGGCTTTCACTGTAGGCTCCACCCACACCCCTTCCAAAACACAACCACTTCTCATCCTTAAGATGAGGAAAATTAGAGACTATTTTATCTACTCTATCACTTGGGTTGGCTAGTAGTCAGGTAATCTTCCCACTCAGTATACTTTCCTAGTCTGGAAGAACCACTCCCCCACGATCCCCCAAATATACCACAAAGAGCTTACAGAGAAATCATTGCCCGCCCCAGGTATACTAGCAAGGTCTTTGATCCCCATCACCCATCACTGTTATAGGACCATCTAAAGAGCACCCAGAGTTCAAGGGGCTCACTATGGAATCTCACCCCAGAAGGACCCTGCTAGACGTAAAGCCCCAGGGTCAAGGCCACTAATAAGATGGCAGAAAAAGCAACTACCCACTGAATCACTGCTCTCTTCGGCACCAGTACGTCCTCAGGATAGCTCTCTTTCAGAGATCAATCCAACCTGATCCCAGGAAAAAGAAATCCAACCCCATCAGAGGACAAAACAGTGCAACAGTGGTTCTGAAAATGCCATCACCTCCCGGGGCTCTCCCTCAGCCCACCCAGCCATCTTCCGATCACCCACACTCACCCAAGAGAAGCTGCCCACATAGACAGCGGCTCGCCGGTTCCGCAGGCCACTGTAGGTGTAGAGGATGGCCGGGGTCTTGTTATTGGGCTTGGGAGAAGGTTCCTGGCGCACAGGAGGTGGCGGTTCGGTGCTGCTGGTTCTGTCATCTGAGGGCTGAGAGGCAGCTGTCAAGACGTCATCGTACAGGTCAATCTGATCTGTATTGTTGAACTCTGGGTCCTAGGAAATGAGGGGCGGCAAAGCCTGGCTTGCAAAACTTTCATGGTGTTCATTCCATTTCACTCTAGTAGAGAATCCAAACACTGCCCAACAATATAGAAAAATCTCCTTGCACTGTCTGGGAGGCCCCAAAATAAACTCACTACAAAATAAGGCAAGAAGGACTTCCTCGTTGGTTTTTATCTAAATATGCTTGTCTAAATTTCCTTGAGGGGGGGCCGAAGAGATATCATGGAGGTAAGGCGTTTGCCTTTCATGCAGGAGGTCATCGGTTCGAATCCCAGCGTCCCATATGGTCCCCCGTGCCTGCCAGGAGCAATTTCTGAGCCTGGAGCCAGGAATAACCCCTAAGCACTGCTGGGTGTGACCCAAAAACCACAAAAAAAAAAACAATAAACAAAAAAAAATTTCCTTGAGGGGGGGAGGAGGGAAGGAGGGGAGGAAGAGAGAGAGGGGGGAAGAGAGAGAGAGTAGAGAGAGAGAAAGAAAGAGAGAAAGAGAGAGAGAGAGAGAGAGAGAGAGAGAGAGAGAGAGACCCTGTTGTTGTCTGCAATGTTACTGGACTTGTCACCTCAGAGAATCAAAAGATGTAAAACAACTAAGAATACTTGGGAGGAGGGGGGAGTTAAATGCCTGCCCCAGAGGTAGGCAGGAGGGAGGGTGGGTGGGAAATCGGGGACATTGGTGGTGAGAAATGTTCATGGGTGAAGGGTGGTATACATTGTAAGACTGAAAATCATGAACAACTTTGTAATCAAGGTGTTTAAATTAAATAAATGATTAAAAAAAAAAAAAAGGTGGGCAGAGAGAAAGAGGGGGGAAAGGGAAGGAGGGAAGAGTTAAATACCTACCCCAGAGGTAGGTAGGGGGAGAGTAGGATGAAACTGGGGACATCAGTGGTGGGAACTTTACACAGGTGAAGGACAGTGTACTTTTTTTTTTTTTTTTTTTTTTGGTTTTTGGGCCATACTCAGGGGTTACTCCTGGCTGTCTGCTCAGAAATAGCTCCTGGCAGGAGGCACGGGGGACCATATGGGACACCGGGATTTGAACCAATCACCTTAGGTCCTGATTGGCTGCTTGCAAGACAAACACCGCTGTGCTATATCTCCGGGCCCAACAAAATTTTTTAGTATCTTTTTTTAAACTTTATTTATTTATTGACTGATTGGTGTTTGGGCCACACCTGGCATTGCTCAGGGACCATATGGGATGCTGGGAATCGAACTGGGTCCCTCCTGGGTAGGCCGCATGCAAGGCAAATGCCCCACTGCTGTGCTATCCCTCCGGCCCCAAGTTTTCATATCTTATATATAAAAGCAAGAGCTTAAAAAACACACACACACAAAAAACAGGGACTAGAGTGATGGCGCAACAGTAGGGTGTTTGCCTTGCATGCGGGTGACCCAGGACGGACCATGGTTCATCTCCCAGCGTCCTATATGGTCCCCCAAGCCAGGAGCGATTTCTGAGTGCATAGCCATGAGTAACCCCTAAACATCACCGGGTGTGCCCCCTCCCAAAAAAACCCCCAAAACACACTAAGTCAATTTATACAGAGAACACAAGGGTAATGCATGTTAAAATAGGTGCCAACAGCTGGGGCCGGAGCAATAGCACAATAGCAGTGTATTTGCCTTGCATGCAGAAGGATGGTGGTTCAAATCCCGGTATCCCATATGGTCCCTGGCATATGGTCCCTCGAGCCTGCCAGGATCAATTTTTGAGTGCAGAGCCTCAAGTAACCCCTGAGCACTGCCGGGTATGCCCCCCCTCAAAGGGGTGCCAAAGGCAACAAAGATACTGACTGGTACTACTTACTGGTCATAGGGCCGGAGTGATAGTATGAGGTCAAGGTGCTGGCATTGACTACAGTTGGCCTTGGTTTGATTTCTGGCATATGGTCCCTCAAGCACCTAGGAGTGACCAATCCAACCGGACCACAGGAAAAAGAAACCCAACCCCATCAGAGGACAAAACAGTGCAACTGTGGGGCTCTCCATTTGGCCCACCCAACCACCTTCTGATTACCCACACTCAGCCAGAAGAAACTGCCTACATAGACAGCAGCTCCTCTGAACAGAAATAAGCCCTGAATACCTCCAAGTGTGGTCCATATCCCCTTCTCCCAAACAAACAAAAAACTTTTGATTATAAAACTCAGGACAGGGCTAAGGGCTAAGGACATAGCTCAAATGGTTGGAGTGCTGCTCTCCATGTGCCAGGCTGCAAGACTGAACTCTGGCACTGCTGCATTACTAGGGCCCAGCACTGAACTGTCTGGTCCAAGGAGCTGGGCCAAATATTACCAGAAGCAGTGCCCAGACCTGTGCACTATTTGGGAGGCCCCAAAATAAACTCACTACAAGGCCACTGTGGTAGCTAAAATGATATAAAGTCATGTCCAGCCTATGTAAGACTCTGAACTACAGCCCCAGCACATGACCCTTTGCATTTCCCCCCAAACCCCCCATAGTCCCTATGGCAAATTAATGACTGGGGATGTGAAGTAATTCCCAGGTTTGGCCTCAAACAAACAAACAAACAAAAAGAGTATGTGAATCCCTCAAACAAACAAAACAAACAAAAAGAGAGAGTATGAGTGAGTGAGTGAGTGAGTGAATCCCTCACAATTATCTCATAGTAAGAGCAAATCTTTTAATTTAAAATAAAAAAGTAAAGGGGCTGGAGCAGTGGCACAAGCAGTAAGGCATCTGCCTTGCCCGCGCTAGCCTACGACGGACCAAGGTTCGATCCCCTGGCGTCCCAAATAACCCCCCAAGCCAGTATAGATTTCTAAGCACGTAGCCAGGAGTAACCCCTGAGCATCACCAGATGTGCACCCCCCCCCCGAAATTTAAATTAAATTAAAAAGTACAAATACAAGTAATAGTAAAAGGAAGACTGACTGAGGATTTTTCCAAGTTCTATTTCTCAAGTGCCATACAGATCCAATGCATCATCACACTTAAACAAGTGACACTGGTGAGTGGTGCCACTTTCTGTGCTACAAACAGGACAAGCATGGGATGCTGGGTTTGTCCCAGGTTGGTAGCATTCAAGGCAAACGCCCTACCACTGTGCTATCACTCTGGCCCCTAAACCTTAATTTCTTAAATGGTGAACTACATCCTTTTGTTTTGGGGCCACACCTAGTGATGCTCAGGGCTTACTCCTAGCTCTGTAGTCAGAAATCACTCCTGGAAAGCTCAGGAGACCATATGGGAAGCTTGGGGCAGGGACCCGAGAGACAGTATTTGCCTTGCATGCAGAAGGACAGTGATTTGAATCCTGGCGTCCCATATGGTCCCCGGAGCCTGCCAGGAGCGATTTCTGAGTGTAGAACCAGGAGTAATCCCTGAGCACTGCCGGGTGTGACCCCCCAAAAAAAAAGTATTTCAGGGGCAGGAGTGATAGGACAGTGGAAGGGAGTTTGCCTTGCAACACTGCTGACTGGGATGAACCTGGGTTTGATCTCCAGCATCCCATATGGTCTCCTGAGCCTGCCAAGGAGCAATTTCAGAGTGCAGAGACAGGAGTAACCTGGGAGTGCAACTGCTGGTATGGTCAAACAAAACAAAACAAAAAGAGATATTAAGCAAAAAAAAAAAAAAAGGTATTAAGCAGGGGCCGGCGAGGTGACGCTAGAGGTAAGGTGTCTGCCTTGCAAGTGCTAGCCAAGGAAGGACCACGGTTCGATCCCCCTGCGTCCCATATGGTCCCCCAGAAGCCAGGGGCAATTTCTGAGCACTTAGCCAGGAGTAACCCGTGAGCATCAAGCAGGTGTGGTCCAAACCCCCCCCAAAAAAAAACAACAAAAAAAAAGGTATTAAGCAGAAAAAGTTTAAGAAGCGTTGATTTTTTTTTTTTTTTTGTGGTTTTTGGGTCACACCCGGCAGTGCTCAGGGTTTTTTCCGGCTCCTTGCTCAGAAATTGCTCCTGGCAGGCACGGGGGACCATATGGGACGCCGGGATTCGAACCGATGACCTGCATGAAAGGTAAACGCCTTACCTCCATGCTATCTCTCCAGCCCCAAGAAGCGTTGCTTTAAACAATCACCTCACTGGGTATTACTTAAACCTGTGAATATATATCAAAATAGAAACTGCAAGAGTAGACTTTTGGTTTTAATCCATTCAGGGTAACTCCTAGCTCTGTGCTCAAAGATCATTCCTAGAGAGATCGGGGAACCATTATGAGATGCTGAGGGAGCTGAGGATGAAACCTGGGCCAGCATCATGCAAGGCCAATGCCTTACCCACAGAACTATCGCTCTGGTCCTACAAGAGTAGTCTTTGAGAGCAATGTGAGAATCGAGAAAAAGGTAGGCCAGGAATGCAGCTGGCTCAGCAGTAGAGTATACACATCTTGTATGCATAAGACCTTGGGGCTGATCCCTAGTACTGTAGAACAAAAATGCAATGAAAGAACCATTGACAGTTCTAGAGTCAAATATGTGGGAAAAAAAAAAAAAGCCTGGATTCCAAAGTGACAAGTGTGCAGCACAGAAGGGAAGCTACATTGGTGAGAAGAAGGAAGGCAAGGTGAATAGGTAAAATAGGAGAGCAATAAACATTTTGCATTTAAAACATTTCACTTTAGGGGGGACAAATAGCACAGTGGTAGGGTGTTTGCCTTGCCCATGGCTGACCCAGGACGGACCTGGGTTCAATCCCCATCGTCCCATATGGTCCCCAGGAGCGATTTCTGAGCACACAACCAGAAGTAACCCGAGTGTCACCGAGAGTGGCCCCAAAACAAAGCAAACAAAATGAAACATTTCACATTCTGTTCCTCAAGAAATCCAAATCTAGACAGATCACTTGCTCCTTGCCTCTTTCTTTCACTCATTCATGGAACAGAGAAGCTGTGTTTGCCCTTGTTAAAAATGGAGACTGGCATAAGTGACTAGACCCTCCCGACACTAATTTTTGGTGTGTACCACTTGACATCAGGGTGCTTTCTTTCCTTTTTAAATTCAAGGCCTTTCAAACAGGCCTTAAATAAACACACCACATTAGATAGAAATCGTAACTGAATTCATTCCATCCATGCAGTTATCAACCTTTAAAAATTCCTCAAAGTACCACAGAACAAAATTGCCACTGACTGGAGCTGGAGAGATAGCACAGCAGTAGGGTGTTTGCCTTGCACGCGGTGGACCCAGGATAGACCTGGATTCGATTCCTGACATCCCATATGGTCTCCCCCAAGCCTGCCAGGGACGATTTCTGAGTATAGAGCCAGGAGTGGGCCCCGAACAGTGCTGGGTGTGGCCCCCAAACAGACAGACAAAATAAAAACTGCCACAGACAAATGGGTAGCTAAGCAACAGGAGATTTAGCCAACTTAAGAGATCAAATGTATCACCAGCAACTCCCCACATCACAAACCCGTCCTAGGCAAACCTTTTGGGGTCTCAGGTTATGAGAGACTCGGTCCTGGAAGACCTTAACTTAAGGGCTACTTTACCACTCAAAGAAACCACAAAATGATTCAATGAATGCAAACTTGTCACAAGACTCAAATGGTCTCTGGGCCACTGAGCCTCAGCTCAAAGAAGTTGGTCGGAAAGTCTTGATGGCCAGGGCCGGCCTGTTGAGGATTCTGTTGAAGAAACAAACTATCAAACTGGGCTTGGACTTAGACCTGTGAGCAACACCTATCATTTTACTTCTTCAATTAGGCGTAAAAAGGCAAGACAAGCAAACAGATAACTTTTGGTAACCAAAGTAACAGATCTATGTAATGATGGAATAAGTTAAAGCCAAACCTAATTCAAGTAGAAAATAGGATGTTTTGCATACACTGATAGTTTCATTTCAGGGATACTAAAAAAAAAAAAAGGGGGGGGGTAGAGAGCTAAGATGTGGCTTAGTGGTAGAGATACACCTGGATTCCATCCTTGGCACCAGTACTGTCAAAGTAGAAAGAAAAAGAAAAAAAAAGACACAGCAGAAAAAGAACTGTGGATTTCTTATAGTTTCTTGGCTAATAATAACGTGATTTTTACTTCAAATCAGAGTCTCTCCCTGTATACCTAATGATCCTACCCTCTGGCCCCCTTTCCCATATCTCTAAGAAAATAGAGCCTAGGATTTTTGTCAAAGCTGTTAATACTTCAGTTTAGTTAGATAATTATCATTTTCAGTTTTCATTTCATGCCTTCAGTTTCTGTCACTTTCCACTGCTTTTCAGCACCGGCCACAGATTCTAGATCAGAGATCCCATTTTTCCTTTGCCTCACTAGTTCCGATAGAATGTTACGCTAGCTGAGGGAAGTGGCTCCATCAAGATCTGCTGACGGCAGTCAAGAACTCAGCACCCAAGAACTCAGCACCCATGCAAAGTGCCTGTCTTGGCAAAAGGAACAAAAACAAACCCCGCAGCAGAGCAGCAGCTCCCACTGACAACATTTCTTCTCCCCAACCCAAGAGGCAGCTGGGAATCCCAGAGACTTCCATCAGAGGCTGGAGCAATGGTCACAGGCAGGGTGCTTGCCTTGCTCACAACCAACCTGGGTTCTATCCCCACCACCCCATATAGGTCTGCTAAGCCTACAAGAAGTGATCCCTGAGCACAGAGGCAAGAAATAGCCCTGAGCACCAGAGTGTGGTCCCCAAACCAAGACTCCCAACAGAATAGGAATGAAACTGTGCAATAAGTAACCACACCCCTTTCCCTGAAGCACATGTTCTTCAGCACTCAGGAAGTTGTCACTTGAGCACTCCATGTAAGTGCTCTATGCTTATTTTCTCTGGGAAAGCAAAATATAAACGGGGTTCTTGTGTTCGGTTTATTTGGGGTGGATCAATATTCATAGGAACATTCTAAAACATCAGAGTCAAAGAGAGCACTGAGTTGGTAAGGCATTTGCTTTGCATGAAGCCGGCCACGATTCAATCTCCTGCACCCCAGATGGTCCCCAGAGTCCACCAGAGTGATCCCTGAGGAGTGCAGTCAGGAGTAACTCTTGAGCACCACAGGGTGTGCCTCTACCAAGAAAAATCGAAAACAAAATAAAACTACGATGTACTTCAACTTGCCAGACATTAAATATTATCTACTGACAAAAATGCATACAAGATTCTACAACCTATGGTTCATCTTAAACCTGTAAGTCCTTTTAAACGGAAAAACATCAGAGAAAAAAACTGCTGAGACCACAGGCTTTACCCTAACAAAGCAGTGCCAAGTAGACAGTGTCTTTTCCATGACCTATACTCCTATTGCTAAAGAAGTTATGAAATCTCATGTTGTCAACTCTAACATGGCTCTCTATAGTGCAGAACCCCACTGTACACATTCCTAAAGTGAACTAGCATCTCTGTTATAAATTCACAGATACAGAAATTAAGAAAGGGGAAGCTTTCATTAATAATAGAAAATAAGAAGTGAAGAGACAGTATAAGGAAGAGATTATTGCCTTGGTAGCATGATCCCAGTTTGATTCCTGGCAAAACAAGTGGCCCCCAGCACTGACAGAAGTAACCCCTGGTTGGGGCCAAAGCGATAGCACAGTAGTAGGGCATTTGACTAGCACAGGGCTGACTCAGAATGACTGTGGTTTGATCCCCCGGCATCTCATATGGTCCCAGAGCCAGGAGTGATTTCTGAACCCATAGCCAGGAGTAACCCTGAGCACCACCGGATGTGGCCCAAAAACAAAAAAATAAAAGTGACCTCTGGGCAGTCAGAAGACCTGAGCACCACTGGATCTGGCCCCAAGCCCTTCCCCAAATAATAATAAATAATGGGCCGGGTAGGTGGCGCTGGAGGTAAGGTGTCTGCCTTGCAAGCGCTAGCCAAGGAAGGACCGCGGTTCGATCCCCCGGCGTTCCATATGGTCCCCCCAAGCCAGGGGCGATTTCTGAGCACTTAGCCAGGAGTAACCCCTGAGCGTCAAACGGGTGTGGCCCAAAAACCAAAAAAAAAAAAAAAAATAAATAATAATAAAGAGTTAAGGAATCCTTCTTTTGCTGTCCTGATTTTAAGTTAAAAGAAAAAACCCAGGGCTAGAGAGACAGTATAGTAAGGGCAGTTGCCTGACATGTGGCTGAACCAGGTTCCCTGGTACCCATTTATCTCCCAAACTTTACTAGGAAGGATCCTCTTCTAGCACAAAGTCAGTAATAAGCCTGGAGCATACCCAAATATAGTCTGAAAACAAAAACAACCAAGTCTGGGCTAAAGAGATAGTACACGGTAAGTATAACACTTGCCTTGCAGGCAAGTGACCAAAAGACTGCTTGAAGAAGGCCTGGGTTCCATCCCCAGGCACCTATGGTCCTGTGAGAACAGCCTGGAGTAAACCTAAAGAACAGAGCTAGGAGTAGCTCTGATAAAAAGAGATTGCAATATGGAAGGAAAGAGATGAATCAAAAGGCCAGAGCAGATGTCTCTCATTCATTTATGAGGCCCCAGGTCCAGCACTGCAGTCCCCTAAGCAACCGCCCCCCTGTATAGACGTAGTGGACCCCAGCACCACTGGCCTGACAATGATCAAAACTACAAATTTTCATATCATGTATATTTTCCAAAAATAAGTATTAATAATATACAAAGAACTATTGAACTTAAAAAGGTGAATTCATTGTGAGTGAATTTTTCAGAAAGCTGTTAAATAAAAAACTTGTTCAATGCACAGCAGCAAAAGAGAAAAGGTAGAAATAACCCAAATGCCCACCAGCTAATACACAGATGAACAAAAAAGTAATACATCCACCAAAAGATTATTATTGAGAAACAGGAAGAAAATACTGGATTAGCGATGTAGCTCAGTCATTTAGTCCAACACCCTGGGTTCCATCCCAGGCACTAAAAAAGAGGAAAAAAATACAAATAGACTGGTCCAGGGGCCAGAGTGATAGCACAGCGGTAGGACATTTGCCTTGTATGCGGCCAACTCAGGATGGACCCGAGTTCAATCCTCAGCATCTCATGTGGTCCCCCAGCCTTCCAGGAGTGATTTCTGAGCGCAGAGCCAGGAGTAACACCCCACCCCACCCCCATACACTGCTGGGTGTGGGTCAAAAGAAAAAAAAAAAAAGATTAGTCCAACAATATAGACCTTCCTCAAAAACCTAGAAATTGAATTACCATATGACCCAGCAATGCCACTCCTGGTAATATACCATATGGGCCAAGAAAAAAAGACATCTGCATTCCTATGTTCACTGTAGCATTATAACCAAAATCCAAAAACAGCCCAAATGTCCAAGAAGATGAGTGGCTAAAGGCATCATGGTATATCTACAAAATGGAATACTATGCAGCTTTTAGGAAAAATGAAGACATAAAGTGTGCTTATACTTCGATGGATATAGAGTATTATGCTGAGCAAAATGAGTCAAAGAGAGGGACATAGGATGATTGCATTCATTTGTGAGATTAAAAAAAAAAAAGCATGGAACTAATTCCCAAAGATAATAGAAACAAGGGCCAGGAAGACCAGTCCATGATAGGAAGCTCTGCCACGCATAGTGGGGGAATAGTTAGGGCAGAGAAGGGACCACTAAGACAGTGATAGTTGGAAATAATCACTTTAATAGGTGCTGAAAGGAGGTAAAGGGATATATGATAACTCTTCAGTAAAAATACTGTAAACCACAAGGGAACAAGGAAGGAAGGAAGGAGGGAGGGAGGGTAAGGGAAGAGAGGGGGAGAGGGGGAGGGAAAGAGAGAGAACATTTGCCTGAAGCTAGAGCAAGAGAGAGAACATTTGCCTGAAGCTAGAGCCAGAGAGAGAGAGAGAGAGAGAGAGAGAGAGAGAGAGAGAGAGAGAGAGAGAGCATTTGCCTGAAGCTAGAGCAATAGCACAGTATAGGACTGACCCATGTTCAATACCTGGCATCCCCGTGAGCCTGCTAGGAGTAATTTCTGAATGCATAATCAGGAGTAAACTGGGTATGGCCCAAAAACAAAAAGAAAAAAAGAAAAGAAAAACATTTGCCCGAAGGATAGGCAGGGCAGTGGGGGAACATCAGTGACAATGACAAGAAAGTGCCCTGGTGAAGAGATGGCTACTGGACATTTGACTGAAACTCAATCATAAATAGTTTTGTAACCATAACATTCCCCACTACCACACACACACACACACACACACACACACACAAATCAAACAAACAAAACACAACACCCCAAAGCTGCCAGGAGAGATCCCTACCAGTCATAAGCAAGCCCTAAGCACTGCCAGTGTGGCTCCAACCCCCCACTCCCAATATCCACAGCGCCTGGTGTGGCCCAAAAAGCCAAAGGAACATGGGAAGCTCAGAAAACAATAGCCGGGTTGAGTGATAGCAGAGTAGGGAGGATACTTGCCTTGCATGCAGCTGATTTGGGTTGAATTCCCAGTACCTCATATGGTCCTCCAAGCCCGTCAGGAATAATTCAGGACCAAAAAGCCAGGAGTAGTAACTCTTGAGTACCACCAGGTATGGCCCAAACTCCATCTCTCCCCCCACAACAATAGCCTATAACTAAATAGACTAAACCTTTCCCAATTCACAAATAATTCTGCCCTTTTGTAATTAAGTTTTAATATATTTGAGTTAATCTGTAGCCATATTTTAATGACTAGTATAGCTAAGGAGACATAGGACATGGGTATTAAAAAGTGTAACTAGGGGCCTGGATAGTAGAGTGGGTAGGACATTTAACTTGCATGCAACTGACCCAGGTTCAATCCCTGGCACCCCAGACGGTCTCCCAAGCACCACCAAGAGTGATTCCTGAGTGCAAAGTTCTGAGAACAGCAGGTATGGCCCAAATATCTCCACCCTCCAAAAAAATGTTTAACTGAAACTAGAGAGCTAGTACAGCACTAATGGAACTGGCACTTGTATACAGCTAACCCGGGTTTGATTCCCAGAACTATATATAGCACCAGGCCTCATCCATCGTGATTTCGAATACAGAGCAGGAATAAGCCCAGAGCACAGATAGGCATGTATTCCCTCTAAAGAAAAGTATATCTAGTAAAACTATAATGAACACAAAGGCATCACACAATCAAAACTTTTCTATTTTGGGCCATACCCAGTGATGCTCAAGGGCTACTCCATTAGTTCTGGTGGTGCTAAGGGGACGTCAGGGATCAAACCCAGGACAGGCACGTGAATGGCAAGCTTCTTATCCACTGTACTATCTCTCCAGCCCCACTATCTATTCTTTATGCTTTTAAAATTTCCAACTCAAAACACAGTGCTTTAATTATACATTTTGTTTTTGTTTTTTTTTTTGTTTGTTTTTTGGTTTTTGGGTCACACCCAGCGGTGCTCAGGGGTTACTCCTGGCTGTCTGCTCAGAAATAGCTCCTGGCAGGCACGGGGGACCATATGGGACACCGGGATTCGAACCAACCACCTTTGGTCCTGGATTGGCTGCTTGTAAGGCAAAAGCTGCTGTGCTATCTCTCCGGGCCCACATTTTGGTTTTTAGTCATATCCAGTTGTGATTACTCCTGGTGATGCCCCAGGGGCCATATTTGGTGCAATGGACTGAATCAGTTTGGTTACATGCAAGGCAAGCACCTAAACCTTGCACGTACTCCAATCCCTAAATATAATTTTTTGCTTTTTTTTTGTTTTTTTTTTTTTTTTTTAGCCACACCCAGTGGTGCTCTCAGTAGTTACTCCTGGCAAACTTGGGGGACCATTGGTTGCATGCAAGGCAAACACCCTATCTGCTGTGCTATCATTTCAGCTCTAAAATATTTTTCTTTTTTTTTTTTTTTTTGTGGTTTTTGGGTCACACCCGGCAGTGCTCAGGGGTTATTCCTGGCTCCAGGCTCAGAAATTGCTCCTGGCAGGCACGGGGGACCATATGGGACGCCGGGATTCGAACCGATGACCTCCTGCATGAAAGGCAAACGCCTTACCTCCATGCTATCTCTCCGGGCCCAGCTCTAAAATTTCAAATGTAAACTTATTCCAAGTGAAAACAACAGCATGTGTCAACTGTTCCTATTGTCTCACGTTTAAGTGTGTAAAGCCCGGCTTGAGTGACAGCACAGCGATAGGGCGTTTGCCTTGCATGCAGTCAACCCGACAAACCAGGTTTGATTCCTGGCATCCCAAATGGTGCCTCCAAGTCTGCCAAAAGCAATTTGAGTGAAGAGCCATGAGCAACCTGAGCATCACCGGGTGTAGGGAGCCCCAACCCCCCAAAATGTGCAAGGCCCTAGGTTCATTCCCCCGCTAGGAAGGTAAGAGTGATGGCCAGGACACTTTCCTCTAGTCTGTCCTTTTCATCCACTTTCCAGATTCTTATGTATACCTGTGGAAAGATGCCAATTGAAAGAACCAGCTTACTCAAGTAGTATAACGCTGAAAACAAGTCATACAAGGCCTCGTAGTATAACGCTGAAAACAAGTCATACAAGGCCTCAGTAAGTTGGAAGAGTCTGAATCACTAAGATTTGTTCTCAAGAGCTCAGAACTATAACGTAAACAAAGACGACCATTTCAGTCACCATATAAAATTCCTTGACGCAACACAAAGAGAGCAAATTCTGAGGGTAGCTGAGGTCTTTTATTTGTTTGTTCTGGGCCACACCCAGGCTCTGCGCTTAGAAATCACTCCTGAAAGACTCGGGGGACCATCTAGGATCCTGGGACACTGAACCCAGGTTGGCCACGTGCAATGCCCTACCTACTGTGTTCAGAGGGTGGTTTTTAACTTGTTTTTTAACTGAGTTACTTTGTGGCCCACATCTTTCTCCTCTCACCCGGCTTACCAAGAGAGAGAAAGAGAAAAAAAAACTAAGACCCATCAACAAAACCTATGACATCAAATCGCCAATGAACACTCAAGACTGCACTGAGATAGTTACAAGTGAAAGTTACAAGTTACAAGTGAAAGCAATTTGAATAGGACAGAAATTAACTGCTAAGTCGTTTGGGGGGGGGGGGGAGAAGAACAGGGGGATTTGCCCTGTCCTGTAGGGAAAGAACTATTATTAACAACTCTGAGGTTGCAACTGGAGAGGATAAAAAAAAAAAAAAAAAAAAGGAGGCATCCCTCCCGATTAACACAGCGGAACAATTATGAGCTTAACGGGTAGTTGCCTGCCTTCGCAAAGACTGGCATTCAGCTTGGGCTTACTAGGAAAGCGAGTTCCACAGGTTGATTCACCGTTGTTTCATTCAGCCTGATTTTTATGCGCTCATAAAAAAAAAAAAAAAATCAAAGCCCTAAAAGAAAAAGAAAAAAAAAAAAACTTGCCTGGAGGCTTAAATATAAGCAACTGGAACAGGCCAGCCATCTCATCGGTGGTGATGGTGAGTGAAAAAAAGTCTGTGCCAGAGGGACCATTGTCCCACTCAACCCGAGGAGGTCTGGTTGAGCCAATCAATCAATCAATCAATCAATCAATCCCCAAGGCCCGGAAGATCGCCTGGGACCATCAGAACCGTTTTATTTGTTTTCCTATGCTGCTGGATCTTATTTTGTTTCTCCGGGGGCTGATGCCAGGCCCTTAGAGAGGCCCCCAACAGCTCCCATGATGGCACCCCACCACCACCACCCACCATCACCACCCCTCATCCCTCACCTGGTTGAACTCCTCGTCCGCGTAGATGTCAATCAAGTCCACTCCTTCGGACATGATGGCTCCGGCGGCGGGACGGGGACGGAGACGAGACGAAGACGACGACGATGATCGCGAGTTGGGGGGCACGGGAGCTCAGCGGGAGAGAAGCTGTGGCCACTGCTGGAGGAGGAGAGGGGGGAAAGGCCAAAGGTCAGAGGTGAGAGGTCAGGGGTTAGAGGTCGGAGGTCAGAGGTCAGCGTCTCCCTCAGACGCGGCCCACGGAGGCCCCGCCCCGCCACTCGGGGGCCTGGGCTCGGCTCCCTCCGGAACCCTATTCCAACGGCCGCGGGTTCGAGTCCCCCCCCCCACACTCACACACCCCCCAGGCAGGCCCGCCAAGGCCGCGCTCGGCCCGGCTAGGCCCGCCCCGCTCGCTCGCTTCCTTCCTTCCTTCCCAGGCCCGACGCCCTCGGCTCCTTCTCTCCTCGCTCCGTCCTCGAACTCAACCGATCCCCTCCCCGCCCCACCGCGCTGCCGGCCAGCCCCGATCTGGCCTTTTTTTTACGGTCGCGCGCCCCCCGTTACCGGGAATATGGCGGCGTCGGTGGCGGCGCCGAGTCCCCGACTAGGCCCGAAGCGCGCGAACCGCTCTCGGCCCAAGCCCCGCCCACTGACGTCACGCGCGCGGCCACTTCCGCCGCACGTCGCCCGCCACTTCCGCTCCGCTCGGCGCCGGGAGGCCCGCGGGAAACCGGAAGTGCGCCCGGACGGCCGCTTCCGGCCTGCCGGCCACTTCCGGCGTGGGCCTGCACCGCCACTTCCGGCGCGGCCTGGCTGGCTAAACGAGGGCAGGAGGGCAGGCGGGAAGGAGGGCGTGATGGCGCTGGCTGCCCCGTATCCTTCTCTGATGATGCGGGTGAGGAGGGAGAGGGGTGGTTGATTGTCAAGAAGGATTCTTGGGGGACAGGTTGGGGTGGGTTGGGGGGGACTCGAGGTTGGTTTGTTCTCTCTCTCCACCCACCCCAACCCCCCGCAGGGACCGAAGGAGACGAGATGCCCGCTGGCAGCTAGCTCTTCCGGGCAAGGGCAACCCCAAGGAGAGAGACGTGGAGCTGGCGATCTGGGGGTGACTTTGGGTGGGTGGTTTGCACCCTGGCCAGCTTCTGCCTCGTGATCTGTCGAGCCAGGAGGCTTGCTTGGTTGGGCCTAATTTAGATTCCAGTTCACCCATTTGACAGGTGCAGCTTACCCAGCAGATTTTGGGGGGGGGTCTCCCTTCTATCCTTATGCCTATCCTTATGTCTTAACTTAATCATTCCTGATCATTTATGTATTTTGAGATCTTCCAAGCAGTTTAATGCTGTCAGTTGCTTTCACTCTACAGCTCCAGAGTTTTCCTCCTTAGGTGCCTCTCAAGATGTCCTTTATTGGGGCCGGAGAGATAGCATGGAGGTAAGGTGTTTGCCTTTCATACAGAAGGTCATCGGTTCGAATCCCGGCGTCCCATATGGTCCCCCGTGCCTGCCAGGAGCAATTTCTGAGCCTGGAGCCAGGAGTAACCCCTGAGCACTGCCGGGTGTGACCCAAAAACCACAAAAAAAAAAAAAAGATGTCCTTTATTTTACACCCGTTGACCTGCGTGACCCCAGTGTGTTTGGTGTTCATAACCGTCTGTGTCTCTTCCATGTTTCCTCATGTTCATTTCTTTTTTTTTTTTGTTTTTGGGTCACACCTAGTGGCGCTCAGGGGTTCCTCCTGGCTCTATGCTCAGAAATTGCTCCTGGCAGCTCAGGGGACCATATAGGATGCCAGGATTTGAACCACTGTCCTTCTGCATGCAAGGCAAATGCTCTACCTCCATGCTATCTCTCCAGCCCCCTCTCATGTTCATTTCTGTATTCTCAGCCTATCATAGTTCTGGGTGAAGCGGCTGGTTATTTCGTCTTTTATAAACTCATCAGCTTGGTTGGTAACCTGGCCCTGGAGAGTATTGAGTGTGCTTGAGAAGGATGCAGATTCATTCTGTTGAGAGAGGATGGTTTTCTGTCTCTCTGACCCATTTCGTCTTAGTTCTTCAAGCGCTTGCTTCCTGGTTGATCTTGTGCATAGAAGATCCTGTCCTCCCGCTCCTGGCATATTAGAATCTGCAACTGTCAGGCTCCGAATTTTAGACATTGTGGCTTAAGGTCTGGGAATAGATCTTGCCCCCAGCACACCCCCTTCCCCATTCGTCACCTTAGCCAGATGGGTCAGATTCACTGCCCCAATGCCTATTTCCTGAGCAAGTGGTTTAAACTATTGAGCAACACAGTCCAGGACCCAATGTAAGTTCTGTTATAGTGATCTTCTATGTTTAGTTTTTTTTTTTTGTTTTGTTTTTTGTTTTTGGTCACACCTGGCAGCGCTCAGGGGTTACTCCTGGCTCTACGCTCAGAAATCACTCCTGGCAGGCTAGGGGGACCATATGGGATGCCGGAATTTGAACAAATAACCTTCTGCATGAAAGGCAAATGCCTCACCTCCATACCATCTCTCCGGACCCCTATGTTTAGTTTTGAAAGTGGATGATGAGGGGCTGGAGAGATAGCATGGAGGTAAGGCGTTTGCCTTTCATGCAGAAGATCGGTGTTTCGAATCCCGGTATCCCATATGGTCCACTGAGCCTGACAGGAGCCATTTCTGAGGATAGAGCCAGAAGTAACCCCTGAGCGTGGCCAGGTGTGAAAAACCAAAACACACACACACACACACACACACACACACACACACACAAAGAAAGTGGATGATGAAAAATGTGTTTGACATCTGTCAATACTTCCTTCACATATGTGGATGCTGTGATATTGGTGCCGTCTATATAGATTAGCAATGTCCCATCTCCCTTACTGATTCAACCCAATTCCAGTAGACATTTGCTATCCTTTATGCAGTGGTCCTCAAACTATGGCCCGCGGGCCACATATTGTATTGTATCTGTTTTGTTTCTTCATTGCAAAATAAGATATATGCAGTGTGCATAAGAATTTGTTCATAAGTTTTATTTTTACTATAGTCAGACCCTCCAATGGTCTGAGGGACAGTGAACTGGCCCCCTGTTTAAAAAGTTTGAGGACCCCTGATCTAGTGAAAGTTTCTTTCCCTGAAAATCATTTTGTTGTTGTTGGACCTGACCTCCTCTGACCTCTTAAGTTATTCATTTGGGTGGATGGGGGCGGGGGGAAGCTCAGAGTTTACTCCTGGCTCTGTGCTCAGGATCAATCAGTCCTGGTGGTGCTTGGAGGACTATATGAGATTGCTCCCTGGTTAGCTATGTACAAGGCAAATACCTTCCCTTCTGTACTTTGATCTTGCCCAGTGATCTCTTAGTTATCATTTGCAGGAAATAACTTTTTCCAATCTTTCACTTTTTAACCTGTAACTCCGTACATCTAAATTGAAAGTGAGTTTCTTGTACACATGTAGTTGACTCTTTAGGGAAAAAAAAAAAATCCATCCTGCCATGCTGTCCTTTTGCCTGCTGAACGTAATTCACTAGGGATTTCACTAGGGATTTCTATGGTCATTTTGTTATTTTCTATCTTCTTGTTTCTTGTGTGTCCCTTGTTTTCTCTTGCCCTCATCATTGGTTTCGTTTCTATATATTTCTATATCAACAAATTGCCTCTGTTGAAAGGCCGGGGTCAGTGTCAGCTTAACTTCTGAAGGATGAAATGCCTGGGAACATGGTCAGCCAGCTGAACTACGCGTGAACACCATTTACTGATGGTGATTAATTCCAGAGGTGTCTGTTCTTAATTCGTTTCAGATGCTTGTTCAGGTGTCCAGGCACCACTTCCTGTCTCCTTTGACATCGTTCAGACGATTCTACAGAGGCGACAGCCCAACAGATTCTCAAAAAGACATGATTGAAATCCCATTGCCTCCGTGGCAGGAGCGAACGGATGAATCCATCGAAACCAAAAGAGCCCGCCTGCTCTATGAGAGCCGGAAGAGGGGAATGCTGGAAAACTGCATCTTGCTTAGGTAGGGGAGAGGAGGCCGGTTGCTGCCTGCAAGAGGCAGACAGATAGACAGTTAAGACAGCCTTGTCAACTCTCTCTTTTGCTTTCAGCCTGTTTGCTAAAGAGCATTTGCACCGAATGACAGAGGAGCAGCTGAATCTCTACGATCGCCTAATCAATGAACCTAGTAATGACTGGGACATTTACTACTGGGCCACAGGTATGGGGTGTACAGCCTAATGCCCCCCCAAAAGGGGGGGCAGTCAACCCAAATACTCTCCACTTTTCCCCCCTCAAAATATTGGAGCTGGAGCAGTGCCCCAAGTGGTAAGGCGTCTGCCTTGCCTGCATTTGCTCCTGCAGGCTTGGGGGACCATATACCATGCCGGGATTCGAACCACCGTCCTTCTATCTCTAAGGCAAACTCCTTACCACTGTGCTATCTCTCCGGCCCAAGGAGCAATTTCTGAGCACCTAGCCAGGAGGAACCCCTAAGTGTCACTGGGTGTGGCCCAAAACAAACAAACAAACAAACAAAAATATATACAACTTCGGGCCAGAGAGATAAGATAGTACAGTAAGTAGGGTGCTTGCCTTGCATGTAGCTGACCCATATTCGGTCCCCATTATCACATACAGTTCCCTGAATTCTTTAGGAGTGATCCCTAAGCCCAGAGCCAGGAATAAACCCTGAATACAGGAGTAAACCCTGTATACAACCAAAACAAACCCCTCAAAAGCATGCAAAACTTGTTTTAACTAATGGACATTCTTTTATTTGCAAATAGTAGAAATCTATTCTGTGTTTAAGTCCCCAGCGGAAGTTCATGGAATTGTGTGGGGAGCTCCGAGTATTGGAAGGCAGGTGAACAAAAACCAGGCTGGGGAGATGGAGTAGAAGCACGTGGCTTGCCCTGTGTGTCCAAGAGCCATAGAAGATGCCCTCTGGTGCCAGTTTTGTAGTAACAGACACTAAGTGCAAAGTTCGGATTCACAATGGAAAAACTGGCACAATGAGAAAACTGAAATTCGAAACAGCAGTGCTTTTAACAAGGCAACTCTTTCTCTCGGACACTCTAGACTAAGTGCTCCAGGGAAGTTTGAAGAGAACAAAGGTTTCATTTCCTCCATTTACTGCCTCTGAGTTGCCCATCTCGTGGGCCAAGATAACTGCTGACACTCTGTTCATCCTGTCTAAGCTTCAGCTAGAAAAAGAGTAGGCAGCACCCTTTTATTCCCATTGAGGCCTCCTTAGCAGGACTCTGAGTCCCCAGCAATCCTTCTCATGCTTTGCAGGCCAGGTGGTTCATCGGTTGGGCCTAGCAGTGCTGGGAGCCATTGTAGCCACATCTAGTGATGCTCAAAGGACCATGCAGCATGAGAGATAGAACTCTTTTGGGGCCTCATATATACCAAGCATGTGCTCTGGCCTTTTGAGCTCTCTCTCTCTCTCTCTCTCTCTCTCTCTCTCTCTCTCTCTCTCTCTCTCTCTCTCTCTCTCTCTCTCTCTCTTTCTCTCCCTCCCTCCCTCCCCCCCCCCTGTACACTGGCTCCCTGATTTATGGGTCCTTCTCAAGAAACTTAAGACCTTTCAGCAGCCATGGCTTAGTCTTATTACTACACCATGAGGAAGGAGTTATAGTCTCTTCCAAGTGTGAAGTTAACTTGGGAAACATTACCAAGGAAAAGTGAGAGAATGGATATTAGGGATACAGGGTTGGATTTTTGGGTCTTGGGGGCTACATCCAGCCATCCTAGTGAGTCTACGCTCTTCTTCTCTCAGACTCACTCTCATAGAAAGATATGAAGTAGGGGCTGGAAAGATAGCATGGAGGTAAGGCGTTTGCCTTGCATGCAGAGGGTCAGTGGTTCAAATCCTGGTATCTCACGTGGTCCCCCAAGCCTGCCAGAAGCAATTTCTGAGCATAGAGCCAGGAGTAACCCCTGAGCGCTGCCGGGTGTGACCCAAAAACCAAAAACCAAAAAAAAGAAAAAAAAAGAAAGATATGAAGTTGTTTGTACTTCCTCAAACTCCTTTTTTGCTAGGGGCACTCTTAGAGGTGTTCAGGGCCACCGGGATGTGCTGAGTGGCCCTGCACAGAGGTGATAGGAGGCCTTGGGGAGGGGGGACACATAACTAGAAGTGGTTGAACTCAGAGCCTCACACATGTAATGACTGGGGGGTTCACTCTCACTCGGCCCGTGCTCTTCCCCTTGAGCTATGTTCGCATCTGCATTTCACTTTATGGTTTTTCTCTGTTTCCAATTTTACTGGAATTCCTTAGCTCCTAGTAAACTTTGAACCTTCGTCATAGTCACAGTTTCCCTGCATCTCAGTCTGATGGTCTTAACTTCTCCTCCTCCCTGATCTCTCTCTGTGGGCGACTTTGTCCCTCTCTAAGGTACCTTCAGGTGGGCTATAGCTTGAGTAGTAGAGCATCTGGTATTAAGTAGACCCTGCCCTGCACAGTCCTCCAGTCTCACCTGATGGTCATGACCCCAGTGCGATAATCCCAGAAAGAGCGCGTGCGTCCGTCTAAACTGCCACAGCTCTTCCGCCCTAGCTAGAGCTTCCTGTTGTCTGCAGAATCCTTAGCCACCTTGAGGTCGTTCTGGCCCCTGGTGCTGAGGTGGCCTTCCCTAGGGACCCCCTACTCCACAGGAAGTGGGGTGTTACCTTCCTCTCACTGCCCAGCTTGGCAGAACAGCTCAGGAACCAGAACGTGCATGGTGTTTTTCCTCTGTGCCATGAAGGAGAGAGGCCAGGCTGGGCTCTGAGCTTTTTGCCATCAGACTTGTCCACTCTCCTGCTCTGGCAGGAGCCTGCTCCAGAGGGATGTGTGGAGAGGAACCTGAGCTGAGGGTGGACGCCCAGAAGAATGTGGTTAGTTCACACTTGTTTTCGCTGTAGGGCTGGGTGCCTTGAACACAGAATCCCTGGATTCAGTCTCTAATGCCATTCAGGATTGTCTTTTTACTGGGCTATTGGCTCTTTTTTATGCCCAGTGTCTTCGTCCAGCTTCTGTGTCGAGGACCTCTGCCTCCTTCCGCTTCCTTTCTTTTTCATTCTGAGTGGGCTGGTTGGGCAGATCCTATATCCTGACACACTCTTCTGGCCCCTGTCCTTAGATTCTGTTCTCCTGAGTTGCCCTTTGGCATTAGGTCTCTGGTGACATGAAGAAAAATTATCTTGGGAGGGTTGGAATGCTAGCACCACAGGTAAGGGACTTACCTTGCACACAGCCAACTGGGATGGATCCTCAGCACTCAAGATGGTCCCCAGAACACTTCCAGGAGTGCAGAGCCAGAAGTCAACCCTGAGCACTGTGGAGCTCCTCTGAGTGGAACAAAACTCAGGGCTGACTCCTGGCAGGGCTCAAGGAACCATATGTGGTGCTGGGGAATGAAGCCGGAGTCAGCTGCGTGCACAGCAAGCATCTTACATGCTGCCTTCTCTTTCCTGTGCTCGTAAATGGCGTTATCTTAGCATGAGTGCAGCGCTGTATTCTTTCCAGCATCCTGGGATCTTCCTGTGATTGTGATGCCAGGCCTGGTGCCAAGTGAGTGCACTGAACTTTGCTCAGAGGGATGCCTACCCCAGCACAGTACTTAGTCTTGATGGAAGCACTTTTCCAGAACACACGCCCTAAGCTTTCCCAGTGGGAGGCATCCCTTAGGATTCGAATGGGGGTGGGATGGGATGGGCCTGGAGATAACTGGAATGGAGCCCATTCCAGGCTCAAGCCTGAGGCTGGCATAGCCCTCCCTCCGCTCTACTTGCCCTTGGCACCTGGCTATTCTCGAGGGTTCCCCAGGTTCCTGCTGAGGGGTGCTGGCTTCCAGTTACTTCTCCTAAACTCCTTTCTGCCCAGGCTGCATTGAGTTACTGGCCTCTCACTGACAGTTAAGAACCTTTACTGCAAGGGAATGTGTCAAGGTTGGTGAAAAACAGCCCTGCACAGGTCCACAAGCCAAGCTGGCCAGGCACAAAGGTCAACCAACAACCTTGGCCCTAAAAGACCAGAGAGCCTTGGGCAAGACCATTGGGCCTTGCCTCGCAGCCATCTGATCTCTGTTCAACTGCTCAGTTCTGTCCTCTCTCCACAGGCTACCCAGGACAGTATGTCAACAACAGCTACTGCTGTTCCCTCACAACCACTGACAAATCCAGACTGTGTGGGTTACTACTGTCTCTCTGAGTTATCAGCACACGAAGGGGAGGCCCCTTCACAGGTGGAATCTCCCAGGGGGACTGAGCAGGTTGAGTTTGAGCCCCGTGCACCACATGGGAACACACAGATCTCACCACTTTCTTAGTGCATAGAAGTTAAATTTGCAGGGCTGGGGAGACAGCACAGGAGCTATAGGATTCGCACCCAAGCCCAGTTTAATTCCACAACCCTGCATGGCCCCTACACCCCTGCAGCATCACCAGGTATCGTGTTGAGCCACATGAGCCAAGTATGGATCAGGAGTGGCCCCAACGCCCCCTCCTTCCCAGTTAAGTTTATCTTTAGCTGACAAAAGTGTCTTCATAGCAATGTCTTCTTTTTTTTTTTTTTTTTTTTTTTTTTTTTGTGGTTTTTGGGTCACACCCGGCAGTGCTCAGGGGTTACTCCTGGCTCCATGCTCAGAAATTGCTCCTGGCAGGCACAGGGGACCATATGGGACGCTGGGATTCGAACCGATGACCTCTTGCATGAAAGGCAAACACTTTACCTCCATGCTATCTCTCCAGCCCCCGCAATGTCTTCTTAAAACAACATAGTAAAAAATGTTAAAAAAAAAATTGTTGCTGAAATAATGCTAAGTAGGGGCCAGAGCAATAGTACAGCAGGGAAGGCATTTACCCTGCATGCAACTGACTGACTTTGATCTCCAGCATCTCTCATGGTCCTCTGAGCATTGCAGGGAGTGGTTCCTGAGTGCAGAGACAAGAGTAATCCCTGAAAACTGCCGGCTATGCACCCCCACAAATAATGCCAAAAAAATTGATAAGCAACAGCATCTATACACAATGATCATTTGGATGTGCACATTAGTGTGTGTGCAGCCGCCATCATATATTCCTACAGATGTGTGTCACAGTGTCCACTATCATATTTTCTGCCACCATCATATATATGCTGACAGGTGGGGTATGTGTGTGGACATGTGTGTAATCGCCATCATGTATTCCTTCAGATAGAGGTATATATATACATATATATATTTGGGGGGATGTATACCTGCCATTGTATATGCTTTCTGTGGGGCTCCTGGTTCAGATATGAACATTTCTATCCCCTCCTGCAGAGGCAAAACCAGCCCCAGAAATATTTGAAAATGAAGTTTTGGCTCAGCTGAGAGACTTTGCAAAAAACAAAAACAAGGAGCAGAGGCTGCGGGCACCGGACCTAGAGTACTTGTTTGAGAAGCCACACTGAACTGGCTCCCTCCATCGGCAGTGGCCTACGTGCCTGGACCCCTACTCCGTGCTCAAACCTGGCTTTGACTTTCTGCCTCTCGTAGACGCACAGCCAACCCACACCATTGGTCCAGCCTCCAGTTATGACCTTACTTCTCCCAGTAAAGTTTCCATGTGACTCGTTCTGATCTTCTCTGTTGGGTTATGAGCCTCAGAAGCAGCTCTTCGGAGACCAGGGCCAGTAGCTCTGGTAGTACAGAACAGACCCAGGCGGTGCAAGTGATGGTGGGCCCTGAATACCGTTATTCCTCACTGTGTCTGACCAAGAATCACCTGGAGCATAGCCAGCCTTAGTTCAATCCCCATCACCACATAGTCCTGAAGCACCACTTAGTGACCTCTGAACCCAGAGCCAGAAGTAGCCCCTGAACAGTACTGAGTATGGTATACAAACACACACCAAGAAAAATGGGCCAGGGCCCAGGTAGACAGTATATTGGCTAGGGTACTTGTCTTACATGGATGCAACTGGGTTCAATTTCCAGCATCTCAGCCCCACCTGGAACAAGCCCCCGAGCACTGCCGGGTGTGGCCAAAAGACCAGTCTAAATCAACAACCAAAAGAGCCAGATCTAGAACTCAATGGGCCGAGTACATGCTTTGTACACAGGAGATAGCACCTTCTGGTTCCCTGAGCACTGCTGGAGGGAGTGGTCCCTCCAATAAATCCATTTGTCACTGTAAGGCTTCTGGATTGAACTCGACTCGGCCACAGGAGGGCAGTGTTGCAGCAGCGATGCTTCTCTGCCCCGCCAGGAAATGTACTTGGCAGCCTGCTGGTGTGCTGAGAGACCAGCTGTGAGTTCGGGGTGTCAGACCCCCCCACCCCAGCCGCCTGAGGCTTTGTGTTTGTGCACTTCCTTCCAATCCAACATGATCATTCTGCCCACAGAAGGTACTTGAGACTCAACAGGCCTGTGAGAACAGGGAGTCGCAGGGGGGTAGATGGTGCTCCGGACAACTGTCTTTTCCCTTCCCAAGTCCCCAGCTGAGAGATGACAGTCTGCTCAGGAATAGTGACAAAAGCAACATCGCCGTTCCCAACCCTTAGTGACTTCCATGGTCCAACTTTTGCAGGGCCACGTCTCTAAGTAGTACCTCAGTTTTTTCTGCATTTTCTACACTTTTGACAATGACCTTAGTTGCAAAACAGGCTTATGTAGGGAGCAAGAATGGGGCACAGGAAGATAGCCAAGATTGTGGGGCACATGCTAGAAGCCCTGAGTTCAACCAGACACTACTGTGTACAGCTTTGCGCTCCCCCAGCCCCATCACAGGTGACCCCCTAAGAGACACAAGGAAGGTTGAGTTGAGAGTCAGGAGCTTTTGGGATTGGGGCCATACTGGGTGATGCTCAGGGCTTTTTCCTGGCTCTGCACTCAGGAAGGACTCCTCACAGTGCTTGGGGAATCATGTGGGATGACAGGGATTGAACCCAGGGTGACCACGTGCAGGACAAGCTCCCTTCCCTGCTGTATTTTCGCTCTGGCCCAAGGGTCAGACTTGACAGCTGGAAGCAGGAGACTGGAGGGACTTTGTCCCCAACTGTCATGCAGGCAGAATGTCATCATCCAGACCAGCCGGATCATCACTGAGTGTCCTGAGAATCGGTATACATGAGCAGAGACGCTCCTACCTGGAACTACAAGTTCCCTCAGAGCTGATGCTCCCACCTGTTCTTAGCACTCAGGACAAAAGACAGAATCTGGCCTTCACTTATGAGCTCATTGCAGCCTCCCTTTGCCTAGATGATGTTAGGTCTTGTTTTTGTTTTGGGTTAATAGCCAGCAGTACTCAAGACTAAAGGCAAATGCCTTGCCCGCTGTTCTATTGCTCCAGCTCTGGGCCCATTTTTTTCTTTAAATGAGAAAATAGGCTTTGAGAGTAAATAGATTTGTCCAGGGCCCAGGAGCTATTTAGTGGAAGAGCCAGAATCTCATTTAGTTCGGTACGCCTCTCTAAGCACACAAGCTTTCTAGCGGAACTGCTGACTGACTGACTCGGAGCAATGGAGCGAAAACTCTGAGTCCAGAAAGGTTAGGGTGGTTAGGAGAGGTGACAGGCGCCAGTCATGTCGGGGTGCAGAAAGGTCTACAGGCAGCACCAAGCACCCTGGTAAGGACAGGAAGTACAGGTGCTGGTTCTGGGGCCATGTCCCAGTTCTGCTATCTGCTCAGGAGATGAGCCAAGCCTCAGTTTCCTGATTTATGAAATGGCCTGGTACTGTTCTGTGTCTTAGCTGAGATCAGATGAGGGGACAAAGTACACTGTGTGTGTGTGTGTGTGTGTGTGTGTGTGTATTGGGGATGTGTGTGTGTGTTCATGCGTGTGGTCCCCACAGGGTAGTCTGCAGATAGGAGGTCTGAGCCTATGAAAGGAACCAGAGTGTGTCTTACCAAGAAGACAGGAGAGAAAACAGACCGTGGTGATGAGTCCTTGGAGGGAAATATCCAGCACTCACCTCAGGCAAGAAAGTGGGGAGAGAAAGAGAAAGAAAGAAAGAGAGGTGGGGAGAGGTGCCCCCCCCCCCGGAGCTGACCACAGACAGACCACTGTGTCAGGCTTCCCTCTTTTTTTCGGGGGCCTCACCTGATGATGCTCAGGGGTTACTCCTGGCTATGTGCTCAAAAATCTCTCCTGGCTTGGAGGACCATATGGGATGCTGGGGGATTGAACTATGATCCGTTCTAGGCTAGCATGTGCACCGCTTGTGCCACCGCTCCAGCCCTGTTTTATTTTTTTTTAACTTTAGTTGTTGATTGATTGATCGATTTGGGGGCCACATCCAGTGGTGCTTAGGGGTTGCTCCTGGCTTTGTGCTCAGAAATTGCCCCTGGCAGGCTAGGGGACCATATGAGTGCCTGGAACTGAACCAGGTCCCTCCCAGGTCAGTTGCAAGCAAGGCAAATGCTCTGCCGCTGTGCTATCTCTCCTGCCCATCAGGCCTCATTTTATGGGCTGTGGAGACACCACACGAGCAAGAGAGACTGTCAAGATGTATATGATTTGCATCATGTCTCACCCAGCCACCCCAGAACATCATACACGCATGTCACAGCAAAAAAACAGCAGCCCGGGGATAGAGAGGATAGCAGTGCCTTGCATGAGGCTGATCCAGGTTCAAGCTCAGGTACCCCAGATGATCCCTGCGCGAAAGAGCCCTGAATGCCACCACATGTGGCCCAGAAACAAAGGAACTGCAGCCCACGATGCACTCGGGCACTTTCCCTTGGGGTTTGAGCTCCCCCAAATTCGTCTCGCCTCAGGGAACAAAGCACAGACCCTGCCTCTCACCTGGGAATGAGGCTGCTTCAAAAGGAATTGTTTTCTTCCCAGGCTGCTGCTGGCTTGTGTCAGCTCTGAAAGGGAAGGATCTTGCTAACTTCAGCTGCTCAGCGTCAGACCCAGGGGTGCTAAGTAAACGGTTTTTCCCTTTATTAGGCATTCAGAAAAACTAGGCCGGCCACCATGCATTTTTAAGCAGTTAATAAACATAGCAAGGGCCGGCAGCCCCCCCCAAGACCCAGAAGCTAAGCTCCTTGTCCCCACTGACACCACCGCTCCCTGACCTCATTCCGAGCCTGCACCGCACCAGGTAATCAGCTGAAGTCTCATGAGTTTTTGCACCTGCTCCCATGGGACGTGGCAAAAACTGGCTGCCGAAGGCCATTCTCTGCCCGCTGAGTCCTTTCAAGTCACCCAGTTCCATTTGCCAAATACCTTCTGCCCAAGCTCTGGGCTAAGATTAGTTCTCAACCTCCAATGCAGATTGGAGTCTGTGAAAGAGGGTGTTATCTGATGGGGGGGATCACAAAGAAACAGGGGGTACCTAAGGGCACTCTGGAGGCTGACCTCTCTGTCCCCAGCTCCAGCTGGGCAGCCCCCACACCGATTTTGCCCATATTTGATTTCATTTTTCTAATTTTTTGTTTGTTTTGGGACTACACTCAGCTTTACTCAGGCCTTACTCCTGGCCCTGTGCTCAGGGATCACACCTGACAGGGCTCAGGGAATCAAACTTGGGTCTGCCAAAGACAAGACAAAGCCTCCTACTCACTGTACACTCTCTCCAGCCCTTAGTCCACAACTTTTGTTTTGTTTTGGGGCCACACCCAGTGGTGCTCAGGAGTTACTTACTCCTGACTCTGTGCTAAAAAATGACTCCTGGCAGGCTCGATGACCACATAGGATACCGGGGATCGAATCTCGGTCGGCCGCATGCAAGGCAAATGCTCTACTCACTATGCTATCTCTCTGGGCTCCCCTTAGTCCATATTTTAAAACATCACTAAGGAAAGAGGATGGATCCACAGGGAGGGTGGAACATCTGACATTGCTCCTTGAGTCGGACTCTGTCCATTAGACAGAGCCAGAAAAAGGAACAGCTTTAGTTAATGGCAGTCTGGTCTAAGAGACTGTGGGGGCTGGCTGCGTCCCATGAGTCTCACAGGATAGTGGTCTTGTCACTCTGCAGCTGCCATATGGATGAGGTGGACCAGCCATTCTATGGTCCCTACATTTCCCAGTGAGCCCACGGGAAGTGGGAGCCGACACGCTTCCTTGGTCATGTAGAATGTCAGTCGGGGAGCAAGGCCTCCAGAAAGGGGTACTCTTTGGGATTTAAGAGACAAAGCCCAGGCCAGAGTTATAGTACATGAGTGGGACCTTCCTTTACACATGGCTGACCTGGGTTTTATCCCTGATTCCCCATATAATGTGTTGCCTACAGGCTTCTTCCTGCCTCTGCTCTGAGATCACTCCTGGAAGGAATCAGAAGACACCCTCTAGGAATGATTCCTGAATGAGAAGCCAGGAGTAAGCCCTGAGCATGGTGGGGTGTGGCCTAAAACTCTAAAAAAGAAACAGAAACAACGGTCTGGGGTGGCAGGGGATATTGGAGTGAGTCAAAGGCTAAGACTCTTGCCTCAGTTCAGACTGTCTTCCACTTCATGTGTGCATTTTAGTTCACATGACTATATATTAAACGATAAGTCCTGAGCTAGAGTGATAGTAAAGCAGGCAAGGTGCTTGTCTTGCACATGGCCAACCCAGATTCCATTTACTGTACCCTCTATGGTCCCCCAAGCATTACCAAGAGTAATTCCTGAATGAGAGCCAGGAGTCACTTCTGAACATCACCAGGTAGGACCCAAAACAAAGGGAAAAAGGGTAAGTCCTAATGCTCAAAGTATACTTAAAAAGTAATCTTAGTGAACTAATACCTAGACGATTCCTTGTAAGGTTTTAGGAAGTAGCATCTTCTGTCAGTCTGTTGATCCAATTCTGGGAACAGGATGGAATCCCAGACTTAGTCCCTAAAACACTGCCAACCTGGGTTTTATCTTCAGCATCCCAGATGGTTCCCTGAGCACTACCAGCAGTGATTCCTGAGTGCAGACCCAGGAGTAAGTCCTGAGCATGCCTGAGTGTGGCCCCCAAACAAACAAACAAATAAATCCCTGAGCTATAAGGTAGCAAGTCTTGTTCCCTCAGCAGAGGGGCAGAAGGATTCGGAGAGGAAGGAGCTGTGAGAGTCTCTGGCTGCTTGTCGGAGCACATTGTCAGGACTTCAGCAACACTTGGCCTTTGTGCTAACATTTTACTAGTATAGATTGGATAATGAATGATCTTAGATGTGTCAGACTGTGTGATGCAGCTTCATCTCATCTTTCATGGAACACTAAAGCAATTCAGTCTTTAAATGTAACTATGCCAATATCTTTAGCTCGAGGCCTGTTGCTATTTTCGTCTTTTTAAGAAAATCTTTGTTGCCAAGAAAAACTGGCTGATAGCGTTTTTTTTTTCTTCCAGATAAAGTTGGTGTAATGTATTCTTGGTTATCAAATACTCAAATAGTTTTGTGTATTTTGAAGTGGTAAATATTCATAGTGTGTAAAAAAAAAAAGCATAATACGTCACCCAATGATCTTTGTTTATTTTTTTGTTTTGGTGGTGTTTGGGGGGGACACACCAGTGGTGTTCACCTGGTTCTGGCTTGAGACCATATGGGATGCTGGGGATTAAACCCTGGTTGGCCCTGTGTAAGGCAAACGCCCTACCTGCTGTACTATCTCTTTGTCTCAATACCCAACTATCTTAATAACATCATGTTAAGTTGTGCAAGTACATAAACAGAGTAGGAGGACAGTCAGATATAATCGCTTATAATTATGATTGTGTTCTTTGCTTCTTGGTGTTTTTAAAATTTTTTTAGTCTTCTATTATGCATAAATTCACTTTAAAAATTAATGGTATTTTAAAAACCTGTGAGAAAGAATACAGCAGATAAGGCATTTGCCTTGCACACAGTTAACCTGGGTTCAATTCCCAACACCAATGGTTCCTGAGCCTCATTAGAAGTGATCCCTGAGTATAGGGCCAGGCATAAGCCCTGAATACTGCTGGATGTTCCCCTTTCCCCACCAAAGATTCTTGAATCCTGATGACCTCTTAGAATCCCTGGCATCACATATGGTCTTCTCTACATCATTAGGAATCACTCCTGAGCACAGAGACAAGAATAGAATTTAAGCATCACCAGGTATGATCTCCCCCAAAAGAAAAGAAAAGGAAGGAAGGAAAGAAGAAGGAAGAAGGAAAGAAAGGGAGGAAGGAAGAAGGGAGGAAGGGAGGGAGGAGTAAGGAAGGAGGAATGGAAGAAGGGGTGAAGGAAGAAGGAAGGGGAGGGGAAGGAATAGAGGGAGGGGTGAAGGAAGGAAGGAAGAAGAGAGAAAGGAAGGAAAGAGGAAGGAAGGGAGGGATTGAGAGAGAGGGAGGGAGGAAGGAAAAAGGGATGGATGGAAGGAAGGAAGGACAGAAGAAGGAAGGAAAGAAGGAAGGAAGGCAAGGAAGGAAGGCCCCTGTAGAATTAATTAAATTAATAATTGTTCTTGATGGTGGTGGATGATGGTGGATCCTTTCTTGGCTGGTCCAGGCGCCTGCAACCCCTTCCAGCCATCGGGTCTGTGGGTTCAGGGTAGCAGCGAGGAAATGATCCACAAGCAGTCAGTAGAAGTCAGGAGATAACAAACTTTATTAATAAGGCCCTAGCCACCATGTGTGGCTTCTATGCTAACCTTTTAAGCAGGCTCCATAAGTTGCCCTGCACCTCAACTTGTTTCTGCTCTCTCCCTCATCAGTCCATCCTCTGTGGCTTCTTGCTGAATCTCCTTCTCCACCCCACCCCAGGCAACCCTTTGTTACCTTCCATAGACCCCTCCCAGAAGTAGGCTGGTCTGGCCATAAAATTAGCATTTAGCCTAGGGAGGGGTAACACCCAAGGAGGAGAAAGTTCTCCACAAAGGGTCTTACAAAACATTCAATCATTTCTAGAGTCAGGTTTTGGTCCTGGCCCCCCTCTGCTTGAGGCCTGGTACAACTGCACTTGATGGAGGTTTAGTTTTACTTTTGTTTAGTTTGGGGACCAGGCACTGAAGCCAGCCCCCTTGTTTCTCTCTCCCCCTGCACCCCAATAGGGCCCACTAAGGTGAGAAGGCTTTAATTGACTTGTACTAGTCCCCATGTCTTCAGGTGGGCAGTCTCGGCCAAACAGACCAAGTGCTGCTCAGAAATGCAATAAGAACCATTCACTGGGGTTGGAGGGATAGCTCAGCAGAAGGGCATTTGCCTTGCATGAGGACGATGCAGGACGAACCTGAGTTCAATCTCCGGCATCCCATTTAATCCCCAGAGCCTGGCAGGAGTGATTTCTGCAGAGCCGGGAGTAACCCCTGTGCACCGCCAGGTGTGGCCCAAAAAATGGGACAAAAAAAATAAAAGAACCATTCACCACTGCCTCTCCCTCAGTGTTGGCCCTCAGCAGAGTGATGTGGGCAGGTCTGGCTGTTTCTGCTTTACTGTCTTATTGATTCCTGAGCAGGAGTTGTTGGCACTCTTCAAGGCCCAGTGCCAGCCCAGGAAGCAGAGATGAATGAGATGTAACCCAGGTCCCCAGTGCCTGTGAACAGAGATGGACAAGGAGTCGGGATGGGCCCCTGGATCCCAGACTCCAGTCTGGAGCACTGCTGGGAGATGGTCCACTTAGATGACATGTCTATCCCTATATTAAAGATGGGGACACCTGCCATGGAGCCCTGAGACACCAATTTTTTCCCCTTCACTTAGCAATGTTGGCTGCCTAGTTCCAGTTCTGAGCTTGGCCATCACTCCCTGCAGTGTTTACAGGAGAGAACCTTGACCTCTGCTGGGCCTGAAGACATAATACAGGGGTAGGGGATGGGTTTTGCACATGAATAATCCAGGTTCAATGACCAGCACCCCATATGGTCCCTGGAGCCTGCCAGGAGAGATCTCTGAGTGAAGAGCCAGGAATAAAATCTGAGCATCACCAAGTGTGGCTCCAAAACAAACAAGACTAAGAACTTGGGTCTCCAGCATGCAAAGGGTATGTTCAGCACACTGGAAACTTCTCCTGAAGTTTCATTTTTCATTTCATTGTTACTGAGCTAACATAGTTTCCAGTCATGCTTATGCTTTGATGTTTAAAGTTGCTGCCTCCCTCCACCATCAAAGTACCGAAGACCCTCTTATAGCAGGTAGGATGCTTACCTTGTATGTGGCCAACCTGGGTTCAATTCCCCAGTGCCCCATATGGTACCCATATGGAATCACTGTCTGTGATTCCTGAGATTTCTGAGCGCAGAGCCAGGAGTAACACCGCCAGGTGCAGACCCCCCCCCCCCAAAAAAAAAAACATAAAAAAAAGACTCTCTTCCACTGTCTTTCTTTCCTTCCCTATCATGTAGCCTCAGTTTAGTTGCCAGAGGCCAAGAGTTGGTTGCCCATAGGTTTGTACATCCTCATGCTGTGGCTTTTTTTTATTAGTTTGTTTGCTTGTTTTGCTGTTTGGGCCACTCATGGCAGCTCTCAGAAGTTACTCCTGGCTCTGCACTCAGGAATCACTCCTGACAAACTCAGGAGACTTATGGGAATTAAATCCGAGTTCACTGCATGCAAGGCAAGAGCCCTCTCCACTGTGCTATCGCTCCAGCCCTGTCTCCTTGCTCTGTTTATGACCCACACATGAGTATCCCTTGTCTTGTGCTGAATGCACAATGCTGAATGCATCCTCACTGATTAGGCTCTCAGACTGCTGATCCCTGGTCAGGCTCTTCACCATGTGATTTTGTGGTCCTACTACCTGGGCTCAGGTTACCCAGCACCTCACTTGGCTAAGAGGATGTGGGTGATCCTGGGACAAATAGAGCCTTGAGAAACTCTTTATTCCTAGATCAGTCCTTGCTCCTGTACTTTGCTCCCTATAAAAATCAGTGTCGCAGTGCTTTCTGGGAGACGAGAATTCAAGTCAGCAAACAGAAGTGCCAGAGGTCTGGCACAATCATATAGCAGGTCAGGAACTTTCCTTGCATGTAGTTGACTGGGACTCAATCTCTGGCACCTCATAATGGTTCCCTGAACGCCTCCAAGAGTGATCGCTGAGATCACAGAGAAATAAGCACTAAGTACCATTAAGTGTGACTCCAAAAGAAAAAAAAAAAAAGAAAAGAAAAAAACAAACCAACTAAACCTAGGGGTAGAACAGCTAACTTAGGGGGTGGAGCTCATGCTTTACAAGTAGAAATTCTGGGTTGGGTTTTCTGGTACCACATATCTCTTTGAGCACCAGGACAAAAGCAGCCTGAGCACTGCTGGCTATAGCCCAGGAACCAAAACAAAAATAATCTAACAGGACAGAGTCGCCAGCTAAATCTAATCCCCAATATTGATCCCCAGGCCCATAAGCTCAATAAACACATCTTCCTGTAAGTGACCGAGTTTGGGGTGATTTGTTAGGCAGCATTAACTTAGTAATTGGTAACTGATACAGATGGGAATTGGATTCTCCCAGTAGATTTGCTTCCAGAGAAGAAACAAGGCTGATTGGCAAGCCTGAGTGGTGTTTCTGTCCCCCAACAGAACTGATGACATTAAAGTCGAAGAAAGGTGGTTGTTTAGTATATCACATTCCTGAGAATGCAAGATAGCACTCTGTGTGGGCAGACATGAGGCCTCCTCAATGTTGTGTTATGTTGTTGTTATTTGGGGGGCCATGCCTGGTGGTGCTCGGGGCTTACTCCTGACTCTGCACTCAGGGGTCACTCCTGGCAGGGCTTGGGGGACCATATGTGGTGCAGAGAGGGCTAAATTCAGGACAGCCACACTCAGGGCAAGTGTCCTACATGCAACACCATCTCCTGACCCTCTTTTGGACATTGAGCAGCAGTGTCAGGCAAACTCCATGCCTGCCTGGTGGGTTCCATCCCTGTAGTCAGCCCTTCTATCAGCTGCGTTTTGCCAATGAACATTGAGTTACACACATATGTTATATTAATCGTTATTTATAAAGTCCTAGTGAATGGATGGTGAGGCCTTTCTTGGCTCGGCCCAGTGCCTGAAGCCCCATCAGCCAGCAGGTCTGTAGTTGCAGGGTGATAGCGAAGAAATGATCCACAGGCAATCAGTTGAAGTTTCAGGAGACATCAGTTTTATTACAAGGTTCTAATTGCCATGTGCTTTTTTTTTCACCTGGCCTCTAAGCTAAGCAGCCTCTTTCCTGCTGCTCTGCATCTATACTGGGTCTTATCTCTCTCCCTTGTTGGTCTCCATCTTCCCTCCCCCCAGACAAACCTTAATTATCAACCACAAACTCCTCCTAGCTGTGGGAGGGTCTCACCATCCAGGTGAGAGAGGAAGAAAGTTGGGGAAAGGGTAGCACATATCCTCTTGGTAGTTGGTAGAAGGCTGATGCAGGACCCTGGAGAAGAGAAAGGTCAATGTCTTGCACCAGATGAGATGAAGTTCTCACTGCCTTTCATTTTGGGGTGCTCCCACAGGCTTTTCACATCCCCAGAAAACTGTAGGAAAGACATCGGGAAATAGAGAGGTAGTTGTCTCTCTGGGCTAATGTCCTTTTCTTTCCTTTGTAGGGTTTTGGATTGACAGTGCTCAGGGGCTGATTTTAGACTCAGGAGTGAACCCTGGCAATGCTCAGAGGATCCTCTGTGTACCAAGAATTGACCTGGGCCAGCTGCAGTCTCTCTGCAGACCCAAAGAAGGTGCCTTAGTGTGGGCTGTGTTTGATGAGCATTTACACAGGAGATCAATTCGGAAAGGAAAGTGAGGGTAGCTGGTGTCCTTTTCATGGTGAGAAAACAAAATCTAGAAACGAGATTATTGGAAGATCTTTCATCTCCAGAAGTAAAAAAAAATTTTTTTTTCAGTTTTTAGGTCAGACCCAGAAATGCTCAGGGGTGATTTCTGGCTCTGCACTCAAGAATTAGTCCTGGTAGTAGTTGGGGGGTCCATATGGGATGAGGGGATAGAACACAGTTGGCCGCATGCAAAGCAAATGCCCTCCCCACTGTACTATCTCCCATCACCTGAGGCAGAAAAAGAGGAGCTATGATCTCATTTTGAGTCACCAAGACCCAGGGAGACATTTTCCTTAATAGTGAGTCAGGCTGTCTCTTGCTTATTGTCCCCAATAGCCTCAAGATCGCCAGTGAGAGCAGGAAGATGAAACAGAAGAACAAGTCAGGCTCAAGAATGATGTGAAAAGAACCCAGAGTGATAGCACAGCAGTAGGGTGTTTGCCTTGCACGCGAACGACCCAGGAGACCCAGGATGAACCTGGGTTCAATTCCCGGCATCCCATACGCGCCCCCCTAAGTCTGTCAGGAGTAATTTCTGAGTGTAGAGCCAGAAGTAACCCTTGAGCAACACTGGACACTGGATGTGGTTCAAACACACACACACACACACACACACACATACACACACACACACACATGCATGATGTGAAGGAAAGGGCTGGAGAGTTAGCACAGCAGGTAGGGTATTTACCTTGCACCTTTGGGTGTGGCCCCAAAACCAAAAAATTAAAAAGAAAGTGGAGGAAAAATAGAATCCAGAGGAGCTTTGTCGAGGACATATGGAATTAAATAGAAGCCAGGAGATGAAAAGTCAGTGAAGAATGGAATTGTTCAGAGAACTATGAGCCAAAGCTGCTCTTCCACTCCTCTCAAAAAAGGAAAAATCCTTGACAAGGCTGTTATAAAACCACCCTCCGCAGCCCTGGAGAGAATTCAAAGGGTTCTTATGTGAGCTAGACATACGGGAGGCCCAGGTATGTGTCCAGCATCAGTGGAAATTTCCCCTGAGCACCAGCATATGTGGCCCCCAAACCAACCCAGAAGCACCACTCACAGTGCAGAAGGCAAAAGGGAGAGGCCCACCCTCTGGAGAACATCCCGATCAGTTGGTGAAAAAAGCTGAAGGTCCTAGAGGAGGAAATGGGGCCCCTGGGAAGAATGGGCGCGTGAGTCCATTCCTCAAAGCCTGTAGGAAACCACACTTACTTGGTGAGAAGCAGCTACTGTATCAGGGTCCCCAGAGCACCCTACAATCCACTCCATGGCAAAAGGACAATATTTTGGTTGTGGCTAGAACAGGGGTCCTCAAACTTTTAAACAGGGGCCAGTTCACTGCCCCTCAGATTGTTGGATAGTAAAAACAAAAATATGAACAAATTCCTATGCACACTGCATATATCTTATTTTGAAGTGAAGAAACAAATGGGAACAAATACAACAGTGGCCTGCGGGCCGTAGTTTGAGGACCACTGGGCTAGAGGAAAGGGTGAGTGGGTGTCAGGAGCAAGAAAAATGTTTGTGGGGCCAGAGAGATAGCATAGTGGGGAAGGAGTTTGCCTTGCATGCAGCCAACCCAGGTTCAGTCCCTGGCATTCCATATGGTCCCCTGAGCTCTCCAGGAGTAATTTCTAAGTGCAGAGCCAGGAGTGCTGCCAGTTGTGGCCCCAAAACTAAACTAAAAAATATGTTTGTTGGTTTATGGGGCCCTTGCCTTGCACAAAGCTGACCGGGGTTCAATCCTCACATTCCATATAGTTCCCTGAGCACTGCCAGGAATGGTTCTTGAGTGTAGAGTCATGAATAAGTCCTAGGCACTGTCAGGTATGACCCAAAACAACAAAAAACAATTTTTTGGGGGGTGTTTGGTTTTTGGATCACACCCGGCAGCACTCAGGGGTTACTCTTGGCTCTATGCTCAAAAATTGCTCTCCTGGCAGGCTCGGGGGGACCATATGAAATGCTGAGATTCGAACCACTGTCCTTTTGCATGTAAGGCAAACGCCTTACTCCATGCTATCTCTCTGGCCCACAAAAAATTTTTTTCCTGCTCGTTTGGCTCATGTAAGGGTAGATATTGGTCATGGTTGTGAGCTCTTCCCACACATTGTTTCTTTTATTTATTTTTCCTTTTGGGAGTGATTAGGGGTTGGGCCATACCTGATGGTGCTCATGGCTCCCTCCTGCCTCTGTGATCTGGAATCACTCTTGGAGGGTCTCACAGCCCATGCGTGTTACTCAGACCAGCCATGTGCCAAGCAAATTATCCCATATGAGAAAATCCTGCAGGTGGCCTGGGAGGGTCCTAATTGGAATGTGTCACCTATATCTTATTCAGCCTCACTAGCCACAAAAGTGGGGTGGGTGGAAAGATAGTACAGCGGTAGGGCATTTGTTTTGCACATAGCCAATTTAGGAGGGTGGTTCAAATCCTGGCATCCCATATGTGCCTGCCAGGAGCAATTTTTGAGCACAGAGCCAGGCAGGAGTAACCCTGAGTGCCACTGAGTATGACCCAAAAACGAGAGAGAGAGAGAGAGAGAGAGAGAGGGAGGGAGAGAGAGAGAGGGAGAGAGAGAGGGAGAGAGAGAAGAAGAAGAAGAAGAAGAAGAAGAAGAAGAAGAAGAAGAAGAAGAAGAAGAAGAAGAAGAAGAAGAAGAGGAAGAGGAAGAGGAAGAGGAAGAAGAAGAGGAAGAGGAAGAAGAAGAAGAAGAAGAAGAAGAAGAAGAAGAAGAAGAAGAAGAAGAAGAAGAAGAAGAAGAAGAAGAAGAAGAAGAAGAAGACGACGACGAAATAGTGTACCACAGTAGGGCGATTTGCCTTGCATGTGACCGACCCAGAAGGGACCCAGTTCAATTCCTGTCACCCATATGGTCCCTCAGCCTGCCAGGAGCAATTTCTAAGTGTAGAGCCAGGAGTAACCCCTGAGCACTGCCGGGTGTGACCCAACAACCAATCAATCAATTAATCAATCAATAAATGAAGTTTAAAAAAATGGTTAAAACACACACACACACACACACACACACACACACACACACACTATGCCTAGTTGCCTTAACAACCCAGCTACAGTGCTCAAAGTCCATCTTCCCACCTGTGGGCAGGGTCTCCTGGGCCCCCTGCTGTGGTAGATTCCCCCCACACACACACCCGAGACCTCCATTCTCCCGGATGCAGGCGCCCTGCTCTGGGAGACAATGGTGATGAATCAGATGCGTCTCTCGCAATGGAAAGTGTCGTGCTTGACTCTCTGCCCAGGCCTCTGGCAGGCCTGGAGGTGAAGAGCAGCCAGAGCCCAAAACTAGGCATACTTTAGGGGTGCAGCATGGGGGGCAGAGTGGGGAGTAGAGAGCCCTCATTCCTGAACAAACACTGAGTATGGCCAATACATTTATCTCAGGCAGAAGGTGTTGAAGAGCAGGAGTGGAGTGAGGTCTGTGGGGTCCCCAGCAGCAGGGTGCTGTCTCCTTCACCCTTCAATAAACAGAGCCCCTTTTTGACTCTTCAAAGGGGACTTGGCCTCTCCTATCCAGTCCTCACCCCTGTCCTCATAGCAATTCCCAGGCTGCACTGCTCTCTGCCTCTGCTCTGCAGAGACAAAATGACAGTCTCCTGGGCCACCAGGCTGTCCTCAAAGGGATTGGCTGCAGCCAGACAGGGCAGAAATGCAGGCGGGATTGTAGGGTTCACCCTCCCCAACTCGGCCCGCTCCATCTGGACCTTAGGAGACTGGCATGCATTTCTCATGCATCTCTGCTAAAAAAATTTTGGGGTTTGGAGCTGTACTTGGCGGTGCTCAGGGCTGACTCCTGGCTCTGAGCTCAGAGATCACTCCAGGCAGGGCTCCAGGGACCCTATGGAGGAATGTGGGATCAAACCTGGGTCAGTTGTAAGCCAAGCAAATGCCTTACCTGCTGTATTCTCTCTCCGATCCATCTCTGCTAATAATTTATTTACTATCTTTCTCCCTCTCTTGATTGATTCATCTATTTTTGGCTCTGAGGGCAGTATCTGGCAGGGTTCGACAGTTGCTCCAGTGGTGCTCAGGGGAGCATGATGTGCCAAGAATCAAACCTGTGCTTGCATATGCAAAGCATGCGCTCAGCCCACCAAGCAATCTCTCTGCCACCCCCCTCCCCCCCTTTTTTTTTTAACAGCAATTACCGTCAAAAGGAACATTTCTAACTAGAAACGAAAAGCTCTTATCAATGGCATCACTTGCCAAAATCATAAGGTAATAACTATACACAGAGAATGCAATTGTGATTGTGGCTGAAGGTTTTCTTTTTGTTTGGTTTGGTTTGGTTTTGGGGCCAAACCTGGTGGTGCTTAGGGGTTACTCCTGGCTCTGTGCTCAGAAATTGCACCTGGCAGGCTTAGGGGACTATATGGAATGCCAGGAATCTAACCCGGTTCTTCCCAAGTCATCTGTGTGCAAGGTTGTTCTTGCTCTGACTCCCTGTGGCTGAAGTTTTTGTTTTTATATTTTGTGGTTCTGTTTTTTTTTTTTTGGGGGGGGGGTCACACCTAGCAGAACTCAGTTTTTACTAATGGCTCTGTTGTCAGGGATCACTCCTAGTGAGCTCAGGAAACTATATGGGATGCCAGGGACTGAACCCAGCCATGTACAAAGCAAATGTGCAAGGGAAGCACCTTATCCACTGTACAATCTCTCCCTATCTCTCCAGTCTCCCTCCTCCTCCTCCTCCTCCTCCTTCTTCTTCTTTTGTATTTGGGCCACACCAGGCACAGATCAAGGACTACTCCTGATTCAGTGCTCAGGGTTTCTTTCTTCCTTCCTTCCTTCCTTCCTTTCTTCTTTCTTCTTTCTCCTTCCTTCCTTCCTTCCTTCCTTCCTTCCTTCCTTCCTTCCTTCCTTCCTTCCTTCCTTCCTTCCTTCCTTCCTTCCTTCCTTCCTTCCTTCCTTCCTTCCTTCCTTCCTTCCTTCCTTCCTTCCTTCCTTCCTTCCTTCCTTCCTTCCTTCCTTCCTTCCTTCCTTCCTTCCTTCTTTCTTTCTTCTTTTTTTTTTTTTGGTTTTTGGGTCACACCGGCAGTGCTCAGGGGTTACTCCTGGCTGTCTGCTCAGAATTAGCTCCTGGCAGGCATGGGGGACCATATGGGACACCGGGATTTGAACCAACCACCTTTGGTCCTGGATCGGCTGCTTGCAAGGCAAACGCCGCTGTGCTATCTCTCCGGGCCCTTTTCTTCTTTTTCTTTCTTTCTTTCTTTCTTTCTTTCTTTCTTTCTTTCTTTCTTTCTTTCTTTCTTTCTTTCTTTCTTTCTTTCTTTCTTTCTTTCTTTCTTTCTTTCTTTCTTTCTTTCTTTCTTCTTCCTTCCTTCCTTCCTTCCTTCCTTCCTTCCTTCCTTCCTTCCTTCCTTCCTTCCTTCCTTCCTTCCTTCCTTCCTTCCTTCCTTCCTTCCTTCCTTCCTTCCTTCCTTCCTTCCTTCCTTCCTTCCTTCCTTTCTTTCTTTCTCTCTCTCTTTCTCTCTCTCTCTCTTTCTTTCCTTCCTTCCTTCCTTCCTTCCTTCCTTCCTTCCTTCCTTCCTTCCTTCCTTCCTTCTTTCTTTCTTTCTTTCTTTCTCTCTTCTTTCTTTCTCTCTCTTTCTCTCTTTCTTCTTTCTTTCTCTCTCTTTCTTTCTTTCTTTCTTTCTCTCTCTCTTTCTTCTTTCTTCTTTTTTTTTTTTTGCTATTTTTTGGACCACACCTGGTGATGGTCAGGGGTTACTCCTGGCTGTTTGCTCAGAAATAGCTCCTGGCAGGCACGGGGGACCATATGGGACACCGGGATTTGAACCAACCACCTTAGGTCCTGGATTGGCTGCTTGCAAGGCAAACACCGCTGTGCTATCTCTCCGGGCCCTCTTTCTTCTTTCTTTCTCTCTCTCTTCTTTCTTTCTCTCTCTTCTTTCTTTCTTTCTCTCTTCTTTCTTTCTCTCTCTTCTTTCTTTCTTTCTTTCTCTCTTTCTTTCTCTCTTTCTTTTCTTTCTTTCTTTCTTTCTCTCTTTCTCTCTTTCTTTCTTTCTTTCTTTCTTTCTTTCTTTCTTTCTTTCTTTCTTTCTTTCTTTCTTTCTCTCTTTCTTTCTCTTTCTTTCTCTCTTTCTTTTCTTTCTCTCTTTCTCTCTTTCTTTTCTTTCTCTCTTTCTTTTCTTTCTCTCTTTCTCTCTTTCTCTCTTTCTCTCTTTCTTTCTTTCTTTCTTTCTTTCTTTCTTTCTTTCTTTCTTTCTTTCTTTCTTTCTTTCTTTCTTTCTTTCTTTCTTTCTTTCTTTCCTTCCTTCCTTCCTTCCTTCCTTCCTTCCTTCCTTCCTTCCTTCCTTCCTTCCTTCCTTCCTTCCTTCCTTCCTTTTTTTCTTTTCTTTTTTCTTTCTTCTTTCTTTCTTGTGGTTTTTGGGTCACACCCAGCAGTGTTCAGGGGTTATTCCTGGCTCCAGGCTCAGAAATTGCTCCTGGCAGGCATGGGGGATTATATGGGGCACCGGGATTTGAACCGATGACCTCCTGCATGAAAGGCAAACGCCTTACCTCCATGCTATCTCTCCAGCCCCAGGATTTCTTTCAGCAGCATTTGGAAACCCATGTAATGATGAGATGAGATACATGTCTCCTTTGAGAACCTGGTGATATGGCTTTGTCTAGTCCAGAGGTGGGAGGCCACCAGTGAGGCAGCAGCTGAGAATTCACCCCAAAGTGCAGAATTTGCAAGATCCCCAAGTTAGAGCCTTGTTAGAGGAGTGGCCTCCTCCCCACAAAAGTTTATCCTGAAAGTAACCCCCTTTACTATTAATTTTTTTGGGGGTGTCACACCCGGCAGCACTCAGGGGTTACTCCTGGCTCTATGCTCAGAAATCGCTTCTGGCAGGCTGGGGGGGGGGCATATGAGATGCCGGGATTCAAACCACCATCCTCCTGCATGAAAGGCAAATGCCTTACCTCCATGCTATCTCTCTGGCCCCACTACTACTGATTTCTTTTCAAAACTGGCCAAAAGAGCGGAGATGGGATCCCCAAGAATCTTCGGTCTCAAACTCGCAGCCCTCGGGCCGTTTGCAGCCCTCCATACAACATTTTGTGGCCCTGCCCTAGAGGAATCTTTTTTTGTTTTGTTTTGTTTTAGTTGTTTGGGTCACACCCCCCAATGTTCAAGGCTTACTACTGACTTTGCACTCAAGGATCACCCCGACTTTGCCTCCTGTGGCCCGCAGGTAAATTGAGTTTGAGACCCCTGCATGCTCCTGGGAGGAGGTGAGTGGAGCCAAAAAGACACTGCTTTTCTTAGAGTTTGCTCCTGCCTGTCTTTCTGTAAAAATAGCACCACCGCCTTCTCCCTTCCTCCTCTTCACTGTTTTTGACCTTAAACCCTTGACCATCTGAATCTCCAGTTGTTTTATTTGCTTTTGGGTCACATCCAGCACTGCTCTGGAGTTACTCCTGGCTCTGCACACAGGAATCACTCCTGGCAGGCTTGAGGGACCATATGGGATGTCAGGGATTGAACCCAAGTCAGCCACATACAAGGCAAATGCCCTCCCCGCTGTGCTCTTATTCCAGCCCTAACATTTTAACTCTCTTCCTTCTTTCCTACAGTTGTAACCTCTCCAACAAAACTTTTTTTTTTCCATGTGCCAAACTGGGCAATGATCAGGGGTTACTCCTGGCTCTGCACTCAGGAATTAATCCTGGTGGTGCTCAAGAGACCATATGGGATGCCAGGGATCGAATCCGGGTCAGGTCCTCTAGAGTGGGATTGAAGCCAGGCCGGCCGCATTGAAAGCAAGCACCCTCCCCGCTATGCTATGGCTCTGCTCTGGGCCTCCAGCTTGACAAACCACTCTCTCTCTCTCTCTCTCTCTCTCTCTCTCTCTCTCTCTCTCTCTCTCTCTCTCTCTCCCTCTCTCTCTCTTTTTTTTTTTTTTTGTTTTTGGGTCACACTCGGTACGACGGAGGGGTTATTTCTCTCTCTATGCTCAGAATTTGCTCCTGGCAGGTTTGGGGGACCATATGGGATGTCAGGATTCGAACCACCGCCCTCCTGCACCTTACTTCCATGCTATCTCTTTGGCCTCAACAAACCATTCTCTTAGGCTGAGATTGAAACTCAACCTGTGTCCATCTAAACCCACTTAAAGGTGGGGCTGGTATGCCCACCCGGGTCTCTGTCTGCCCGGAATTCAGCACCAGGCTTCTTGCTCCACCCTTTCCCGAACATCGCTTTCTTGCTGGCTTGGGAGGGAGTTTTGAAACCTGATGTGACATGAACCAGGTCACCCCGAGAAGACAAAGAACAAAACAGGCAGAAAAGACCAAATAAGCTTGTGCCAGACTAGAGATCTTCCAGGACACCTCGGGTTTTCCAGCTGCGGCAAACTACAAGGCTTTGTGTCACAGTGAGGAGTGGGTTGGTGGTGGTGGAGAGTGGCAGGGAAATCAATCAGGCCACTTGGAAAAGAGCATCAGTCTCCTTTGGAAAAGGGCTGTTTGGGGGTCAGAGAAGTTGTACTGGGGCATGTGGCTGTCTCTAGTTCAATCTCTGGCACAGTGTATGATCTACTAAGTATCTCCAGGACTGATCCCTGAACACAAGAGTAAGTCCTGAGCACAGCAGGTGTGGCCCAAAAATCAACAAAGAGAAAAGTGAACTTTTTTTTCCCTTAAAACTATTTATTTATTGAGGGCCGGAGCGATGGCTCAGTGGTAGGGCATTTGCCTTGCATGCGGCTGACCCAGGACAGACCTCAGTTTGATCCCCAGTGTCCCATATGGTCCAGGAAACCAGGAGCTGTTTCTGAGCACATAGCCAGAAGTAACCCCTGAGCATCACCGACTGTGGCCCAAAAATAAAAAAACTGGAGGGCTGGATAGATAGGACAGATAGTACAGCAGGTAAGATATTTGCTTTGCACAAGACTGAACTGAGTTTGATCCCTAGTATTTCATATGATTGATCACCCAGCACTGCCAGGAGTGATCCCCAAGGGCAGAGCCAGGAGTAACCCCTGAGCGTCACTGGGTGTGGCCCAAAACCCAAAATAAAACCAAACTATTTATTTATTGATTGATTGGTTTTGGGGCCACATCTGGCTGCACTCAAAGGCTTCTTCTGCCTCTGTATTTAGAAGTCACTCCTGGCAGACTTGGAGGACCACATGGGATGCCAGGGATTGAGCAGGGTCCCTTCCAGGTCGGCTGCGTGCAGGGCAAATGCCCTACCCTACCGCTGTGCTATCTCTCCGGCCCAAAAGTGAACATTTTGGATTGCAGCCCTTGAGACTCTCCCATCTCCCCCAAAGCAGGGCCCTTCCCAGAGGTGCTGGTGACCTGGACCCTTCGGGAAAGTGAGACCATCCTGTCCATGGATGGTGGCTGACTGCTCCATGTGACTACATCCCTGGACCCAGAACCCGATGCTTCACCTGTTACTGCTGGATTTTGTGCTCTGTTAATCTTAACCACAATAATGAAAATGCTGCAGCCTCCCGCGCCAGGAGGCCTCAGCTCTCTCCAACGTGTCCCTGGGGCCTGCTTCTCCCTTCTTCATCATCTCGGCCTACTTGGACTATATTCAGCGTTCTCCTGTGGATTTGGGTCCAGTGACACCCGCACAGACTGAGGAGCTGGGTGCAGGAAAGAGCAGGAAAGGAAGCATTTTGAATAAAGATATAAGGACCCCAAGCACCTGCTGCATTCATGCTTGATACCCCAAGTTTGAACCCCAGCGCACTGCTCTCCCAGTGGTGGAGCATCTTGGAGTCCCTGGTAGTCATTGAAACAATAAAGGGAAGAAAGAGAAAAACATATATATTTTTGGAGGGTTGTTAAGTTGTGGGGTTTTCTTTGTTTTATTTTGTTTTTTTGGTTTTTTTTTTGGGGGGGGCACACCTGACTACACTCAGGAGCTACTCCTGTCTCTGCACTCAGAAATTGCTCTAGGCAGACTTGGGGACCATATGGGATGCAGAGATTGAACCTGGGTCCTTCTGAGCCTACCACCTGCAAGGCAAATGCCCTACTACTGTGCTATTTCTCTGATCTGTTGTTTAGTTGTTGTTTGGGGGCCGCATTCAGCTGTGCTCAGGGGTTACTCCTCGCTCTGCACTCAAGGTTCATGCCTTGTGGTATTCAGCGAACTTTACATGGTGCCAGGGATTCAACTTAGATCTACTACATGCTACACAAAATTGCCTGGCTATGTTATCTCTCCTGCCCCAAGATTTTAAAGTACATGATTACATTTATTTGTATATTATGAGGTCTTCTCTGAGCAGGGTCGAGAACCCGTTCCAGCCTTATTGCCTGAAGCCTTCGCAACACCCACATTCCCAGAGCCCAGCCAACATGTAAACTCAGAAGCACAATTCTATAGATTCTTGGATTCCTGGGGCATGCAGCCCCTCTAATTTTTCAATACTGACTCTCAAGTAGAAGCACAAATGAGATGGGAAAGTAGCAGAGAATTCAACTCCTCTCAACAAACAAAAACAACACACAGGAGCCAGAGTGATTGCACAGAGGCCCATTTGCCTTGTAAGTGGCTGACCCAAGTTCAATTATGGCATCCACATGGTCTCCTGAGCCTTCCAGGAGTGTTTCTGAGTGCAGAGCCAGGAGTAATTCCTGAGTACTGCTGGGTGTGGGCCCTAAAGCAAAAACAGAAACAAACAAACAAACAAAAAAACAAACCACAGAAGGTTCAAATAGCAACAACCGTCTCAGTAAAACCTCAGACCATGATTTTAAGGACCCCAGTGCAATAAACTAAATTTCTTTTTTTTTTTTTTTTGGTTTTCAGGCCAGACCCGGTGATGCTCAGGGGTTACTCCTGCTATGAGCTTAGAAGTCGCTCCTGGCTTGGGGACCATATGGGATGCAGGGGGATTGACCCATGGTCTATCCTAGGCTAGCGCTGGCAAGGCAGACACCTTACCTCTAGCACCACTGCGCCGGCCCCTCAATAAAATAAATTTCACAAATATTTTCTTACTGAAGTATTTTTCAAAAATTCCATTAGCCATGTAGTTGTTCCAAGCATTATAGAATAAATTACTTTGTGCCTGCCAAGAGAACAGGCTTAAGGGGTGGGTGGGACACTGAGGACGTTGGTGGAGTGCAGGTCACTGTGGTGGTGACATGGTGTGAGAACAACAGTCTTAAATGTTTAAAAAAGTAATAAATTATTTTTTCTAAAAAGATTACAAAGATTCACCAACGTGAACAAAAATGAGACATATAAGATCTCCGTCATGCCCAGTCTGCATGGAGAGGTTGTTGTCTTCCTTGAGGAGGGCCCATGAACCCACCTCCCCAAATCTCCATTTCTACTCAACCGAGGTACAGATCCACCCACCACACAGAAGCAGGGGTGGTTTCCATGTGTTATTGTGTGATGCCCTGGGGGGGCCTCATGAATCCCAAGAGAGAGACTACTTTGATTCCATCCAACTTTGTGTCTGGGGAAGATGGCTCAGAGGACAGAAGTATCTGCTTTGCATGCTAGAGCCAGGTTCGATCATCAGCACTATGTGGTCCTCCCCACATTGCCAGTACCGATCCCCAAAACTCTAAGTGCCGCTGGGTGTGGTTTTCCAGGCCCTCCTCATCCCCACACTGAAAGAAAAATCAAGCATCTGGGCTCGAGAGGTAGCCTACCAGTAGAGTGCTTGCTTGCAGAAGTGAGGCCCTGGGTTCAATAGTTAGCACGAGAAGGAGGAGGAGAAGAAAAAAAAAGACAGGGGCCAGAGCAATAGTACAACAGGTAGGGCATTTGCCTTGCATGTGGCCAACTCGGGTTTTATTCCTGGCATCCCATATGAGCACAGAACCAGGAGTAATCCCTTTGCATAGTAGGTGTGGCCCCCCCCCAAAAAAAAAACAAAAAAAAAAAAACAAAGAAAAAGGAGAAGATAAAGAAAGGAGGAAAGAAAGGAAAAGATGACAAAGACAGTTAATGTGGAGAGGGAGGAGGGGAGACGGGGGAAAATAAGAAGGAAGAGGAGGAGGAAATAAAAAGAAGAGGAGGAGGAGATGGTTGAGGTGAAGGAGGAGGAGAAAAAGCAGTAGGAGAATGAGAAGGATAGGAAGGAGGAAATGAAGGAGGATGAAGTGGAGGAGGAAGAGGAGGAGATAGAGGGGGAAAAGGAGGAAAAAGGGAAAGAGGAAGAGGAGGAGGAAGAGGATATGAGAAGGAAAAGGAGGAGGAAAAGGAGAGAGCAGATTCAGGAGGCAGAATTGCTGTCATGGAGATTTCCAACCCCTGCACCCCCAGGATTGGGTGTAAACAAATCCTTCCTGCCTCCCACACCCTCTTCTTGTCTCCAACCTGCCCTCAATGCAAATCTTGAAAACATGTGTTCCCAGCCGAAGACACACAATTGGGGTGTCCTTCTCCAGGGTCCCAGGAGGCTCACTCTGCAAAGCTGAGTGGGCCTGAACAGGGCTCAATCATCACCGAGCCTCTGCTCTGTCTGGGACTCACTCTTCCTGAGGTCAGGGACTCCCTCAGGTCCCTGAGACTGTCCCCCATGGAGTGGACTCACTGGTTCCTGGGCCAAGCCCCCAGCTTCAGAGCAGAGGACTGGGTTGGGCTGGGTGGGAGCTGGCTGAAGATCCCCTTCCCACCTGCAGTCCCCAGCCTCAGGAGGGCAGAGTGGCCTGCAGTTCCCCGGGAGACCGCTGAGTGTCGCCTCATGATAAAAAAATCCTTCGGAGAAGCTCAGTGCAGTGCAGTGCCTTGGAAGGTCCTGTTTGGTCGCAGCCTGGAGACCAACACACCTTTCTGCCCGCCTGGACACCTGGACAAAACCCAACACACCTTTCTGCCCGCCACCAAGAGCTAATTGACAAATCTTCTTGGTGGCTGTTTCTCCTTCTTACACAGTGTTCCTTCCACACACTCCCAGTCACACTCGCCCCCCTGCCACCTGCACCCCCTCACCCACACACAATCAGAGACTTGCAGACACACAGACACAATCACACACACACACACACAACATACTCACAAATCTCACACACATTCTCACATACACTCACAACCCCACATAGAGTTACACATAATCTCTTCTCCAACAACAACAACAACACACATACACATACACACACACTGTTTGGATTCCATCAATGACCTCCCAAGACTGCCCTCTGCCCTCTGCCCTTTGCCCTCTGTCTTCTGCCTGCCAAAGCAGAAACTCAGAGGTTTGAGTCCACCAACCAGTGAGTGACCTGGAGAGGGGTTTGACTCCTGAGCTGAAACAGAGGCCCCCTTTGACACCCCCCTACTGACCTGGGCTGCCTGTGGGCAGAGCTCCGGGAAATTTCTGTTTTGAGCTCTGGAGCTCCATATTTTTCCTCAGGGCCTCTTATCCTCTCTAGGGGCCAGGGAAGTGCCAAGTGCCCTTCCTGTGGCCCCTCTGACTGGGATGTTCCATCAGCACACCATTCTCCTGAAGAGGAAAGAGAGACACAAATCACACATACCCTGTCTTGCAGGTACTACTAAGCGAGGCCAGGGCCCGTGGCCTCTTCTCTGCCAAGCTTCTGCTTCTAACTGCAACTCCCTTCCTCCAACTGGGTGGACCCCCCCCAATCATGATGGTGCCCTTCTACCTCTAGGTCCCTGTGCACAGCTCAGGTGGGGTTCTCTGGGGCACTCATGGTTCCTGCTCTCCAAAGGCACTTCCTCTGCAGGGCAGTGTCTGCCCCACCTCTGTTTAGCCTGTCACTATGGAGTCCAGGACTTGGGTGAGTCCCAAGCTTCCTGGCTGTCAGGTACGGTCAGCTCAGGACACCTCAGAGATTGCAGTAGCCCCCTTAAATTTGGCTTTTTTTTTTTTTTTGTTTTTTGGGCCACACCCTGTGCCGCTCAGGGGTTACTCCTGGCTATGCGCTCAGAAGTTGCTCCTGGCTTCTTGGGGGACCATATGGGACACCGGGGGATCGAACCGCGGTCCGTCCTAGGCTAGCACAGGCAAGGCAGGCACCTTACCTCCAGCGCCACCGCCTGGCCCCTAAATTTGGCTTTTTACCCTTCATAGCTGAGTCTGTCTTGAGAACAGCCCGCAGGCTCAAAGCAGTTCACAAACTTCTTTCTCTGTATGTACAGCTCAAGAGCTAGACCCTAGTGATGTTTGGGGTAGGGACCATCTGGGATTCTGGGAATTAAGCCTGGGTTGGCCAATGTAAAGCAAGTGCCCTACTTCTGTACTATATCTCTGGTCTGATAGTTTGCTATTCAAATTGGCCCATGGGCCAGACTGATAGCACAGCAATACGGCATTTGCCTTGCATGCAGCCGATCCAGGAGGGACTCAGGTTTGATCCCTGGCATCCCATAAGGTCCCCCTGAGCCTGCCAGGAGCGATTTCTGAATGCAGAGCCAGGAATACCCCTGAACACCGCTGGGTATAGCCCCCAAACCAACAACAATAACAAAAAAGTATTGACGCAGACAGACAGATGGACAATAATAGGCACTAAGGTGCATGTCTTGAAGGAAGTCAACCCTGATTTCATCCCCAGCACCACATGGTTCTCAGAAACAACATCAGGTGTAGGCCCTCCAGCATTGCTTTAGGATCCAAGTAGTAATGTATGCCTGGACTATCAGCCTAGAATCTACCTCCAGGCATTCTGAGTACTATTTAGGAGCACCAACTCCCACAAAAGAAGTGTTTGGGGGTTTTATTTGAAATTTTATTAATGTTTTTAGGAACATGACTCCAGTTTCTCTGTGTTTTTGTTTGTTTGCTTACTTGTTTTTTTCTTTTAGATTTTTTTTTTTTTTGTCTACACCTAGCAATGCTCAGGCTTTACTCCTGGATCTTCCCTCAGTAATCTCTCCTGGTGGTGCTCAGGGGGACCATATGGAGTGCCAGGGATCAAACCTTGACAAAGGCAGGTGTCTTGCCTTGCCCTACTCACTGTACTCTCTCTCCAGTCCTACTTAACTCTTGTTGAGGTCCATTAGCCTACAGTTAAATTGGTTTTATTTAGTGTCATTGGTCTGAAAGTCAAAGTCCCCCCTGCAAACTGGGGGGAGGAGCAGCTGCTTTCTAAAAGGGGGCATCCACTGCCTGCCAGCAGGCTCTGAGGCAGGAAGAGTTACAGGCACAGAGAAGGGGGGTGGTGTCCCCTCTTCCGGCTCTGACCTGCAGGGAAGGAATCGCTGTGTCTTACAGGCTGGGGAATAACAGAGCCTGATCTCCTCTGCTGGGTTGGGGATTAGCCCAAAGGGAAGTGCTTGAAGGGCCAGGCCCCTATGTTGGCTCCTGCAGAAGATAGTCAACATTAATTTACCGAGAGGCTTAAGAGAAGCGTGCGTCCCCTCCAGGGCCATTTCTCTACTTGGCTCTTCCCTGACGAGAGCTTGGGCCAGTGTGGCCTCGAAGCTTTGTTAAGCCTCTTTCTTCTCCCTGAGTGAAACTAGGGATAAAAATAGCGACCTGGAAGAGGCTTTGGGTGGAAAGGAGATGGAGTGAATGAGAATGTCTGCTGACAAGTGGGCCCTTAGTCAAGGGACGCCATGGCTGGGGATTAGCAGAGACCCTCAGGGCCCAACTGAGTGGGAGGGAGTCTGAAAAAAAAACGGGGGAACAGGATCTGTATTCTGGGACCAGGCTCCTGGCCTGGGAAGTGCCTGAGTCCTTGGGGCCAGATGAACCCCTTTGAGGGCCCCCCAGCCCCTCAGAAGGGCCTCAGAGGCGGGACACTGTTGCCAGGCACTGGTTGCTAGGCAGTGCACTGTGTCTCTGGCCTGGCCACCTCCGGAGGGCCCAGCTTCTCAGGAGCTCCTGCCCCTTCAGCTTCGGCCTGTCTTCGTGGAGGGCAGGTGAGGGGTGAGGGTGAGCGCTGCTGTGGGCTCTCTGCCCCCCCCCCCCCCCGTCAACCCCCAATTCCAGAGCCAGCTAGACCCAGGCCAGTGTCAAAGCTGATCTGGGGCCTGAGGCCTGGGGCCTGGGGCCTGGGGCTTGGATGGTGACTTGAGGGGTCCGAGAGCTTGACCAGGAGGTGGGGTGTGGGGGTCTAGCTGCCGCTGAGCTCCCACAGAGCACCCCTTGCCCCCCATTATGAGCTCAGGCTGTCCCATTTGGGCCAATGCCTGGGCCAGGGGCTGGGGTGTTGACATACATATTCTGTTTGCCAGCTGTGGGACATGATGGTCCCTTGAGTATTAGGGGTGTTTTCAGAGAGGTTACAAGCCTGGGTAGGGGGTTCATACCCTCTCGATGGCTGGGCTGACTGGGTGCTATGTATGTACTTTCTCTTGAGGTCCCCCAGGGCCCTGCCCCAGAGCGTCATGATGGGGAAACTGCCCCTCGGGGCCGTTTCTCCTTATGTGAAAATGAGCTCAGGGGGCTGTACGGACCCCCTGAAATTCTATGCCACCAGCTACTGCACAGCCTATGGTAAGGACAGATGTGCAAACACACACACACACACACACACACAAAAGCCTTCTAGGAAATGAGATGGGGGGGGGGCTTCCCTGGAACCGGAGTTGCCCCATCCTGGCCCATAACACAGGGAGAGAGACACCTCAACACTCCCAGTTCATCCAATCCTCAAACCCCTCAGGGCCGGTCCAGACCCCTGCTGCCAGCCTGTGCCCCTCCTAACCCCTCCGCTGGGCTTGACCATGTGACGCTCCCACACTGACCAGGCTAGTCCCATTTCCTGCTGTCCTGTCCAGAGCTCCCAGGATAGTTGTCACGCTAATTCCCACCCTGTTTCTGGGAATCCCCTGGCATTTCCTGAGTCCTCTGAGCATGTTCCTCTTCCCTCTCCTCACCCCTGCTCGCCCCCCCCTTCAGGTCGAGAGGACTTCCAGCCCCGCCTGGGCACCCACAGAGGTACAGGCTACACGAGCAATTCGCAGTCCCTGGTCAACTTCTCGGACAATCTAGCCAGCGGGTAGTGGCTGCCACCCTCCTGGCTGGTCCCTTTGTGTTGGCTGCTTTCTCCCATGAACTGGAATGGAGGGGTGGCAGGGATGGGGGATGCGCCCGGAAACAGCACTATACTACCCCCTGCAGGGGACAAAGGTGGGGGTTAGGGGGAACAGTGGCTCCATCCATCGGTCCTAGTCAGCACTCCCTGCCCACCCCCGCAGGGAGCACCCCCGAGACACTTACCAGACCCTGCACAGCCAGAACTACCGGCCCCTGGAGGTGCCTGATGGCAAATTCCCGCTGCCTCGGAGCTTGCACCAGACCATGTCCGGCTTCTCCCGGGAGAAAGTCAGTTCCTCTATCCCTTCCAAGGAGGTGAGAGGGTCGGATAGATAGCCCAGTGGGAGAGGGCACTTGCCTGACATGTGGCTGATCCAGATTCAATCCCTGGCATTCCCTATGGCCCCCAAATCCCGACAGGAATGATTTCAGAGTGTAGAGCCAGGAGTAACCCCTGGGTGTGGCCAAAAAACTTAAAACAAGGAGGTGAGAGCTAGATTCCCTTGGGCCAGGATGGATAGGCTGGGGAGTCTCCCCAATGGGCAGGGTTGCATCACTGAGGGCCAAGGCTGAGTGTGGAGAGACACAATTTGGGGTGGGGTCCACCTGCCTTTGTCACCTTGGCCCTCTCCCTTCCCTCTCTCTCCCCTCCCCTCCATTCCACCCTGTCCTTCTCACCACCAGTGATTTCACCATCACAACTGATCACCCTCTTCCCCCCTGCTGTCACCTCCTCAGTGTCCTCTTCCCCATTCACATCTCCTCTCTCCCCCTCACCCCTACCCTTCCCAATTCCCCTTCCCCCACCCCAGCCCCATCAGCTTGACAACCCCATGCCCTCCTTAGCACCAAGCCCCCACAATTACCCTCATCGCCCACGCCACTTCCATATGTGCCATCACCTCCCGCACCGCCACTTCCATCACCATTATCACCCACATTCCTGCTATCACCACCACCGAAACCGACACTCCTTCATCCCAAACATCGGTTCCGATTCTGAAGGATCAATGCCAGAGGGGGACAAGATAGGGAAAGAAAAAGGAAGAGGCAGAACTAAAGAAGAGAAGGTGGGGAAAGAGGGGGCTGAGAAAGTGTCTGCTGTGGACATCCCGGACAAAGACTCGAGAGATCTGAGTGTCCCCTCCAGCACAGCTGGGCCAGGGAGTGTCCCGGGCAGTGCGGAAAGCATGTGCAAAGGCTCTGAGGCAGAAGAGTATGGGGTAAAGAGGGACAGCTTCAAGGAGGCAAGTGTAACTGGGGTGTAGCAAGGAGAGAGGTTGGCTGTCCACACAGAGGGATAAACAGTCATGGGGTTCCTCTTAAAGCTCTGTGACCACATTTGCCTGGCTCTCAGGGGATGAAGGACATAAACCGATGCCCCATGTTTGGACCAGGAACCTGTTGGCTGTTATGGAGGGGGGTCATTGGCCGCTCTTTTCCACAGGTCAGGAAGGTCCATTTTGACACTCAAGACTATGGGCCTCAGAACATCACGGGGCTGGAACCCAAGGAGGTGCCCCTGCTCCATCAGCAGCAGGGCAAGGGCTCCCTGGAGTGGGAGAATGCCCGGCACGTGAGTGGGCAGTTCAAGGGTGGGAGGGCCAGGCCCAGTGGAGGGCCAGGCATTCAGAAATAATGGGGTATGGGGAGCCAGAGCGATAGCACTGTCGGGAGGGTGCTTGCCTTGCACACACTGACCCAGGTTAGATCCCCGCATCCCATATAGTCCTCCCAGCCTGCCAGGAGTGATTCCTGAGTACAGAGCCAGGAATGCTACTGGATGGGGCCCTTCCCCGAAATGATAGCAGATTGCTCAGTATTGAATAGGATTCTGGGATCCATTGCCTCTCCCACACACACACAGGTACCTCATTATCTTGCACCTACTTTCCTCTGAGCCCACCCAGGGCTCTGGACACCGCTGCTCCTTACATCCTGGATGGACTGACTTCTGATATGTACCTTCTCAGGCAGACCCGCTCTTGCATTTAGAGGGAAACTCATCTCGGGGCTGTGGGATGGGCCCTTCCCTCTCAGGATATACTCCTTACAGTCTCAACATTTAGTGCACAAAGCCCCAGAGCTCCAGGGAACACCCTCAGCTTGATCTTGCATCCCCAAAGCTCCACCTTCTGCATTCCAGGGCCCACGCTTTATGGTGTCTGAGTATAATTCCAAGTATACTAAGGAGCCTCCGAGCCAGTCAGGTAAGGCATGCATCTGTCTGTCTGTGTGTCTGTCTGTCTGTCTGTCCTCAGGCTTCCCTCCTGCTGATTGATTCAGGCCTCTGGGAGAGAGACTGGGTGTGTGTGTGTGTCTGGGGTTGGCTCTGGTGTAGTCCCCAGTGGAAGCAAAGGAGGACACACCCACAATTTCGGGGAACTTTTCTAGCCCGGTTGACCTCTGTGCCTTCCAGTCCCTAAGAATATGGCATTGCTTGCTTTAGAGGTCTTCTGGCATATGCTGCCTCCCCTTTGGGACCTTGGGCTCTGAGTGCTCCCAGCATGCACCATGCTAGTGACTTAAGGCCTCTGAACTGCTGAATCCTTGGGTTTTGCAGATGTTTGTTTGGTTTTGGTGTTTGGGCTTTTCCTGGCAGTGCTCAGGGCTTACTCCTGCCTCTTCACTCAGGGATCACTCCTGATGGGGCTGAGGGAAACCCATATGGGATCCCAGGGATTGGATCCAGGTCAGCTCCATGTAATGTAAATGCCCTAGCCGCTGTGCTATAGCTTCATCCTGCCTCTGAGAGTTTGTTGGGAGGTTCTAGTAGGGGAAGGCTGGCCTCTTCGACTGAGCACAAAGTTTGGGAAGAGAGAGGGGGGGGAGGGTGAAAAGGAGAGAGAGAGATAGACAGACGGAGACAGAGAGAGAGGGAAGAGAGAAGAAAGAGGAGACAGAAAAGAGTAAGAGAATGAGTAAGAGAGAGAGAGAGTGTTTGGGAAGCCATCTTGCCAGCCAAGTCAACCCTGGCAATCAGTGGGGTGACAGATGTCACAACCCTCACTCCTCTGGCTCTCTTCTGAATCTTTGGAACTAGATGCTTCCCCACTTTAGCCCAATGAGGCCCTGGACTTCTGGAGACTTGGGTTGACCCAGTCAGCCAACAAAGGTCCACTTCTCTCCTCTTCTTGCACTCAGACCAAGGATGTCCTCCCCAGCTGATGACAGGGAAGGATTGGATCCTAGGATGATGACTGGTGACACTTGATTACTAATAGTGCGAATTTAGGACAAGAGAAACTGGGATACCTGCAGGATGACAGAGTCCAAACATGGCAGAGGCATAGCCAAGGGGTAGTGAACAGCAGCAGACAGAAGATAAATATAAATATTGGAGCTTAGGAATGTTTTGAGAGCAATATGGTAGATAATCAAAGTGGCCTGAAAGGTTGATAGGAGATCGCTCTTATCCACAGCTCTCTGTGAGGGAGGAGGGACAGTCTGGAGTCAAACCTGAGATCAACCACTAATCATGGGGAGACCATAGTACCCCTCTTTGTGCTGTCCTTTCTGGAGCGGTGCCCCCGAAGCTTTCGCTCAAGGAGAATCCCAGAACAGTCGCTCTATGGGGTTCTATCTGTCAGGCGGTTTAGAAACAGCATTATGGGAGATCTAATGAGACTTTGTAGGTGGGGTCTGGAAGCTAGGGAGAGGATCAGTCTCCCCCAAATAAAGATCCTTTGTAGATCTCCTGCAGAAGAAATCCATCGGCCCTAAGGAGGAAACTGGCTTCACCGAGGCGTCTACCAAGAACCCCATTCTCTTCCAGTCACCATCCCAGGCTCTCCCAGGGGACCCGGTGAGCCCCAAGGAAAAATGAACCCCTTCTGCCTGGGGGTTTCCAGCATGTTCCCAAAACCTGAGCAGCAGCCTTGGTTGACACAAGATAAACTCACCAGCAGCATTGGCTCAAATTTCCTTTTGTTGGAGTTTTCTTTTTGGGGGGGCTCACAACTGATTTATTTCTGACTCTGCACTCAGGGATCACTACTGGCAGGGCATGGGGGGCATATAAGGTGTCAGGAATTGAACCAGGGTTGACCACGTGCAAGACAAGCTCTGAAAGTCTCCCATTATATGGATGAAAAGCTGAGGTTCCACAAAGAGACTCACCATGGCCAACCCTTTTTATTGTTTGATTTGGGGGATCATACCTGGAGGTGTGCAGGTGACCTTATCGAACTATGGACAACTCTGGCCCTCCAAATGGTGCTATCTCTTACCCTTTTCCGTGCTACCCCAATTGTTTTCTTGTTTTCATCAGTGCTGGGACAGTCCAGAGGGGGTGGCAGGTTGTGGAATGGGGGGAAAGGTCAGTGTTACTCAGAGGGAGGAGGCTGACCTGCAGGGCTGATGCTCCTCTGGCCTCTTCTCAGGTCCTTGTCCCCAGCCACAGTGTCACCAAATCGGACTTTGTCCCCATAACCTACCCTCGTGTAAGCCAAGTTCTGGGAAGGATGTTGATGCTAACACCTGTGGGTGGGGATGGGGGGAGGAAAGAGGGGGCAACTGGGAGGGTGAACCAGCTTTTGGGGGGGTGGGCTCCGTGCCAGTGGCTGGTTTGCCTCATAGGGGAATGAATTCCTGCCTATACTGTCCAGAGGGACCAAACGGGAGACGGGCTTCAGCAGACCCAGTGAGCGGAACGTGAACCCCAAAGTGAGTGGCTTTGGAGGTCTCCTTTTATACGTGGGGGGAGTGTTTCTGGGTGCAGCTGCTGCAGAAGGCTGTGAGCAGTCTGATAGTTGGAGTGGGGGAGATGGGGACTCGATAGTGACCATACTGCCAGGGCCCCTGGGGGCATATTGGGACATGAGTTGCGCCCCCATCCCCACAGGTGCCGGTCCTAATGACAGAGCCCAGCACTACGAACCTCTGGCAATTCCAGTCGCCCCAGCGGATGCAACAGACCAATGTGCCCCTGCTCGGCCGGGAGGCCGTGGGCAACAAGGTGAAGCCAGGAGTAACCACCTCTCACCCCTAACTCCCCAGCTTCCCCCTACCTCATTGGTCCACCCTCTCTCCACTGTGTAGGAGCCCTCAGGGTACACCTTGAATAACCCCAGCTATGTCCGGAGCCCCCATGACCCTGCTGTGGATAATCACTACCTGACCACTTACAACCAAGGGTGAGACCCCCATCTGGCCACCCAAGTGGACTGTGAGGTGCCACCATTCTGAAGACAGAAAGGCCAAGGCTGGGACAGTGAGGAGCTCAAAGCCTTCTGTGGAGGGGCCACAGTAAAGCTCTGGGGACCCTTTCCGCAGACCCTGAGCCCAGTTATTCTAGGAAGCACCTAATCCCCAGTAATGAACTTCTGGGGTAAGGGGTTGGGCCCGTACCAGCAGCATTCAAGGATTACTCCTGGCTCTGTGCTCAGAAATTGCTCCTGGCAGGCTCCTGGGATGCTGGGGATTGAACCCAGATCTGTCCCGGGTTGGTAGTGTGCAAGGCAAATGCCCTACCACTGAGCTATTTCTCCAGTCCCACCAGTAGTTAATTTTTTTTTTTTTTTTTGGTTTTTGGTTTTTGGGCCACACCCGGCGGTGTTCAGGAGTTACTCCTGGCTGTCTGCTCAGAAATAGCTCCTGGCAGGCACGGGGACCATATGGGACACCGGGATTCGAACCAACCACCTTTGGTCCTGGATCGGCTGCTTGCAAGGCAAATGCCGCTGTGCTATCCATCCGGGCCCACAGTAGTGAATTTTTAAGGAACTACCCCCAATGACTGGCCAGGATTTGAGTGCAAGCCCTTTATTGGAATGGGGTACGAAGGGAGTAGCAGGGTGTGGGAGAAGGCAGGCCATACCGAGTGTTTCTAAGCTAGTATGTAGGGTGAGGGAATACTCTAGGAAATGGAGCACAACTCAACTCAGATTTATCCCAACCAAGCGTATATGCACCCCAGCATCCACGGGCCTTTGTTGATCACAGTCCTCAGGGACAATATTAAATCCAGCTAGCTCCCGGCCAAGGCAAAGTTGAGACACAGTGTTGGCTTTAGCCAACCAGGCTAATGGGCATGGGAAGAATAAGGGAACTGGAGGTGGCCCAGCCGGGCATCTGTTAAGACACTCCATCCAGTTCATGGCAGAGGGGTTCCATGCTCCCTCAGCTTTGCACTGGGCAAGGAGTGAGCAAGCATCCTTGGCATCCAGGGGGTTACCAGGAGGAAGCTCAGTGCCAAATGCCAGATCTCAGAGCCATAGAGGGCTGGGATCAGGATGGGGGAGGCAAACCCAGGACGGAAAGTGGATCCAGAATTGGGAGTGGAGGACCAAGATGGGTGGGCAGGGCCAGGAGGGAAGGTGAGGCCAGGATCCAGAGAAGTAATTCCACCTGTGTCAAGATGCGCGTCAACATTAGTACAGCAGGTCTGCGCTTGCTTTGCCTATGGTTAGATCCCCGGCATTCTATATGATCACCTGAGCCTTTCAGAAGTAATTCTGAATGCAGAGCTAGGAGTAACCCCCCTGGGCATTACCAGGTGTGATCCCCAAAAACGAGGGGTGTCAAGGGGCCAAGACAAGGAGGCTGGGAGGACTCAAATTCCCACTAGAGAAGGGTCACGAATTTGCAGAGGCAGCTGAATTCAACTTCTTAATGTATCGCAGCTACTTTGAAAACATACCCAAGGGGCTGGACCGGGAAGGCTGGACCCGAGGGGGCATCCAGCCTCAGAAGCCTGGGGGCTTTGCTCTCAACCAGTCGCCCACCCGCTTGGAGAGCACCCCCAGCCCGGAGGAAAGCCTGAGGCGTCTGCACCCCCATGTGGGAAGGTAGGGTTGCTCCCCCCAGGCACACATCTTTCAGGCTTGCTCCCTGTTCCCTCTGCAGGGTTGGGGTTGGGGACAGTTGGGGGACAAAGCTGAATGGCCCTTCCGACTCCACCCAGCTCCTCCAAGAACACCCTAGTGGCCATGTTCCCCCCATTGAGCAGGCAGAGTGGCCTCTGGGAGAGGCTACCTAGCTGATTGCTAACCTTTACCTGTGTCCCCTTCTTGCCTGAAGGACCCTGATGGCCACAGACCCCTTCTACCGATCCCTACCTCATAGCAACAACTTCAAGGCTCCCAACTAAGCTTGTGACCTGGGTAAGGGGCTGAGGGACTCCCACCCATACCTGCTCCCAGGTCAGCATGGACAGGGTGGGGAGGGGACAGGCTAATGGGGGTTCGCCATGATGGGGATCACCATGAGGGGAGAAGGATGTGCCTGGGGTATTCTGAGTCTTTCAGTTCTCTGTCTGCTCCCCACAGGTTTGCCAGCTCCCGAGGACAGGATCCTGGCTACTGTCCCCCTTTCCCTGTGCCCACTGGCTAAATCCCTAAGGGAATAAAGAACAGTGGATCCCAGCTGGTGTCAGATGCATGTTGTGGCCTGATTGGATTCCCAGGGACACTGGACCAGGCTCTTCTTCCTGGGACGGGAGGTCGGCCTGTTAGATATGGGATCATGGGGTGGCAGGGGTGAGAGCTCTGTGTCCTGGTTATCTCAGTGTACCTCTATCTGGGACCAATACCTCCTCAACAGGAGAGTTTAAAGGATAATTGCCGGGGGAACTAGAAGGGTCACAGAGATCTCTCGCCAGAGACTAAGAAGGGTCCAGATAACTGGACACATGGACAGTGACCTAGGGAGGGGCAGCCCTTGTGAAAATGAGTACCCCAAGCCTGCTGGAGCACAGACACTGTGGGGGCAAGAAGAGGCATAGTTTGGGAGGAAGGGGGCATCTTGTAAGGCAGATGTGGATAGGTGACTCAGCTCAGCAGGGCACGCTTGTATACTGTATACCTGTATACTGCCAACATCACTAGGTTCTCATCTACAAAGGGGAAATGTGCCAGGAAGGGCACATGAGATGCTGGGGGGTCACATGTGACAGAGGCAGCAGCTCCCCTGCTTCTTGTAGTCCTACCTGGCACACAGAGCTTCCACTAGGCCCCCAGCCCCAACTCCACCCTTGATCTTTGCAGACTTCAATATCTTTGCATCTCAGTACCTGGTAGTTGGGTTTGGCAGGTCTAGGGTCTGCCCAGACGGGGCTCAGAGGAGAGGTGGGGAGCTCATCTACTCCTGGCTTGCTTTTAGAAATCATTCCTGGTGGCGTTCAGGGGACCATATGGGGTGCCATGAGGTGAACCTAGGTCAACCACGTGCAAGGCAAGTGCCCGCCCCACTGCACTGTGGCTTCCCCCCACCACATGCACCCTCTTACGGCTCCAGCTCCCCACTCACCGGATCTGGTTACACCCTCTCTCCATCACCCTCTGCCATTCTGTCATCCTACACCTTGTTTCCAGGACATCAGAGTTGGGGTGACTCTGGGCTGTTTCCTGAGCTGGGGTTCTGGCCCCATTCAAGCACTAGCCCAGCCAGATGGGCCTGGATGCCCCCCACCTGACCTCTGCCCTTCCACCCCTCTCCCAGAGACCCCCCTCCCTGTCTCCCCAGTTTGGACTGCATTTAGAAATGACTGGATGAGAAGGGGTGGCAGAAAAGGGATGGATCTGGGGCCCCTGCCTGGCACAGGGTGCTGAGAAGTCCCATTTCCCTGATGGGAGTATAAGGGGTGCCTGTCCCAGTCATCAAGAACTGTGCCCAGAGGTGCCAGGTGCCAGTCAGACATGCCATACCCTCCTGGCCATATCCCCGTGGAGGGAGAGGTGGGGTCAGCCTGTGAATTACAGGGCTCGGTGACCAGTGTGGCCAAGGGCTGGTTCCATGAAGAAGGAGGAAGATTTTAGGGTCATGGCTGGAGTCCTTTTCTGTGGTTCTCCAAGGTTAAGGACCATCTTCGGCGCTCACCCAGAAACTCCACAGTGCCCAGCCCTTTGGGATTCGAGGAGGAGTGAACGAATGAGTGTCTGAATGAATTCTGCCCACCAGGTGCAGGAGCCAGCCTCTCCTCCCTGTACTGTGATGCCAGCTTTGGTTCCAGGCCTGGTGCAGGCAGGGGAGACCTCATTTAGCCACTTGCACTTGCCCAGGTGCCCCAACTTGTGGCCCTATGTGGTTTTGGGCATGCCTGGTGCTTTTCTTTCACCAGGTGCCCTTGCTCTGTCCTGGCTATGTGCCAACCAGACCATTTCCAGTCAGCTCCTGCAAGGACTCAAAAGCCCCATTTCCTTCTTGATCCCAGGATATACCAAGTCCTGGGTTCCATGATGCCATGTGAGCAAGGTCAGGCTCTTCTGTCCCTGCAGCTCTTCTGGGCCAAGTCATCCCTCAGTGCTGCCAAGCCTGAGTAAGAACTGATAAACCAGCGCTCCATTTCCAAGGACTCGGACCCTTGTCTCAGAGGTCTAACCAGGCCAGCATAAGCACAGTGGGAACCCCTTTCCTCCCAGGCCCAGAAATGAGCCTTAAGAGGCTGAGCCTGTAGTCTGAGGGCCTGGGTTTGAATTCCCACTCTCCACTTTCTGTGACCACCCCTCTACCCTCACTCCCAGCAGAGGCCCAAAGCAGCTTTTCAGAGCTGAGGGGTGATAATGGGGGTGGAAAGTGGCCCTGCTAGGGAGACCCCTGAGCCTAGTGCCCTGTTGAAATATTGGGGTGATTCTCTGCACTTGGTCCTGGCTGTTTAATTCTGGAAACCGGCCCCTTCTGGGTGAACCATCCCTTATCCTTGCCTTCCTGGAACCTCAGGCACCGCCTAGAGTGGGGAACCAGCCTCAAGCCCAGCCTCTGTATCCCCGGGAGCCATCCCACGTAGCTGCACCCCAAAGAGGTTTCAGCAGCCGTCAGTTCTGCAGTGCACAATGATGATTAACCTCATCAAACCCCCACAGCTCACGGGGTGCTGGGAATAGTTCGTGGGCCCTTCTGTGCTCAGGAGCAATTGGAGGGCCTCCCCCGGGAAAGGTTTGGGGATACAGGTGGGTGCAGGGCTGACAGCAGTGACATGGAGGCTGGGAGCAGGCTGGGGACAGACGTGGGGGTCATGCCATTGGGGCACCTTCTGACGCACAAGACAAGGCTGTCATGTGACCGTGGCACTAATGTTGACAGATGCCATCTGGTCCTAGTCATAGGGCTACTACGCAGAGCCTGGGCTCAAGGACCTGGCAGCTGGTGGGAACTGGGAAACTTGGGGATGGCCCCTGACAGGGGCTTCTGTAGGGTAGTGGGTGAGCTACTCACAAATGTACTGGGCCCGAAGAGATAGCACAGCAGTGCTTGCCTTGCAAGCAGCCGATCCAGGACCTAAGGTGGTTGGTTCGAATCCCGGTGTCCCATATGGTCCCCCGTGCCTGCCAGGAGCTATTTCTGAGCAGACAGCCAGGAGTAACCCCTGAGCACCGCCGGGTGTGGCCCAAAAACCAAAACAAACAAACAAAAAAAAACACAAATGTACACACACTGGAGTCTGACCCCGGACTGCCTCTCTGATCATCTGGAAAGACTTTCTTTTCCCCATGAAAAGCTCCTGGAAGAATCAGGTGCACAAAGGGGCCCAGGAAGCCTCTGTGAAGACAGAGGACTGTCAGGGTCACCCCTCAGCTAGCCAAGACTCATGGAAAAACTTGCCTACAAAGGGCTCTATGAGGGCCAGTGTGGTCCTGAGGGACAAAGTGTCTCACAGCTCTGCTCAGCAAAGGGGTTTTGGGGACTCTGCTCAGAAAAAAGGACTTTATCCTCACTTCACTGAGCCCCTCAGGTCTCCCCTAGGTAACAGCAGGGGCTCTTTTAGCTTTCTGAAAGAGCAAGGTATCAGGCTTACAGCTGGGGCTTTAAATCATTAGAAAAGAATTCCAATAAGTCAAATACAACAAGTAAACAAACAAACAAACAAATAAAAAACAGTTTGCTGGGCTAGAGAGAGAGAGATATAGCATGGAGGTGGGCCATTTACCTTGTATGCAGAAGGATGGTGGTTTGAATCCCGCCATTCCATCTGGTCCCTGAGCTTGTCAGGAACGATTTCTGAGTGTAGAGCCAGGAATAACCCTGAGCACTGCCGGATGTGACCCCAAACACCCCCAAAAATTCCAAACAAACCAGTTTGCTATGGGGCCACACCTACCAGTGCTTAGGGCTGACTCCTGGTTCTGCTCAGGGATCACTCTTGGCAGGGTTCCAGGGACTCTATATGGTGGGGCCGAGTATCAAACTTGGGTTGACTTTGTGCAAGGCAAGTGCTTTACCTGCTATACACATTCTCTCTGTGTCCTTTTCTGTCTGTCTCTGTCTCTCTATCTCTGTCTCTCTCTCGCTCTCTCCCCAAGAAAATACTTAAAAACAAACCAGGGCTGGAGAGATAGTACAGCAGTAGGGGGTTTGCTTTGCACACAGCCAATCCAGGACGAATTGTGGTTTGTATCCAGGCATCCCATATGGTCCCCTGAGCCTGCCAGGAGCGATTTCTGAGTGTAGAGCCAGAAGTAACCCCTGAGTACTGCCAGGTGTGATCCAAAAACAAACAAATCCGTAATGCTGGAATCAGAGTGGCAGAATAGCAGGTAGGGCGTTTGCCTCGCATAAAACGGCTCAGGTTCGATCTTTGGCATCTGGTATGGTCGGTCTCCTGTGCACCATTAGGAGTAATTCCTGAGCTCAAAGCTAGGAGCAACCCTGAGCCCAGCTGGTATGGCCCCAAAATAAAATAAATAAAAACTAAACCCCAAAAATAATGCTTGTTCAGTTTAAGAGGGTCCCACTTATCTCCCCAAAAAAAGACCAGGACTCTAAACCCAGGTCAGGAGACACTGTTCTGTGTGACAGAACTACTATCACCCCATCACCCCCTTAGTGGCCACAGGCCATGTTCTGGTCATACAGGCTGCAGCCTGGGCTCTCTACACACAGCTGAAATCCTCTAGAGTCTGATTTTTTAGTTTTGAGGGTCACATGCAGTAATTTTCAGAACTTACACTTGTCTCTGTCTCAGGGCTCACTCCTGGTGGTAATTGGGGGAATCTGGGAGATGGTGTTGAGTGTGTGTGTGGGAGCTGAGATGGGCTAAATGCAAAGCAAGGCCCCTAAACCCTGTGATGTCTTTCCAGCCCAGACCCACCAGGGTTCCTGAGGCAGAAACAAAAAGATGGAAGGAGCCTGGAAGCTTCGAAGGCACTTCCGGTGGTTCTGGGAATAAAGCCATTGAGATATTGTTCCATGGGGTGGCACGACCTCCCCCTTAACTGGGTCCTGGCTGCTGTCTCCAGGTCCTCCGGGCTCCCATATCAGGCCATCCCCTTCTGCTCCACCACCCTATGTCCAGTCCCACGACAATGACACCAGTCTGCCAGGGAAGCCGAGAAGGCACTTCCCCAGCACCACCAGCTCCTACAAACCGGGTGCACTTCTGTCTAAAAGCCCTTTGGAGGGCCCGGAGAGATAGCACAGCGGTGTTTGCCTTGCAAGCAGCCAATTCAGGACCAAAGGTGGTTGGTTTGAATCCCGGTGTCCCATATGGTCCCCCGTGCCTGCCAGGAGCTATTTCTGAGCAGCCAGGAGTAACCCCTGAGCACTGCCGGGTGTGGCCCCAAAACCAAAATAAATAAATAAATAAATAAAAGCCCTTTGGAAACAAAACAGTGACAGAGTGACCACTTCCCCTGGCCGCAGACACATCTTACGTTGCAGCTCTGGATCTCAATCAGGCCCAATCCTGGGTTTGATTTCACAGGCACAATGGGAGAGACAGGAGCGTGGCTCTCCTCATGCCTGGGCAGCAAAGCTGTTTCACTGAGCCCTGCTCAACCACTAGCAACTCATTCCTGGTGCGAGAAATCTCTGTTCCCTCCCTTACAGCCTCTGAGCTCAGAGCCACTGAGTTCAGGCCTACCAGGGCCTGGTCCAGGAGGAACTTTGCTCCCTGCAGCGCCATCTCTGCAGGCTCTGCCCACCCTTGCCTGCCCTCTGGGATCCTGCGCTGAAGCAAGAAATGGTTGCCTAGATCACACCATTAGCCCTCTCATTGCCTCTCCAAGGATCATGCACGCACCCACCATATGCGTGCACCCACACCCCTCTTGGAGGTGCCGAAACTTCTGGAACCCCCCTCCCAAGACAAGAGAAAGGTTCAGGGAGGGGCTGAGTCCCACCAGTTGCCCTAGTTTAAGGCATCTCCATTCAGCTGTGGGCAAGTGAAGTGGGAAGCTGTCTTGGCTTCTGGCCACAAGGGGTAAAGGGGCATCCAGGTCCCCTCTGTCTTGATGTCCTCTCAGAGGATGTCCCCTTCTCTACCTTTTCTTTTTTCCAGGGCAGCCTTAGGGCTGGGTTTAGAAAGTGTGACTCCCCCACTCCATGTTGAGGGTTTTACGATGCTCGTCCCGTCCCCCTTGTCCCTTGTTGAGTTCTTTTGGGTGGGACCTTAACTCGGGAGATGACGCCAGCACCCCACTCCAGGGTTTAGTACAGCCAGCTTTCTGTGCTCCAAGTTCAAAGCTCGGCTTTGAGTCCCACGCAAAAGATCCTTCTCAAAGCCAGGCCCTGGCAAGGCAAGCGACTCAGCCTTGGGTTTCAAAGCCTCCTTTGCAACTCAAAGCCACGGATTTGACTCTTTGTTCTCAGTTCCCCTTGGAGAGCTGCGCAAGGTAGGAAGCCAACTCTGGTCTGGGATCCGAGGGAGCTGGAGATAAAGACTGGGCGAGTCAGCTTCTCTACTCCCGTTGCTAAGCCCCAGCGCCCAGGCGCACTCTCTCCTTGCCACTGCGGGGAAAAGCCCAGTGTGGTGCGTGATGTGTGATGCGTGATGTGCCTATCCGAGGGTCGGGCCGGGCCGGAGGTGGGGGTGAGCCAAACACTATTTTTCCCTAGCACAAAAGCAAAAGAATGAAAAGAACTGCCCCCAACTCCTGGATGGAGATCAAGAACTCTCAAAAGCAAATCCCGAAAGCCCGAACATGAGTTGGTCTGTATTTTGGTGCCAGAAGTTTCCACCAAGACAGGACAGGATCCTGTCTTTCTCCTGCTCAAGCCTGTGGTTCCTCCCATCCACCCTGACATCACCTCAAAAACTCCCAGCCCTTCCTTCACACTCGTTCTCCAGATTTAAGAATCCAGGTTCAGGGGTCTGAGCATGAATGGGGCAGAAATAAAGAGCCTGTGGAAGATGAGTGTTTCAGGTGTCATCTGCCAGTCTTTGGGACCCAGGGTGCTTTCCTGGGCCCTATCACCTTCCAGTAGTCCCTAGGAGCAACATCAACATTGTGGGATGGAACTCCCACTTAGAAGATAGGCACTTTTGTTGGGAGGTTACATCCGTTCCTGCTGGGGACTTACTTCTGGATCTGTGCTCAGGGATCACTACTGGTAGTTCTCAGAGCCGGGGGTTGAACAGGGTCAAAGGTGTGTAAGGCAAGTAGCACCTGCTTGTAAAGTCAACCCTTTCCCAAACTTCCTTTTTCCCAAGCCTCTTCTTTTGGCATGTAAAAGCCCACCTGGATGACAGGACCTTCCCCCCACCCTGGTGGGTAGGGTTCTGGATAATAAAGAAAGGGATCTGGCTTTGGCCACGAGGGAGAAAGCACATGGCATAGCCAGCACATGGTAAAGATTGCATATGGCAGAGAAAGGCCATGAGGCAAAAAGCGGACTAACTCCAATGAAACTTTAACTCACTGGCTTGGTATTATTATTATTATTATTATTATTATTATTATTATTATTATTATTATTACTATTATTATTATTATTTTGGTTTTTGGGCTACACCTGGCAATGCTCAGGGGTTATTCCTGGCTATACACTCAGAAATCGCCCCTGGCTTGGGGTGACCATATAGGACACGGGGTGGGGGAGACTGAATTGCAGTCTGTCCTGGGTCAGCTGTGTGCAAGGCAAATGCCCTACTCTGCGCCATCACTCCGGCCTCAGGCTTGGTATTATTTTTCTGTCACTAGCCTGCTTCATAAGACCCGTCTGCCTGAGGGGTTAGAAACATGGTGCCTGGTGTGGTCTCATCCAACATGTCGGGTTTGTTTTTTGTTTTTTTTTTTTGGCCACACCCAGCAGTGCTCAGGGGTTACTCCTGGTTCTGTGCTCAGAAATTGCCCCTGGAGGCTCATGGGATCATATGGGATGCCAGGATTCGAACCATCGACCTTCTGTATGAAAGGCAAACGCCTTACCTCCATGCTATCTCTCCAACCCCCCAATATGTGGTTTTATATTTTATATTTTATCTTTTTCTTGGTTTATTATTTTGGGGGTCACACCCAGCAGCATTCTACTACTATTATTATTATTATTACTACTACTACTATTACTATTATTATTTTGGTTTTTGGGCTACACCCGGTGATGCTCAGGGGTTATTCCTGGCTCTACACTCAGAAATTGTTCCTGGGAGGCTCAGGGGACCATATGGGATGTCAGGATTCAAACCATTATCCTTCTGCATGCAAAACAAATGTCTTACCTCCATGGTATCTCTCCAACCTCTACATTTTATTTTTATTTATTTATTTATTTATTTATTTATTTATTTATTTATTTATTTATTTATTTATTTATTTTGGTTTTTGGGCCACACCCGGCTGTGCTCAGGAGTTACTCCTGGCTGTCTGCTCAGAAACAGCTCCTGGCAGGCAAGGGGGACCATATGGGACACCGGGATTCGAACCAACTACCTTAGGTCCTGGATCGGCTTCTTGCAAGGCAAACGCTGCTGTGCTATCTCTCCGGGCCCTCTACATTTTATTTTTACACCTGCCCACTGTACTCTCTCTCTCTGGCCTAAGGCAGGCACTTTTACCACCATGTAAAGAAGCCTCTTATCTGGGAATCTTTTCTTTTTCTTATTGTTTTCTTTCTTTGAGGGCAGTGGTTTGAGTCACATTCAGTGGGCTTCAGGAGCCACTCCTGGCTCTGTGCTCAGGTGCTCACGAGGCCATATGGAAAGCCAGGGATCAAAATGGAGCCAGCCGCATGCAAGGCAGGCATCCTACCTCCCCATCTTCACTTTGATCCCTCCGTGAAAAGGTTCTTTCCTCTCAGAGTAGAAGCTGAAGCCACTCCTCCCTTCCCCGGGGAAATATCTTTCTCTCTCCTCTGGATTCTCTTTTCCTCTAGAATCCACAGTCCTATTAAGTCTTCCTCTGTGTGTGTCATGAAATCGATTTGGTTTTCTCTTTGCTAACCTAACAGTGCTGTACTTACCTGTCCAGCCTGAGAAGAACCTAGAGGAGTGGGGGTTTGGTTTCCACCACACCTCAGCAATGTCCAGACCCAGTTTTCAACCTGGAGGCCCATTTAAATCATTTTTGGGGGGGGGTGTCAGTCTGTAATTGGGTGTTGGATTAACCGGATTCCACCTTATTCAGTCTATGTTTGTTACTCATTGGTTGGAAGCACCTTTGGATGATAGCATCCTTTTGATTAATGCCTTGGACCACCTACTCTCCACACCAGGGTGTGGTCTGGTGCTTGCTAATAAAGACCTTGGGTCTCAGAGCAAAACCTGCTTGAAGTTTTCAATTTTTCACCACTGAGCTATCTGCTTCTTAGGAGCGGAAGTCATCTTGTGAGTGGGAGTTCCTGAACCTTTTTTTTTTAAATCCCTTTTACTGTTTGTGGATTATTTCCTGTGTTAGCGTTTGCTTCCAGACCCTGTCTCTAATGCCCTGGACTTGGGGCATGAAGCTTCGGCTTCAGTTGAGGGCCTGGTGTGGGTGCTTCAGTCCCTTGGCCTCTGTCATGTGGCTTTGATGTCCCTGAGAGGGAGGGACCAGGATCTCTACTTTCAGCAGAACAGTGGGTGGTTACAGAGCTCAGGTTCCAGGTCCCAGGAAACAGGATCTCCTGGGTGTCAGATCTAGTTTCGGGGGACCTGCGGGGCAGGTTGGTAGGGTTCTGTGTTGGACTATTGAGGGCTGAGGGCTGAAGCGTTGCCAGAACATGCAGAGCCTGAAATTTGCTTGTGTGCAAACCTTGAACTCACACCAGAGGTTTAGGGTGCCTCTGGATATGGGGGTCTCTTGGTTCTTTCTGCCCTCTTGAACCTATCTGAGGTTCCTCTACTTGCCCTGAGGGGTTCTGGGTTAACTCTCCAGTGGGGTAGCCCCAACTGCCTTGTTTGCAATATGGCCACCATCTTACTTCTCATAGCCAAGGAGAAAGCAATGGGCCTTGCATCTGGGCTTTGACCCTCAAGGGCAGTGGGACTATCAAGAAAGCACTCTGGAAAGTCTTTTTCCTGGACAGTAAGGAAGGGCCCTGTCTGTAATAGGGCGGAGAAAGGGCAACGATGAGCCCTCTGGGATGCTCTGTGTGTGGGGCCGCTGGGCCAGGGAAGAGACTCAGGGGTAGATGCGGGCATGTGGCAGGAGTCTCAGTTCCATCCTGGCACCCACCTTCCCCCAAACCCATCAATAAAGGAGTCGTGTAACTCTTTTCTTCTAACACACACATGTACACTCATCCATCTACACACACACATGTACTTACATTCACACACATTGACACAAACACACATATTCACAGTTATGCACACGCATTAACACACCCACATATATACACACAGACATACATTCACACATCTCACACACATGGATATCCGCACACATTCATGCTCACAAATCTGTGGTCACAGCTGGGGCCCAACAGATCCGGTCACACGTGTAAAGTATAGCAGGTAAGATGCTTTCCATACATGCAGCCCACCCCAGATCCATTCCCAGTCCCACATATGGTTCCATGAGCATCTCCAGGAGAGGCCCCTGAGCCCAAAGCCTGGAGTAAGCTCCTGAACATGGCCGAGTGTGGGCCAAAATCTTTTTGTTGTTGTTTTTGGGCCACACCTGGTGATGCTCAGGGGTTACTCCTGATTTGGGGGACAATATGGGAGGCCGGGGGATTGAACCGCGGTCCGTTCTATGTTAGTGGCCTGCAAGGCAAAAGCCTTACCATTGCTCCGGCCCCTAAATGTGGACCAGAATCTAAATAAATAAGTACCTAAGTATATGAGGGGGTGTCACTGCCTGCGCAGTTACCCACAATCAAAGCTGGCACCTCCCCAGAGGCCCCCATCTCCATCCCTCTCATTTTCATCTGTTGCCACACCTGCCTGGCTGCTCTGGGAGTGCCCTGGCATGCTCCTGTCTCAGGGGTCTTGGCACTGCCATCCCCTCTGCCTGGCACGTTTCCCCCAGACATCTGTCTGCGAGGCGGGTGCCTCTCCTTCCCATCTTCCCGCAAATGTCATCCAGTCCACGAGGCTCCCCAGGCCCTGTGTCCTCATCAGAGTCCCCGAATGTCCCCCAGGCACAACCCGCTGCTGTTAGTCACATGGGGCGTGCGGGGAAGTGGCTTGGGGAGCAGCTCTAAAAAGCTTTCATCTACCACTGGAAAAGAATGTATTTGTACCAATGGATGGTAATTGGATTGATTGTCACTGTCATCTCTCGAGCCATAACGATCAAATCATGTTCCACGCCACTGCCAGAAGCTAATAGACTGTTGTATGTCAGTTACACTCGGATTAGCATCTCAAAGGGGGGTGAATCCTCCTGCTTACACTTACTCTTCCCCGTTCCATTTTCTCCAATTGCCTCCCTGACCCCCAGGGCTCTGCCTGGGTCCTCTCCACCCTTGTTTTGGTCTTTGCATTCATTCAAACCCTTCCAGGGTTGGGGGTTCAGACACTGGGGTTTTATGTTTGTTGAAGTTGCTACCTGGCAGTGAAACTTCGGTTCTGGGGGTATAGGTAAGGCCTATATTAAAAGGTACAGAACCATGGACTTAAGACACTGTCACTGTCTTTCTTTGTCACATGAGGGGGGTGGAAGTGAAGACCTTGCTGGAATTGCATGCAGTATTGGGGTGCTGATTTTCTCCTAGATAAGGGAGGCACCATTATTTCTGTTTCGTCTGTTTGGGGGACATGCCTGGCTATGATCAGGGCTTACTTCTGGCTCTGTGTTCAGGAGTCAGCCCTGGCAGGGTTCAAGGCACCTTATATGGTGCTGAGGATTTGAACTAGGGCCTGCAAGATGCCATGATCTATCCTATCTCTCTGTCCTGTGTCTGTACCTGGTTTTGTTTGTTTTTGTTTTGGGGCTACACCTGGCAGTACTTCAGGGTTACTCCTAACTACATTCAGAAATTACTTCTGGCAGGCTCGGTGGACCATAAGGGATGCTGGGAATTGAACCCGGTGGTCCTTGTGCAAGGCAAATGCCCCACTCGCTGTGCTATTGCTCCGGCCCCTTTCTCTGTACCTTCTTACAGCAAACAGCTTGCAAGTTCCCGGAAGTGCCTGGCCCCCTCCTGACTCTGCCAGCTCTGGCTTTCATCAGCTCAGTTTCTTGCTTTCCAAGAACCCGCAGTGCTCACAATTTTTTTGTTTGTTTTTGTTTGTAGGCCAAACTAAACTCAGTGATATTCAGGGCTGACTCCTGGCTTTGTGTTCAGGAATTACACCTGCCAGGTTCCAGGGGACCATATGAAATGCCAGGGATCAAACTCAGTTGGTTGAGTTCAAGACAAATGCCCTTCCTACCATACTATCACTCGGAACCTCAGTGCTCACTATTTTATTTTTGGATTAAAGGTCAGTGTTAGCTGCTACCAGTGGTCCTGACTCCAGAGTGGGGGAAATGAAAAACCACAGGGGGCCTGACCAGGGTTGCCGTGGTAGGGAGCGGAAGGGCTTGTGGGGACTCAGGAGAGAAGACAGAGACCTCAATAGCTCCCCCAAGTTCCCGTCTTTTTATTTAAAAGCCAAGAAATGAAAAGCCAGAACAACACAGGTGAGCAATTGTCATGGCTGAATGCCGGGCACAGGGGTGGCGAACTGGGAAGCTTTGTGCCAATTCTGCATTACAAAAGTCAGAGAGAACAGGACAGCGGAGGGCAGAACAACTGGCAGCTGAGGCTCTCTGGACTGGAGCTGCTGTTTCTGGGCACCCGTGGTGCCTAGGCTGTAGACAAAGGGACTGGCTGGGGTCTGGTTCCAGCCTGGTGTTATGGGAGTCCCTTTTTCTCCCTGCCCTGCTCCCCCCTTGCAAGGCTCAGTTTCCTGCCTGGCTGGGGAGTGGGGTAAGGCTGAGAGGCCCCGTGCTGAGGTGTAGCTAATTCATTAGTGCCGCCTCAACAAGGCCCGGGCGCCTGCCGTGCCAGTGTGATTCATCAACGTGATTGCCCTGCTGCCAGCCTGCGTGGGCCCAGAAACGCAAGTACATTTTACCTTTACCCACTGCGAAGGGGCCTGGTGGGAGGCAAAGATACAACATCTACCCAGAGCGTGAGGAGGAACAGGGCAAGTTCCCCATCGTGCCCTTGAACCCAGGAAGTTCCTCCAGGCCGATTTCAAGGTTCTGGGGACTGGTGAAGTTATGCCACCCCCCCACCCCTCCCCAGACCATGCCATCCCTGGAGGACTGCCTGGTGCTGAGAGTGCAGCTCCTCTGAGCAGGTGGTGCAGTGGGGGGCAGTGGCTGGGCTTCCTCCTCCACAGCGAATGTTCCCCTGGGAAAGCTGCTGGGGTGGGGGTGGAAGGGGGGGTGCAGAAGGAGGGTGGATTGAGGAGAGACTCACCCTCCTCTCCACAGTCCCGCTGGCTTTTTCTGGGTTTTGTGGTCTCAGGGGAGACCAGACCAGACACGCCTCTTCCAAGAAGTCCTCCCAAATGAGTGAAAGGGACAGAGTTGGGCTGGGGTGTGTGTGTGTGTGTGTGTCTGACACCCCAAAGCTGGTGTCTAGCTCCCCATCTCTTGGCTGGATTCCTGGTTTCCTCTTTCAGGGCTCTAGGATTGGTTTCCAACTCAGAACAACACCTGCTGCTTACCTGGCAGCCTTTCGCCTGCCCAGTTCTGACTCCCCCGCTTTGGTCCTTTACAACTTCAATAATTTTGTCTTTCTGTTCCCGCATCAGACTTACACACAGAGAGATATTGAGTATCTGCACCCGGGATGCCAGAAGGAGAAGGAAAAACACACTCAAAGTACACGTGAAGCAATTTCGTCCTTCTGCAATGCAATAACAGGCACAAGCAAGCCATAGATCGAGGTTAGGGCCACGGTCGCCTCTGGGAACCGGGGATTGGCTGAGGGAGGCTCCCGGGGAATCTGGGAGTGGAGAGAAAAAAAAAAAAAAAACCTACAGGGAAGTTTCCATTTGTCAGAATTCATCCGAGGAGGCTCTGTCGCTGGAGGCAAAGTTTGCCTCTGAGTTCCGGAGTGGAGTGTGAACATCTGTCTCTGTGGAGAAGAAGACAGAGTTGCAGAGCTGGTGGGGGCAGGGGAAGGTCACCAGGTGCCTGGTAGTGTTGCCACTCCCACTCTGCTTTGTGCCAACCTACCTCCTAGCTGGCAGCGAGGCTCAGAGGTCAGGGGACACGGGTCCCACCATCCAAATTCAAAAGGGAGACCTGGTGGGTCTGGGTTGGAACACCCCATGGGACGGGGACCCCTCTGAGGACCCTGCCTCCCCCATTTCGTGTGAGATTGAAGGTGTGTCTCTAAAAGAGTTGGAGGGAGCCCTGGAAGCAAGGTCACAGCCAGAGAGGGTGTCCTCTTTTATATGTCTGGAGTGGGACTTGGTGAAGAGCACTGTCTAGAGAGTCAGCCCCACCAGTTGCAGATCTCAGCTGCTCATCGGCAGGTGACCTGGTGCCTGCCACCTATTCAAATCAAAGCCTCAGTTTCTCCAGGAAAACACACACAAACACACACACACACACACACTCGCACACACGCATACACACACCAATGAGAAGTCCCTAGCTCGTAGGCGGTGTGGCAAGGATTCAACGCAATGCTCTTTACGTAGTGCTGGGCACATGGCGATCTAGCAAAGCGAGTGTTTCTGCCAGGGACTCCGGCAGGAGGGCTCAGAACGAGAGAGGGGAGAGATGGCAGGGGCACCGGCTGTTTGCGGAAGCATGCGCAAGAAGAAGCGCAAGAAGAAGTGGGCACCCTTGGGGGTGTGCTCAAAGGCGTTCACGTGTCCTTCTCCTCTGCCCCCCCGCAGCCACACACACACACACACACACACACACACACACACACACACGGCAAGAGATGAACCCTGCGGCGGGAGGGCCCTGGGCAAGCTAGTGTAAGGAGAAGGAGAGGGCCTTGGAGCTGGGCTGTGCGCCCCGCAGATCCGAGGAGACGCCCCCTTGCACCCCAAATCTAAGAAAGCGCCCTAATGATCTGAGTGATCATCCCCAAAGTGACTTTCTCTGGCCGGCTGGCCCCGAATGCCCGCCAGTGACCGCGCCTCCCTCGCCGTGTCCTCGTGAGTCACTCGCTCTGCGTCCTGGGCATCCCCAAGTCCCCAGGTTCCTCTCGGACCCGCCGGCCTGTCCAGAGGGAGTGCATCGGGGCGCAGATGGAGATGTCAAGAGCGACAGTCGTCGGGTCTGAGTCCACCTAGCCGAGACCTCGGCTTCCTCGGCTCGTGCGCTCCGGGCTAGGTCGGTGCGTAAAGGCGCAGTGGTGAGGGGCGCACGCCGGGACACCGGGACACCGGGGTGCCGGGACTCGGGGACCCCGGGAGGGTGTCCCCGCCCCGTCCCCGCCCTCCCTCCGCCTCATTGGCAGCGGCTCGCGCGTCGGGGGTTGCCAGGACGACGGGTCGCTAAGCGGCGAAGGCGCGGCAGCAGCGCCAAGCGGTGCCAGTCGGCCTCCGGCGGCGGGAGCGGGGGAGGCGGGCGGCGGAGCGAGGCTCACGGCGGTTGGCAGCGGCGACAGGACAGCCAGAGCCCAAGCCCGGGGTGGGCGCCTCCTCCCGGGGGGGCGCGGCAGGGCCCCCCACCCGGCGTTGGCACAGGCCGGGGCGGGGGGCCTCCCGTCCCGTCCCCGGAGCCTCCTTCCCTGCGCGGCCTCGGCCCCCCAAGGTCGGGGCGCACCGGGGACGGGCGCGCTATGCCCACCGACGGCGGCCCCGGTCGGGGCCCGTGAGCATGGGCATCGCCGAGTCCACGCCGGACGAGCTGCCGTCGGAGGCGGAGGAGCAGCTGCGGAACGGCGAGCAGCAGCTGGAACTGAGCGGCCGGCGGCTACGACGCCTCCCCAGCGCCGTGTGCGCCCTGAGCCGCCTGCAGAAGCTGTACGTGAGCGGCACGGGGTTGCGGGAGCTGCCGGAGGAGATCGAGGAGCTGCGGGAGCTGCGCATCCTGGCGCTCGACTTCAACAAGCTGGAGCGGCTGCCCGACGGCCTGTGCCGCCTGCCCCGGCTCACGCGCCTCTACCTGGGTGGCAACCGCCTGCTGGCACTGCCCGCCGACTTCGCCCAGTTGCAGAGCCTGCGCTGCCTGTGGATCGAGGGCAACTACCTGCGGCGCTTCCCCAGGCCTCTGCTGCGCCTGGCGGCTCTGCAGTCGCTGCAGATGGGTGACAACCGCCTGCGGGCCCTGCCCGCCGAGCTGCCCCGCATGACGGGCCTGCGGGGCCTGTGGCTCTACGGCAACCGCTTCGAGGAGTTCCCACCCCCGTTATTGCGCATGGGGCGCCTGCACATCCTCGACCTGGACCGTAACCGCCTGGGAGGCTTCCCCGACCTGCACCCGCTGCGCGCCCTGCGCGTCTTCTCCTACGACCACAACCCGGTCACCGGGCCCCCGCGCGTCGCCGACACCGTGTTCCTCGTAGGCGAGGGCGCCGTGGAGCGCATGGCCGAGCGCGATGAGCCTGCCGTGGCCCGGGCGCCTGCCCGCCGGCCCGTACGGGCCTTCGACGACGACGAGGAGGAAGATTTGCTCCTGGGAGGAGGTGGCGGCAGCTCCAGGGCTCTGGGGGAACCCCAAGGCAGTGTGCGCGCCCTGGAAGCGGCTCCTGGGATGGACACTTGAGAGCCCCAACTCCAAGGCTGTCCTTCCTTGGAGGGCGCCCCGAAAGGCAGACAGGGTGGGGGGCGCGCCCTCGGGCAGCAGGGAGGCCTAAGATGAACTCTGGGCACAAGAAGGCACAAGGTGTGGAGACCCGGCTCTGCTGGCTCCTTAGGGATGAGGGCGTCCGAATGCAACCCCTGGGGGGGGGGGTTCTCTCTTGGGGGGGGGTACACTCACCACAATTGCAGGATTTCCTGAGTCCCAATGCGCAGGGACCCACAGGCCACCCCTCCTCCCTGGCCGCCCACTCTGGGGGTGACCCGCCTTCTTGCGTGGGGGGAGGCAGGAGCTTTTCAGGTGGCTGAAGGCAGATGAGGAAGCACTTTGGGTCTTGGGGTCTGGGTTGGGTCGCCCTAAATCAGTAGCTCCGAGTGGAGAGGTTCATAGTACAACAGTGCATCTCTCCCTCCCTAGATCCCCCTGTAAGTTTTTTTTTTTGGGGGGGGGGTCACACCTGGTGTTTGCTCAGGGTTGACTCCTTGGCTCTGCACTCAGGAATCACTCCTGACTGTTCAGGGAAAACATGGGATGCTGGGGATCGAACCCGGGTCGGCTGCGTGCAAGGCAAGTGCCCTGCCCACTGGATTATGACTCCTGACCCCGGAAAGATTTGTATTGGGCACGGGGCCACTGAAGGTGGGGTCGCCTGCCCTTCCTTTCATCCCCTTCCCGCACTCTCTCTGCTTGGAGTCTAGTCTTGGGCTGGCGGCTGGCTGGAACCTTCCAGCTGGCAAGTTTGAAAAGAAGCCATAGTGCCTCTCAGGTCTCCTGCTCCAGCGGCTCCCACCGCCTGCACGCTCCTTGCCCTTAAATGGGCACAGTGGGGTGACTGGCACGGACAGGCGCTGTGTGCCTCCACTCCCTCGCTGGGACCGCCTCATGGGGCCAAGCGGTGGGGCCCCAGGCTCTGCTGTTCCCAGGGCCCGCAGCTTTCCCATCTGAGCAATAACGGATGGGAAGAGGGGCAGGGCCGGGGTCACTCAGGGACATGGCAGAGGAGGGGCAGGAACCCTTCTTCTTTAGGAAGAAGAAAAAAAAACTGGCTGTAAACATAAATTATATTTCATGGAGGAAAGTATGCGTGTTTTCTACATGCCTGTTTATTTATAAGCCCTGGGAGCATTGAATCCCCAGGCTTTGGGGAGTGCTGGGAGCCCCAGTACAGTCAGACAGGCAGGACCCCTCTGGTTTAAGTTTCAAGGCAGCCCTTTGGCTGGTGGGATCTTCTCTCTGCCAGCCTCCATCCCTCCCTCCTACTTTTTTTTTTTTTCCAGCATAATCCTCAGGTGCCCGGCTCAGGAGTTGGTTTTGAATCTCTCTCCAGCTGGGCTGACCTTTCTCTTTCCTTCCACAGGGATTAATTCTGCCCCTCTTCCCCCTGGGGACTTAGCTTCCTCTCCACCATCTCCTCTCTATGTGTCTCTCTGTGTCTCTGTCTCTCTCTTTCCATTCCTTCTTTCCCTCTGAGTCTTTATTATTCAGTCCTAGTACTTTCTCCCCTCCTCCACCTCCTCCTCCAGGAAAAAATGATTTAAAAAGCAAATTGTCAAACTTGCCTAGAGATCCAGCCCTCCTGGGAACAGCCTGCCAGGCCTGTGTCTCCATGGTAACAGGACTGAGGTCATACAGGGCCAAAAGGTCAGGCTTCGCCAGCTGGTTCTGCTGCCCATTGGTCGGGGCCTGTGCTAGGAAGTGATGTGTTAGAGACTTGACCTGCAATGAGTTGCCTTTAGAAAAAAATGTTGTTGTTGTTGTTGTTTTTTGTTTTGGGGCCACACCCGTCAATGCTCAGGGGTTATTCCTAGCTCTCTCTCTCTCTCTCTCTCTCTCTCTCTCTCTCTCTCTCTCTCCCCACCCTGGAATCACTCCTGGTGGTGCTCAGGGGACCATATGGAATGCCAGGCATCAAATTTGGGTTGGCCACATGTGAAGCAAATATCCTACTCACTATACTATTGTTCCAGTGGTCCCATAAAAATTTTTTATTTGGGGGGATCCACACTCAGCAGTACTCAGGGCTTACTCCTGGCTCTCTGCTCAGGGATTAGGCCTAGTGGACTCAGGTTCATATGGAGTGTTGGATAGAACCTGGCACCCTACCAGCTATGTTCTCTCTGGGTCCCCCTCCCCCAAATAAACAAGTTTAAAAGTCAGTGGTTGGTGAGTAGATTTCCAGCTCAAGGAGGTCCCAGAGGGGCCATGGTTTGGCTTCAGGCTTTGTTCTTCTTAGGTTTCCCAGGACCCATATTTTCTGTTGAGTTCTGGGAACCTGGAGGTTAAAATTGAGCTCTCAGAGCACCCCAGTGGGGATGACCTAAGATAAATCTATACTTTTACTTTTTTTCTTTATTGGGGAGGGGGCACACCTGGCTGTGTGCTCAGGGATCACTCCTGGATTTAGAGAACCATGGTGGTGCCCAGATCAAATCCAGGTCATCTGTGTGCAAGACAAGTGCCCTATCCACTGTACTCTATCCACTATCATTTTCTTAGGTCCCAGAAATGGCCCTTTGGGGGAGAGGAGTTGAACCCCATGTTGTAGGCTGCTACTCCCGGCCTTCACTACCAGTGGCTAATAGAATCATGAGGTGCTGGGGGTGGCACTCGGGGGTCCCTACATGCAAAGCCTACATTCCCCAACCCACTCAGCATGGCCCCAGGAACAGAGATTCAGGACCACTCCCCAAACTGCCTGCTAGCCTCAGTTTCTCCACCTGTACCTGAGGATGGAGAGTGGGGGCTATAGCTCAGTGCTCTGCCAGCTGAGGGTTTGTCCCCCTCCCCTCCATGCAAATATTAGGCCTTGGGGATGAGATCAGAATGGGGTGCTCCAGTTCACCCAGAAAATTCAGCCCAGCCTCCCTCTCCACTGTCTGCCCGGCTCCTGCCTGTCTTGCCCAGGTCAAGATGGGTGATGAGTGCCCCCCTCTGCCACCCTGCCCAGGATCTGCTCCTCAATCATGCTCCATTCCATATCCAGAACCAGGAAGTTCTTCCTGGGAACTCTGAGCTTTTGTGAGTGTTGATGTCTGGCTGAGGGCACTTTTGAGCATCCCTGTCTCCATGAAAAAGTTGGGAAGACTAGGGTGTCAAGGAGCCTATTTTCAGGGATGCTCCCCTGAGTGTTCTAGGAACACTGTATCAGGAGTCCTGGCCTTCCCCCACCTACATACCTGTAACCCATTCACCTGACTCCCCAATTTGTGAAAAAGGAGCAGAGGGAAGTGATGGACTTTGGGTTTGGCTTGTGTTTGGTGTTTAGGTCACACCCCACACCCAGTGATGTTCAGGGGCTGCTCCTAGCTCAGTGCTCATGAAATGCCAGGGTGGAACCTGGGCCTTCTGTATGCAAGACATGCCTTTAGCCCTTTGCATCCTTTCTCCAGCCCTAGGGATGATTTTTGAGGGACCCTTGTAACAAGGACCATGTCTGTGGTTCCCCACATTGTCCCAGGGCAGTTGCTTCGGGGAAAAGGCATGAAGCCTGGCAGGGCAATGTTTGTGCCAGAGTGCAGGGCAGAGGGCAAAGGGAGTGGACAGGTCTGAGCAGGGGTGATTTTGGGGGCTGTAAGAAGAAAGGGTGTAGCCTGGGCCCGGGAGGGAAGTGATTTGTCTATAAATGAGTGAGGTGTCAGAATCTAGGGCTGGATCCCCAGGTTGCAGGGGTGGGGGTCTCCTCTGTTCTGGCTAGCACACAGGCCAGGGGGTAGCAGGGGGATGGGATTTGTGGTTTGATTTTGCTCTGTCAGTTAGCCCTGCAGTTGGGTATCTGTGGGCCAGACCTGTCCTTGAGGATGAGTCCCATCCTAGCTTAGTCACCGCAAACCCCCTTTTCTCATGCACCCCTGGAACTTTAGGGAACAGAATAGGGTGGAATCAGAACCAGGTGCCCTCCCATGCTGGCTCCGTCACCAGTCCCAAAGCCTCCTGACCACACGTGTGCCTTAGTGTTTGGATGAATGTTTATTGGCACACCCAGGTGTGCCCCACAGAACACGAGCTCAGACAGGGGACAGGGGGACCCTGCCCAGGGTGGGGCTCACAGTCTAAACAAGACACAATACAAGACACAGACACAGACGGGCGCATCTTGGAGGGGTACAGCCGGTGAGGGGAGCCCTGGGCTGGGCGTCCAGTGTTCAAGAGGGAAGGGGGATACAGGAGAGCAGCCCAGGGTCCCAGATGGTCTTCCAGAAAGCAGTGGAACTCAGAAGGCCTTGCAGGAGAGAGAAGAAAGCAGAGGGCGGAGATGCCAGGCAGGGGAGGGCTGGACCCAGAGCCCAATGGCAATGGGGATGAATGAGGACTGACAAGGAAGCAAAAACCAAAGAGAAAAGTCCCAGAGGGGGGGCCCTAAGCCCAGGGTAGAGGGGTCCCCTCGCTGGCCTAGTGATCTCTGCTTCAGGCACTGGGCTCTTTCCAGAGCCCATTTCTCAGAGAAACACTGAACAAAAGCTTTGGCAAAAGGGGGAATTTAGGGGCTACTTACCTGGCTCTGAGGCTCCCTCCAGTCTCAGGCACAAGAGACCAGAAGCCCAGAGCATCACCTTAACCTGGGACATGAAACTGGGTCATTTTGTGTCCTGAAGGGGCAGGGCTGGGGACAGGAGGTCTAGCCCCTCCAAGTCTGGAGGGATAGGGGACATAGGCAATAGGGGTATGCAATCTCTGTAGGTGCCTTTAACAGCTGTAGCACCTTCCTTCTGAAGGGCCCTGAGCACGGCCTCAGTTCCCTGGATATGAGACAGGAAGGAGTAGGGCATTATTGCTCTGTGACTGAAGAACGCAGTTGACATGTCTAAGAAAGAATGGCTTGTCTGTGGGATGGGGTGGGGTCACAGGAGCTGGAGGAAGGGAGAAGGGTCCCAGCTTTCTAGAGAAGCCAGCCAATCCAATTCCTGCCTGTTAACTCAGGAAAGGAAAATTTTAGGTCCTGACCACAGATTCCCAGAACTTTCCAGCTTTCCTTTCTGGGGGCAAGGAAAGTGGGGGGGCCAACCAGTATGGGTATGTCTGCAGAAATGAGGTGTCCATTCTTAGTCCCTCTAATTTGCCTGGGAGAGTGGTGAGGGATGAGAGGCTGGATGGACAGACCACCCTTCTGCCTTGGGGGCTACTCTACACTCCCAAAACAGCTTGCCAGGGCCTGATCTGGGAGGTGAAGTTGCCCTCCCTGGTTATAGGGAGTCCTTGCCAGTCAGGATGGCAGTGAGGGTAGGCATGTCAAGAAAGGATCGGCTGCAAGCTCAGGAAGGGTCCTCGTCCCCAGCACAGCGAAATCCAAGGGGACAGATTGGAAGATCCCACCGCAGGGTCCCCGGCCCCCTCACCCCATTACCTCTTTTCCCTGGTGGGTGAGGAAGGACTTGGACCCATGGAGGAAACAGCCAAGGGCCTACTTTTTCACGATCCTTTATTAATCAGAATGGGCCTTCCCACAAAAAGCAGGACCCATCCCCACAAAAATAGGGGTTTTGCAAAGAGGAACTCTTGCTGGCTTAAGAGGGCGCGTGTGCTGGAAAGTTGCTATGGTTCATTTTTCCCTTTTTATTTTATTTTCCAGTTTGTGTGTGTGTGTGTGTTTTTTCTCTTCATTTCTCTTCACTGTTTTTTTTTTTTCCTTTTTGGTGATAGTGAGTTTTGTTTTTTATAAAACACTTGCGCTCAAAAGACTTAAACACCATACAAACACGTGGCCACCAAACCCCACCCCTGGGGCCTCAGCTGACTGGGGGGGGATCTGGGTACACCCCCAAAGCCCTGGCTTTTTTTTTTTTTTTTTGGTGGCTGTTTTCCTTGCCCCTTTCCAGGTGACTAATGCCGAGTGGGCAGGTTCAGGGGTCCTGGGTAGGTGGAATTTGTACAGCAGTTACGTGGGGGACGGAGTCACAAAAAAGGGGTACCAAACAAGATCACTACGGAACTAGGACGCCCACAAAGACAGCAGAGAAAGAAGGCTGATGAAGGAACCAGGGACACAGTAGAGAAGAGATGGGGGGTGCGGGCGGGCCTCGGCTATGCCTGGAGGCGGGAAGGGGGGGGCCTTGCTTTCCTGGCTCGCGACAGCACCTTCAGAATCCTCTTCCTTCGACCCCCCCAAGTCAGGTGATGGCGGCCTTACAACCTCCCCCATGAGGTAGGTGAAGCATATTACCCTCATTTTACAGATGGGGAAACTGAGGCCCCGGGAGTGTGGGTGATTTGCCTAAGGCCCTGGGCCGGTTGGTGAGGCTCCGGTGCCCTTCACCCACTCTCAAGTTCCCCCATTTTCTCTAGTCCCAGAGCCCTAGACCGCCTCCCGCCCTGCTTTCCCCTGTACCAGGCTCTTCCTCCCTGGGCCCATCAATCTGATGCCCCTGCCCTGCATCCCGGCTGCATCCCAGAGCCCTCTGGTGATGAGATGGAGATAGACTCGCCCCCCCCCCATGCTCTCTGCAAGCTGATTGGCTCTAAGCTCCAATGGGCGTGGCTCAAAAGGGCTGCCCCACCCTCTGGACACATAAGGGTCCTAGGGGCCCTGGGATCATGGACCCCAGGGGTGAACTGGCTTCCCGAGGGAGGGGAGTATAGGAACCCTAGGGGGTGGTGGTCAGAGGCCGGGGTGGAGGTGGACAAGTCTACAAGGCCTCCTTCTTCAACACAGCCTCCAGAGGGGCACCCTCCCCCCTGAAGAGAATGGTGGGTGCCTACTCCCATTTTAAGCAAAAACTACACTAGAGAAAAATTTGAATTTACAAGAAATGTGGTGACTCCTTGCCTTGCGTGCATTCTTCACTGTAGGCAATTGGCTTACTTGGAACAAGATTCCTGGGGGTGAGAGGAAGGGTGGGGTGAGAGAGAAAGAGAGAGGAGAGAGACAGAGAGAGAGAGAGAGAGAGAGAGAGAGAGAGAGAGAGAGAGAGAGAGAGAGAGAGAGACAGAGAGACAGAGAGACAGAGAGAGACAGAGGGACAGAGAGACAGAGAGAGACAGAGAGAGTGACAGAGAGAATGACAGAGAGGATGATAGAAAGACTGGAGAGAAGAGAAAGAAGAGAGGAGAATGACAGAGACAGTGAGAAGACATTGGAGATAACAGAGACAGGAAAGAAGAAAGAGAGACACAGAGAGATGACAGACAGGAGGTAGGAAAGAGGAGAAAGACAGGAGAGGAAAGATAGAAGGAGACAGAGAGAGGAGGTGACAGAGACAGGAAATAGGAAAGAGAAAGCCAAGAAAGGAGACAGAGGAGGGGAGACAGGGAGAGACTGAAATTCAATTTAAAAAAACTTGGATCTAGGCCCAAATGTGCCCCATCTGTTGCACACAGTTAAATGCTCAGGAAGCCGCTTACTGTACTGAACTGGTTCCCCCAGAGCTTCCGCTTTGGCTGAGCACTGGAAGTAGAGCCCCAACCCAGAGGCAGCTCTTCTGGGTCTCAGGCCCACCCCTCCATCCTGACGGCGGTGGTGTAGCGCCATCTGGCGGCAGGTGTTGGGACTACCTGTCTGGGGCTCACAGACCCCCAGGCATGGCCACTGTCACCAAGCTGTGTGGCAGCAACATTGGGATGCGTGTGGGGATGGCCGGGTGCACGCGAGATTGCCCTCAAATCTGCACCTTCTAGTCTCTGCAGCAGCCAAAGCGGGGGCAAGCCCGGCTTCTCTGCGTTGGGCGATCTCCCAACTTCAACATGGAGATGGGGAATGTTTTATTTTTCTGTGTCCCCTGGGTGAATTGAAAAGGACTGAGGAGCTGTTGAGGAGTAAAAAGGTGGGGTGGGCAGGGAAAGTGTCAGAAGATCAGAAAAGCTCACCAGGGAGTTGACATGGGAGGCACGCAGGAGGGGACACCGGGCTCAGGCCCAGTCGAAGAGACTATCGCCAATGTGGTTGTGTTTGGGAATTTGCTCTGGCTGAGGGGGGGGTCTTTGGATGAGGGCTTTAGGAAAGAGCTAGTGGGAGGGCTGGGGACCCCTGAGAAGGAGGGGCAGGGCCTGGGGGGACCTTTAAAAGTCTCGAACAAAGGGGCCCAGGTGGGGGACTTTGGGAGCAAAGAGACTGGTGGAGGGTTTGCTCAGATCCTGGCCCAGCTGACCCCCATTTCCCAATCACCCCTCCCCATCTCTGGGCACAGATCCCTTACCCCACCCCGTAAGGGGGCAGGGACCCCAAAAATACGCACACGCACACAGTGAACAGGACGCGGGCGCACGGTGGCCTTGAGCCCCCGGAGGGGCTGAAAGCTGTCCTGGGCGGTCAGGGCCCAGTCGGCACCTGAACCTTCCCCTGGACCCACCCGGGCCGGGGCCAAATGCCTCGGCCTCTTCCTCACCTCTGGGGGAAGATTTGGGAGGGGGGTGGCCTCTCTCCACTCCAGGCACTGCCTTAAAGAAAACGGGGGGCTCTGCCCCCCTGGCAGGCCTCTGGAGGGAGCACCCCGGCTGGCTGGCTCCTGCACCCTCTCTTGCTTTTCAGCATCAACCAGTCAGGAAGGAAACGGGCAAAGCAGGAAAATGACGCCCGGCCGCCGCCCCCAGAGTTGGAGCAGCTGGAAGGGATGGGGGGGCCGCCGGGGCTGGTGCTTCCTAGAAATGGGGTCCAGCGGCTTCCTGGGGCCCCTCCCTGGCCGAGCCCTCAGGGCCCTCTCCACCCCCATGGCAGGGGGGGCAGGCCGGGCATTGTGCATAAAATGGTGAGGCATGAGGGGACCTGGGCCCTCGGCCACCCTGGGCCTCCTGCGATGCCACTCAGGCCTTCAGCTGGTGCCATTGGGCCACGGGCTGCCGGGGACGGGCGATCATGTCTTTCCAGTGCTTTACCTCCCCGGGCCCGCTCTTCCACGACAGGTAGATCTGGGGAGAGAGCAGGGGACAGACAGTGTGAAAGGCTCGGCTCAGGTGGGGAGGTTTCCACCTGAATGATGGGGACCGAAGGGGCGTCATCTGCTGGGAGAGTTCTGGGCTATGAGGCCCGACCAGGTAGGCGCTGCCTTGGTGAGTCCCGCTCTGCAGGGCCCTGAGGACTGGTGGGTTCTCCCTCATCACATCTGCTCCCACTTCCTGACCCCCCAATCCTGCCTAACTTGGTACCATTTGCTCCCCAGAGTCTGACCTCTGAAGCTGGTGTTTATTCTCCTCAACACCTAAATGGAAACAAGCTTGGGTGAAGACTCACTGGAATTCGAAAGGGGTGCAAAGGGCTTTACTTGTGTGTTTGTTTTGGAGCCATTTCCGCAGTGCTCAGGGGTTTCTCCTGGCTCTGCACTCAGGAATCATTCCTGGTGGTGCTTAGGGGGAGTTTATATGGGAAGCCGGGTTGGCCATGTGCAAGGCAAGTGCCCTCCCTGCTGTGCTTTCCCTCTGGCCTTCCCACCTGTGTTCTAATATTTGATTCTTCCAGCATGACATTGAGGCTGGTTCGTCACCCATTTCAGAGAGAAAGGAGGCCCAAGATGGTCACAGCTGTCACTAGGAAAGAGTTCTGGAGTTCTGGGCCCCAGCTGGCCCACCTTCCCACCTTTGCCCACCTCCTCAAACACAGCAAGGGATTTCCATGTAGAAAAACTGGGCGGTTTTTACATCCCAGAACCACATTCTGGAAAAGCTTGGGCCTGGATGTGAATTCTGGGATCAGTTTCTGGAGACCAGAGACCACTTTCTGGGAGCAAAGTGATCACAGTTTTCCAGTGAGCACTCCACAAGGTACTATAGGGCCTGGACTAGTAACTCTAGTTTACAAATGGGAATGAGACACGCAGGCACCTAAGGGGAGAGAATGAGGTGGGGAGTCAGGCTCATGGGGTCGCAGCTCTGACTCAGTGATTGATGGTCCCATTCCTCTTTTGGGGATCTGGGGTACTTCTCTCTCATTTCCTTCATTTGATTGTGTGTAGGAGAGAGTTGGGACCACACCTAACTGTGCTCAGGACTGACTCCTGGCTCTGTGCTCAGGTGGGGTTCAGGGGCCAGATGCAAAGCTGGGGATTGAACTGGGGTTAGCTGTGTGCAAGAAAAGCACTTTAACCCCTGTCATGCCTCCCTGGTCCTTCTGTCACCTCTTCCTTTCTCTGCTCTTCCAGTCACAGACAGACTCTTAAGTCTCTCCACTCTGCTCCTTTGAAGACCCCGAGAGAGGAGGAGTAGAGGCCACTCTCTCTGCTGCTGTCCAGCGTCCAACCCCTGGTTCCTCCTCCCTGTCTCTACTCCCCACTGCCTTCTCCTCCCACTTGGTAAAACTTGAATCTTCTTGGAGACTGGAGCAACAGCCGAGCAGTTAGGGTGCTTGCCTTGCATGCAGCCGACCTGGGTTCCATCTCTGGCATCCCTTATGGTCCCCTGAGCCTGTGAGGACTAACTAACTCCTGAGTACTGCCAGATGTGGCCCAGTTACAAAAAAAGGAAAAAAACGAGGCCAGAGAGATAACATGAAGGTAAAGCGTTTGCCTTGCAATCAGGAGGACAGTGGTTCAAATCCCAGCATCCCATATGGTCCCCCGAGCCTGCCAGGAGCGATTTCTAAGCATAGAGCCAGGGGTAACCCCTGAGTACTGCCGAGTGTGAGCCAAAAATACAGAAAAAAAATATTGAATCTTGGTGAGTTACAAAGTGACTCATGAGGGACTGGAGTGGTGACACAAGTGGTAGGGCATCTGCCTTGCATGCGCTAACCTAGGATGGACTGTGGTTCGATTCCCCGGTGTTCCATATGGTCCCCCAAGCCAGGAGCGATTTCTGAGCGCATAGCCAGGAGAAACCCCTGAGCATCACCGGGTGTGGCCCAAAACCAAAACCAAAAACAAAGCGACTCATGAGGGGCTGCAGAGACAGTACAGTGGTAGGGCATTTGCCTTACATGTGGCTGACCCAGGACGGACCTGGATTCGATTCCTGGCATCCTATTTGGTCCCCTGAGCCTGCCAGGAGTGATTTCTGAGCACAGAACCAGGAGTAATCCCTGAGCGACACTAGATGTGGCCCCAAAACAAAACAAAACAAAACAAAGAAAAACACAAAGTGGCTCATGGTAAGTTCCAGGTGTCTAGGATTCCGACACCAACGTCCATTTCCGTCCACCAGTCTCCCCTGTTTCCCTGCTGCCTATGTCTCCCCTGGTCTCCCGTCACTGTGCCTTCCCTGACCTGCCCCCCCTACCTTGCCGATGACATCGTTGCGGCTGAGCCTGTCCTTGTCCATGACAGTGATGATGATGGTTGTCTCCCTCAGCTTCTCTGTGGGGATGTCGAAGGCAAAGGACTCATTGAAGATGGGGTTTAGGTTCCGCTTCATCGTCACCGTCTTCTTCTTTTCCACCCGCTTGTCTTTGTACATCAGCCACACCTTCACGTAGGGGTCTGGGTAGACATAGGGGACACAAGGGAAAGGTCAGTTGTGGGGAAAGATCCTTGGACTCTTCCTAAATAAAATGCCTGTGTTCTGTCTCCCCACCCCCGGGAGGGTGAGGACTGGGTGGGATCTGGGGACCGACAATAGAAGACCTGAAAAGTTCCTCAGCCATTATGGATTTATTTCCCGTCTGTGCAGTCTAGGACCCTGACCCCAGGGAGGCCAGATTTCGCCAGCTGTGATAGAAACAGCTGGAATCTCCTGCACCCTGCAGTGTTGCCCCCTTTTCACCTGCTTCCAGAAGTAGCCCAAGGGGATCCAGCCTGCACCCACAGGTGTGGCCCCAGCCCGAAAAATTGAGAGAGGAGGAACTAAGGCTGGAGAGAGATGAGCGCTGCTCTATGAACACTCCCACTCACCTAGTGGGACCCCAAAACCAGCCCAAAGTGGGGGCCCCCCCACACCTGAGGTGCCTCCGATGTCCATGGCTTTGAGGTTCCGGGCCTTGATGATATTGACAATGATGGAGTTGGCAGAGGGGTTGTAGCAGAGAGACAAGAGCAGCTCTCCCCGGCTCCCCTGCAGGGACAGAGTGGGGAGGTGAAGGACAGGGACCACGCTCTGGCAGTACCCCCCTAACCCACCCCACCCCCCCCCCCGGTCTTCGGTGTCTCCTCTTCATGACCTTGACCTAGCACCCTCCCAATGTCGATCCCCCCTCACTTCCATCCCTTCCTGAGCTCAGCGAGAGCTGACGCGTGGGGCTTACACTCCCATCGCTGCATGGCTTCAGATCCTTCCAGAATGTCTGCATTTGGGTCAGGTCCACCTTGTTGAGGGGGATGGACACCTCCCCAATGGGGTCATTGCGGCTGAAGCGGTCGTAGTCCAGGACCTGGAGGTAGAGGATCCTCTGCACCACCTTCTCGTAGGGGAAACCTAGGGGGGACAAAGGAGAGAGGGTGAGGAGTGGGGGGTAAAGGAGCTTCCCAAGGGGAATTCCTCCAGCTGGGAGGAAGATTGGCCCAGACTCCTGGATTGCCTCAACTCACACCAGAGCAAGCCTAGGCAGCTTAGGACCGAAGAGAAAGCACAGAGGTAGGGCATTTGCCTTGCACGCAGCCGATTCAGGTCGGATGGTGGTTCGAATCCCCGCATCCCATATAGTCCCCCCCCCCCCGAGCCAGCCAGGAGCAATTTCTGAGCACAGATCCAGGAGTAACCCCCCTGAGTCCTGAGTGTTGTGTTAAATAACGATGGGGCTGGATGGCGGTGGATGGAGGCCTTTGTGCTTAGGCCTCAGCCACGTGGCTTCATCCCCCATGCAGCCGGCGGGTCCCAGGCCCAGGTAATCAGCGTAATCAAGACTCACTCACAGGCAGGCATCAGGAAGCATTAACTTTATTCATGCCCTATTCACCACATGTGTGTGGCCTATCTCATAACCTTTTAAGCAATAGTTATTCTTGGCCCTGCATCTAAACTCCTTTCAGCCATCTTCCCTTTGGGCTCCATGCTGGTCAAAGACCAGAACACAGAAACCCAGAAGCCAAAGCGCACAGCAGCCCAGAAATGGCAAAGAGCCAAAAAACCCGAATCCCCTTGCTCAGAGGTTTATCTATTCTTTCCAAGACCCCTCCCAGGAACCTCCCAGGAATGGGCCGGGTCTTGCAGGTAGGGTTACACCTACTATCCGGTTCCAAAGACCCCTCCCAGAAATGGGTGGGTCTTGGGTACACTACACTGAGTGCCACTAGGTGTGGTCCAAAAACCAAAGGAAAAAAAAAGACTAGATAGCTCAAACCTGTACCCACCAGCAACCACTGGTCTCTAGGCAACCTGCCTCTGTCCCGCATCCTGACAACAGTTGGGGGCCCAGCTGTGGCCTCATCCCCCCATTCTTCCCAGGTAACCTGATCTTACTTGCAAGACCCCCCCCATTCCTGGGAAGAATGGGGGGGATGAGGCCACACCCAGCGACTAGAGATGCCAGAAAGCAGGTCCAGGAAGTTGAGAGAGGAGAGGACACAGGCGTGACCACCCGTGCTTGGGCTCCCAGACTTGAGTTCCCTCCTGCTCTTCTCCACTGCCACCACCTCGCCTCCTTCTCCGGGCTACTGGCCACCTCGCCTTGGCCAGTCCCCGAGTGTCTGGCCCACATGTGTGCTCTGCTGTGGGTCATTCTCCAGCCGGTGGCTAGAGACTTGTTGAAAATAGAAACCACCTTGCCACGCTCTCCCACTTGAAGCCTTTCAACAGCTCCCAGAGGGCTGATGAGAAAAGCCATGAACATGGCCTTGGGCTGGCCATCACAGGGAATGCTCCTCTCTCTACTTGTCCTTTAGCTGCTGCTCTTGGCTTCTTGATGGGGACTTGGTCCCTGCTCCCCTTCACCTGACTTCCTCTGGAGCTTAGGAATGCCTGGGCTGGTTGCTACTCCTGCCTGCAGCCTGGATAAAGGTTTCCTTGTCCCTCTTCTGCCATGCTGGGGTGTCCTTCCTCCTGATGGTCCCAACACAAACACTTGAAGATGTTTGTCAGGGGATAAATGATCTTTTTTGGTTCTTGTTTTTGGGCCACGCCCAGCAGAACTCAGGATTTACTCTGCACTCAGGGATCACTCCTGGCTCAGAGAGGCCGGGGATCAAACCTGGGCTAGCTGCATGCAAGGCTCCCTGCTGTACTATGGCTCTGGTCCTCTGCCCACAGCTATGGTATCCTTTTACTCCACTACCCCAAGCTCAGCTACTTCCTAGATGAGCCAATGCTGACTTGGCCCCCACAGACCTGGAGCTGATGATGGCCCAAAAAGATTTTACCTGGATGGTCAGAACCACCCATTCCTGGGAGGAGTCTTTGGTTTGGAATAAAAAATATAAACCACGGGGCCGGCGCGGTGGCGCTAGAGGTAAGGTGTCTGCCTTGCCAGCGCTAGCCTAGGATGGACCTCGGTTCGATCCCCCGGCTTCCCATATGGTCCCCCAAGCCAGGAGCGACTTCTGAGCGCATAGCCAGGAGTAACCCCTGAGCATTACCAGGTGTGGCCCAAAAAACAATATATATATATATATATATATATATATATGTATGTATGTATGTATGTATGTATGTATGTATGTATGTATAAACCATGTTGCCTGGGGAGAAGGAGGCAGGAAGGAAGCCTGGAGAGCAGTTGAAAGGGACACAGAGGCAGAGAGCCAGAGAAGCAGCAGAGAAGAAGCTGCTTGGAAAAGGCTTCGCAAAGAAGCCATGTGAGAAAATGCACATGCAGTTAGGGCCGTGAAATAAAGCTGGCTGACTCCTATGAAATTCTGACTGCTTGTGATTATTTTTCTCTGCTGTTATCCTGCAACCTTCAGACTTGCCAGCCAATGGCTACCGGCACTGTGCCTGGCTGTCTTGGGCCAGGGAGGCCTCACCCCACCATGCGGACTCTTTATACTTTACATATTAATTTAAAACAACAGGGATGAGTCCTTGAAATGCACAGGGAAAGTTCTGGAAGCCAGGGCAGTGGGCATCATGCAGATTTATTCTCACTGGTTGGAATAAACTGGCTGGAAGCATTCTGGTTTCTCTCAGGACCCCAGACATTGTGAGTCTCTGGGGCAGAATTCATGCCCTGTACATACACACACACACACACACACACACACACACACACACACACACACACACACACACACACACACACACAGGTTCCTAGTGACCCTGGGATGAGAAAGAAGGACAGAAGGAGCAAGCCCCGTTCCTGGTACCCTGGAAAGGCATGTGTCTGTGTGTGTGGGGGAAGTGGGTGTCAGAATGGGAACAGATGGGATGTACTTATGAAGCTAATAGATTGATTTTCTTTCCTTTTTATTTTTTGGGGGATGGTGGGCATACCGGGTGATGCTCAGGGCTTACTTCTGGTTCTGAGTTCAGGGTTCACTCTTGGTGGGGCTCATAGAACCGTGTGGGGAAGCCAGGAATATAAACTGGGTCCATGGTGAGCAGGGCTAGCATCTTCCCCCATACTACCTTTCTAGCCCCCCCCCCAAATGTTCTTTTGTTTGTTTTGGGGCCACACCGAGTGGCACTCAGGAGTTACTCCTGACTCTGCACTCAAAAATTACTCCTGGCATTGCTCAGGACCGTATGTGATGCCAGGGATCAAACCTGGGTCAGCTGCATGCAAGGCAAGCGCCCTACCCACTGTGCTATTGCTCTGGTCCCTAAGGTGGTCCTATGGCTGGAAATGGCCTTCCAATAAGTCCACTGATGCATTTCTCCCTCACTCTCATTGCCTGCAGCTGAGATACAAAGCAGAGTCCAGAGAGGCTCAGGAATCTGCCTGGGGTCCCACACACAGCTGTTCTGAGCCCCCACATACCCACCCACCCACCCTCAGGTGCCAGGCAAGGCACGGCGACCTCACCTTCAAAGAGGAAGGTCTCGTTCCAGTGGGGATTCAGGTTCTTCCTCTTCACCTTGGTTTCCAGCTTGTGCTTCTTGTCGGGCAGTAGGTAGATCTTGACGAAGGGGTCGCTGGTGCCGCTGAAGTCCTTGGCGGGCAGCTCCTGGGCCTTCATGATCTTCACGGTGAGCGTGGACTCCTGGAAATTGTAGCCTACGCTAAACTGGATCCGGCCCAGGTTCTCTCGGCTGCAGCCCTCGTGGGCCTCGTCCTCCTCGGAGCCTGGAGAGAGCTGGGCAGAGAAGGGGCAGAGGCATGGGAGCTGAGGGGCTGGTGACAGCACCCCCCAAGGGCCTTCACAATCTCCCAGACAGGGCTGGAGGGGGAGGCTTTCCACCCACACCTACAGTCACAGTCACACCAGAACCCTCAGGCTCACAGCAGGGCAGAAGGGACTCCGACCTCCTCACACCCCAAAGAGCAAGCACCCCACTTTTCAGCTTCTCCTGGCAGTCTCAGGCCTGTCTCCTCCCCCAATGTTCCCTGAGCACCCCTCAACTCCTCCTTTCCCTTCTCTCTCCCTACTGGCCAGCTGTGAACTCCACCAACACAAAAACGAGCCATAAAAGCAGTGAGGGAGGTGGCTGAGGGCTCAGAAGAGTTTAGGGAGATGTTTCTGTGGAAGGGAAGTCTCCGGGGGGTCTGATGGGATGAACACCAGCCAAGGGTGGTTCTCAGGAGCCAGGCCCCCACTCCTTGCCTTCAGTTCCTGCCTCCTGAGGAAACTAAGTTACAATAAGGCAGTGTGTGTGTGTGTGTGTGTGTGTGTGTGTGTGTTTCAGTTGTTAACTGTTTTGTGAAAGCTCCTGGGGGCCTTTAGCATCCTGCCCAGACCCTTTGGCACCCCCAAACCATGCCTCTGGGCCTTGTTCCAGACCGCCAAGCTGACAATGCAGGCGGCCCAGGCACTGGGTAGGAGGCAAGGATAGAGCCCGAAAGATCAGAGCAAATCACAGTTGAATAATGGTACATGGAAACAATTGGGGAGCTGGAGGCAACTATTCATCTGAAGCCGAAGGGGCTGAACCCCCAAAGCCCACATCTCTGTAGGGGTTTGCTGCCCCTCCTCCCATCCTGCTGGGGTGACTGGCTACTAGAGGTTAAGTCACCTGTCCAAAGATACACAGCAATATAAATACTTTTTGCCTCAAAACGAGATTGTTTCTGCCAAAGCAACCCTTTTCCAAGGAAGCCACCCACCCACCCTAACCCGATGATTTCAGTTACCCACCAGCCCTAGTGGGCTCTGCCAGGCGCCATGCTTTTCTGCCTAGGTCAGGCCCCTGCTTCAGTTGGGCATAGAGCAGTGCTTCTCAAATAGTGGGGTGCAGCCCCCAGCAGGGGCGTGAGGCTCCGTAAAGGAGGGTGTGTTTGACCTCGGTAAACACTGGCATAACAAGTTAAGCCCTGTGTTTATGTCTCTGTATGTCTCTGGAGCTGAGAGTTGCTGTGTCCTGCTTCAAACCTCACTTTGAGGGGCCGGAGAGGTGGCGCTAGAGGTAAGGTGTCAGCCTTGCAAGCGCTAGCCAAGGAAGGACCGCGGTTCGATCCCCCGGCGTCCCATATGGTCCCCCCAAGCCAGAGGCAATTTCTGAGCGCTTAGCCAGGAGTAACCCTTGAGCATCAAACGGGTGTGCCCCCCCCCAAAAAAAAGAAAAACCCGCTTTGAAAAGCTATGTATTGCAAAACGTGCTCATTGTAGCCATTAATCCAGACATCACCTCGAATTAAAAAAAATCAGCTCAAATTATTTTATATATTTTTGTTTTGCAGGTTAAAGTTTTTTTTTTTTTTTTTTTTTTTTTTTTGTGTGTGTGTGGTTTTTGGATCACACCCGGCAGTGCTCAGGGGTTACTTCTGGCTTCATGCTCAGAAATTGCTCCTGGCAGGCACGGGGGACCATATGGGACACTGGGATTTGAACCGATGACCTTCTGCCTGAAAGGCAAACGCCTTACCTCCAAGCTATCTCTCTGGCCCCAGTTTAAAGTTTTTTTTTAAGATACTATTTACAGTCGTGCGGGGGGAGGGCACGAAAAATGTTTTCTTCTTCCTAGGGGGCATGACAGAAAATAATTGAGAAGCACTGGCATAGAGGAATAAGGAAAGCTGGGTGGGCGGGCTTGTCCTCCAGGTGCTCCTCCATTTCATACCCTATGTTCAGGTTTCACCAACCCAGGCCCATGGGGGTCCCTCACCCCACCCCAGCATCGCACCCCTCAGCCCAACCCTTTGAAAAACTTCATTTGGATGTGCAACTTGACGTTGATTTTTTTGGTTTGTTTCTGGACCACACCTAGTGGTACTCCAGGCTTACTCCTGGCTCTGTGCTCAGGGGTCATGCCTACCCAAGGCAAGACCCCAGCCCACTGAACTATCTTTCTGGTCCCTTTGAGATCTTGAAGTCTTCCTGTAGTTTCTGGTCTCCCATAATCCTCTGGGACTTCACCCCCTAGACCTGCCCAGTGGGGGTGGCAGCAGTTTGGGCTGTGCATAACCAGGTCTTGCCTACAGAGACTGGTCACATCAACCTAGCTCTTCAAAATGGAGTGGAGGTGAAGCTCCCCCACTGATCAGAGCCCAGCTGTTGCCAACCACCCCTGAGGGCTTCTTGGTCCCCATCACTTGGTGATCTGGGGTGGGGGCCCTCAGCCTCCCCAAACCACAGCTTAAAGCTCTAATTAATCAGCCAGGACAGCGGAGGCCCTGTTTCCATAATAACCACACCAGCACACGCCCCCCCTCACCCCACTTTCCACATGGCCACAGGGTGGTGTGCCTAAGGGGCCAGCTTCAGCCTTAGACTGCGTACTTCACCAGCCCATGCCGGGCTGCAGGATTCAGGGGGGACGTGCCCTGCAGTTTTCTCCAAGTCCACTTCCTTTCACACCTTTGTCCCACCCACTGTGCATGACCTGGCTTCTGGTCCCCCAACTTCTCATGTTCTGGGGCCTGGTGATAAGAGGGGCCAGTGACTGGGCACTGATCCAGGACTGGGCCTCTAGAACCAGCCAGTCTGCTTTAGGTCTGAGCAGGGAGAGGGTGTTATGGAGTCCCTGCCCTGAGCTTCCTTCCCCTGTGGGCGTCCCCCTCATGTCCCAGAGCAGCAAGGGCAGAAGGGCAGATGGGAATGGGCTGGCTCTGTTGGGAAACTGTTACCGGAAATGAACCAATTAAGAGGCTGGAAGGGGAGAGAGAGGATGGGCTGTTTCGAGAGGCTGACCAGGGCCCTTCTCCTTGGAAGTGGGGTGGGAACCAGTTAGTGGACAGGGAAATATGGTGCTCGAATCCCAGGCTTGGGGTTGGAGCGATAGCAAGCTGCCTTGCATGCAGCCAACCTGGGTTTGATCCCTGGCATCTTAAGCCCACCAGGAGTAATTCCTGAGCACTGCAGGTGTTTTGTGGCCCCAAAACAAAACAAAATAGGGGCCCGGAGAGATAGCACAGCGGTGTTTGCCTTGCAAGCAGCCGATCCAGGACCTAAGGTGGTTGGTTTGAATACCAGTGTCCCATATGGTCCCCCGTGCCTGCCAGGAACTATTTCTGAACAGACAGCCAGGAGTAACCCCTGAGCACCGCCGGGTGTGTCCCAAAAACCAAAAAATAAATAAATAAATAAATAAAACTTCAGCCAGAGAAATGTAGACTCTTGGGCCACTGCCTGGGAACCTGCATTTTAACAATACCCATGACCTCTTTGTAGGAACTTGAAATCCATCAAACCAAGCACAAAGGAGCAAATGGCTGTGATTCAGTTCTATCACCAGGGGGCGCCGCTGATCGCCCCTTCCACCCAGCTTCCCTTGGGGACCACTTAATGGGATCTAGATAGGGTGCCAAGGTCTGGCAACCAACTTCAGAAACTTTTTTTTTTTTTTTTTTGGTTTTTGGTTTTTGGTTTTTGGGCCACACCGGGCAGTGCTCAGGAGTTACTACTGGCTCTGCACTCAGAAGTCACTCCTGGTAGGCTCAGGAACCAACTGCTGGGAACCTAACTTGGGTCAGCCACATGCAAGGCAAATACCCTCTGTGTTGTGCTATACTGGCCCCAGAGGACATGTTTTGCCCTCTATCTACTAGCCTTGTCTTCTGGGCTCATAAAGCTCACATTGTAGATTTTCAGAGCACTCGGGCAGAGAGTACAGTATAGTAGAACATCTCATGGACAAATGAAGAAACCGAGGCACAGGTAGGGAGTTTGGGTGAAAGGGTTGGCAAAAGGAGCCAAAGCAATAGGACAGGGGCCAATGATCCCTGTGTCTGATCCCTGATACTCCCTAAAATCCCCTAATCCCTGAGTGCAAAGCCAGGGCTAAGCCCTGAGCACCATAAGTGTGACTCCCCAAACAAACAAAAACACCCCCAAAATAGTTAGAACAAACTCACTCGTTGCAATGCTCCAATCCCTCCTCAGCCATTGCCCCAACTTGCCCTGCCCTGTCCCCCCCCCCCCAGCCCACTTACCATGAGCATCTCGCTGGTGAGGGAGTTGACGAGGTCCGAGACGGAGGAGCGAGTCTCGGTCCGGCGGTCGGACTCATCGTGGGGCGTCTGGCCTGGCACGGGGGCTGTGTTCACCGCCTTCCCTCCTGGGGGCAACCTGGGGGCCAGGGAATTGGAATGAGTGGGGGGACTTAGCTGGGGCACGGGCGGGCTGGGCATGGCACCACCCGCCCGGCTGGCAGTGCGACCTTCTCTGAAACCCCAAGTGGCTGTCACCTCCTGCAGACAGCTGCATGCTTGTCCACCTTCTAGTTTGCTTTCCCTGGAAGCCAGCGCAAGAGCTCATGCCCCTGGTGACAGGCAGGATCCCCCTCTCCACAAGATCCAGTTCCACTGCTCTCCCCAGTGCTAAGCCTGCTCCCCAGAATATCTCCTGCCCTCCAATCACCACTTGCCTAGTGGTGTCGGAGCCCGGCCATCTCCCCCCAAACCCTTTGCATCCCACTTGCCTTTCCAGGACAGAGCACACGTGGGAACCCCCATTGGCACATCCAGCTAGCATCCCCGTATACCCCGGGGCCCTGCAAACACACCCTAGACCCCACCTGTGTCGGCTCAGGTGCCCTTCAGACACGACACTGACCAGGTGAAGCCAGTGCTGAGTCCAGAACTTTCTACGATGATGGGATATCCAGTAGTCATGAGGCCCTAGGTGCCACTTCCATTTGCTCAAGCGCATTCATTCCTCTGTAATCCGAGAAGTCTCCACCCACTTTCTCCCAGACCTTTCCCACTGTTGCACCACTCTCCAAGCTCTGAGAAAAAGGGGGTACCTCCCCAGAAGCCCCTTTCTATGCCAGCCTCTGACTTCACCCTATTCCTGGGAAGCTGTCCTTTCTGGTCCTGCAAGCTGGGGGCAGCTGGTGAAGCCTGGTTTCATCCAGGGGACTCAGTAAAGGGGTACAGGAGCCTGCCCAGGGCTGGGCTGGGACTCCCCCAGGGGCAGGTGACCATAGATTGACTTTGACAGGACCAGGACCACAGGACAGAGACACACGAACGGGTAGGCATGGGCCAGAGCACTTGGGATGAGCCCACACTGGTGCCCAACTGGCTCCAACGGGTACAGACACATGCACAGATGGAAGGTGCCAGGCCTGGAGCTGGCGACAGCACAACCAGACAGGCAGGGATGCTCGGGGCTGGGGAGATGGGCCAGGAGCAAGCGCATAGCCAAAGGACACCCAGTAGGTGAGACTCACAGACCTGGGCACCCCGAGAGGAGACCTTTGGGGAAGGAGGTGATAGGACGCTGAGGCTGGAAAAGGGGGGTGTCCCGACACGCTGCAACGCACAAAGCCAGGCAGCAGATTCAGGGACACAACGCAGCCACACCACACCTGTCTGGAGCACTTTTCCGGAGTACCTTTGCAGAGCACCTGACCTTGTCGCCCCACATAGCAAGGAAACAACCTACCGGGGGATACGGCCGCAGCAATGCACGCAAATAACACACGCACACGCACACATGGATGGACACACACACGTACACACATATACAAGGACACGTGCTCACGCAGACAGGCACGAAGGAGGAAGAGGAGCCTGAAATAGCTGGAGAGGTAAAGTCAGGTTAAAAATAGAGCGGGGAGAGGAGGAGGAGGAGGAGGTGGAGCCGGGTTTGAGAGCTGCAGGTATGAGAAATTCGGAGGAGGTCGCGGGGGGCCACAGCTGCAGAGCAGCCTGGGAAAAGATGGTCGGTGGCACTGACGCGGTCCGAGGTCCCAGGACAGAGACACAGAGAGGCAGAGGGATGGGCGTGGGAGGGGGGGCCCGGCGTGTCCCTGTGAGGAGCAGATGGAAGGAAGGAGGGAAGAGAG